>NC_136794.1:34202150-34404650 GCF_951216825.1 Electrona antarctica | reverse complement strand
CCTAAACACCCTGAGCCATACAGTACCAGTTTTGATTTTGACAGCAACTTTTGATGTAGTTTGAGTCATAGGCCCTCATTTATCAATGCAGCGTACACCCCAAACTGGGCGTATGCTGTAATCACCGCAATTTTTGGCATTTAGCATTGCAGTGTGACTTTGTCGTACGCCACGCCAAATATCACGTCAGGTCGGGAGCTGTCGCCTGTCGTAGGCTTTGTCCTACACCTGTTTTTCTGTCGTAGACAAGCAGAGCAGCAGAGACTGACCAGCTGACAGGCTGTGACAGGCATTTAAACATACAGTATATATTCACTCCTAAAATGTATATAAAAACTAATAAATATATATGTGAAATAAAATTGTAAAGGCATGTCATATGAAATTGGTAGGATATTTCCAAGTGTACAAGCAAAATCGCGCAATTAAAAACAATGTTAGATGCTTAAGCCATTTAAACAATGTTTTGCATGAGCGCATACATGCAAGGATTTTTGGAGACGCACTATGCTGGAATATGTTCATGACATGGAGAGGCATTGGAGACTGCTGCAGCTGGAGAGTCAAGTCTCCCAATGGGTACTGTAATGCCATGTTGTTCTGGAGTTATGTGCAATCTCCTCGTCTCGTCCTCGTTTAAGGATACACACGATGCAACGCTCGAAAGCCAAATGTGCCGAGCCAGTGCAAGTGGGGACCGCATCGGCCATCGGGACTCAGGAGATCGGAGATAGGTAACCCAACCAGCCCACCACCACCAGTACCACACACGTTAATGTTTAGGCTACATATTCGAGCGAGGCGAGGCGAGTGGGGGAAACCTTTTTATTGGCTTCCCATAACATAACTATACTTTCTAGTTTCCATACGTTGTTTGGTCGTATTGTCGCAAAAACGAGGGCGAGGCTTGATTTTATAGGGCATGACAGATTGATTTCAGCCGTCACATTAATCAACGCTAAGAATGAAATTACGCAAGGATCAGCTGTTTACGATCACTTGATAAATGCCGCGCTGAGGTGAGCGTATGCCAAAAGCCAAAACCCACGCTCAAAGGCAGAATTTACACTCCATTGATAAATCACATTTTAGTCATGTGTTTTCGTTTAGTTTATTAAATATAAGACTTTAGTCGTATAATTCTACAATTGATTTAGTGAACTAAATTATTTTTTGGCAAATATTTATTTATTTAGGAAAATGGCAGATCTACAAGCTCACAACAATCTGCTATTTTCAGAATACAACACCCGAGTGCAAAACCAAACATGAAATGACTTGTCTTTTAGTTCTACTGGGTCTCTTCTCCACCAGTCCCTCCCTAACATTGTAGACTTTAGGTAGTCGATGATCATTTTTCGTCATAGTTTTAGTCGACAAAATCAACACTGTTCCTTGTATGCCTTGAATAGCAAAAATAGCAGATCTACAAGCTCACAATGGCGCCACCCCCTTCAGAAACAATAGCCTAAACAGAGAAGCGCTGACAATTAGACAACTGGAAATACCTGCAGATCATTTAACCCCGACTGTGTCATTTCTACCCCCAGCAGGGCCTTAATTGAAAATGTCAATCCTATAGGGCTATTAAATAAAAAATCGCTAAAGGGTGTAAGGTTGACCGCGGGCCGCGGCCATCACAAACATAACAGCAGGGAACACATGAGCATTGGTGGAAACAAAGACTCAAATGTTTTATTTAAGTAAAAGTATCAAAACTGCAATCCTGAACTCAACATTTACTTCAGTAAAAGTATTGGCATAAAAATATATTTAAAGTAGGCTACCAAAAGTAAAAGTACTCATTATGCAGAATGTCCCGTTTTGAGCTTTCAAATGTATACACATCATTTGAAAATAGCCGATCTACAAGCTCACAATTTGCATCGCTATAGAACCATGGAAAGCAGCTGCAGTTACTTCAGATTTCAGAACCATGGACAGCAGCTAGTTACTCTAGAACCATGGACAGCAGCTACAGTTATACTCTAGAACCATGGACAGCAGCTACAGTTAATCTAGAACCATGGACAGCAGCTGCAGTTACTTCAGAACCACGAACAGCAACTACAGTTACTTCAGCACCATGGACAGCAGCTGGACAGCAGCTACAGTTACTTCAGCACCATGGACAGCAGCTACAGTTACTCTAGAACCATGGACAGCAGCCACAGTTACTCTAGAACCATGGACAGCAGCTACAGTTACTTCAGCACCATGGACAGCAGCTACAGTTAGTATAGAACCATGGACAGCAGCTAAAGTTATTTCGGCACCATGGACAGCAGCTACAGTTACTACAGAACCATGGGCAGCAGCTACAGTTACTTCAGCACCATGGACAGCAGCTACAGTTAGTATAGAACCGTGGACAGCAGCTACAGTTACTACAGAACCATGGACAGCAGCTACAGTTACCTAGCACAATTTCCAACAGAGGGGGAATTCGCCATTGGTGACGATTTTTTTTGGCATGGTGTTAGGTATGGGCATGAGATTTTCAAAAAGCATTGCAAACGAGTTGGGCTCGCCCCCTAGTGTTCTGTTTGCAATGAATTCAGTATTAGATAAGGTTGAAACAAATAATTGATAGAAGAGATTTTGACAGATAGACAATAGAGCACCGAAGTCCTGACGTCACTGCCCTCTACTACCAGTAGAGGGCAGTGAGCGCCATGGTTCATGTATGTTTTTATAAGCATTGTACTCTCCATAGGGGGATTTTAGATCGCCTCATATAAGAACTGTGTTTGAAAAATAAACCGATCACCCCGGCCTTTTCACTCATATGGATATGAAGCATCGACTGAAGGTGGAAATGTACAAATATACCCAAAGAGTAACAAAATAAGCGTTAGAAACGAGCCAAACAACCCAGAGACTACATTTCCGGGTATGCTGCTTCTGCCCGCAGCCCGTCGCACAACAGAAACTGAACGTTAATTACGTTTATTTTTATTTTTATTTTATTGATATATAATGTATCGTGGTTAGTACGAGTCGAGTCACCACCAGCTGAGCTTACGTCAACGAGGAATCTCAGGAACGCAATATGTTGACAGCTGGGCGTGACGTATATGCTCAGCGACATTGCATTCATATGTAGTTTCAAGGCTTTTGCGGTCACATTAATTCCATTTTCTCTAGAAACTGGCTGTATCAAATATGAATGGACATCATTAACGACGCACAGCCACTCCCCTGACAGAAACGCTGAGGTGGTCGGTTTATTTTTCAAACACAGTTCTTATATGAAGCGACCTAAAATCGCCGTTTGGGGATCTCAATGCAAATAAACAAATACATGAACCTGGAGATTGACGCCCTCTACTGAAAGTGACGTCAGACTTCGGAGCTCTATAGATAGACAATGAATGCTGCTACTATTGGGTATGCTAAATAACATACTAAAATGTTAGGAAAGTCTAAATTATGGAAAGGCATCCCTTGTATGTGCAAGTACGGCATAAAAATAAATAAATAAAACGTAATTCAAGTACAGAGATACAAGGTTTCTGCCCGACAACATGCGTCTGTCAACCGCCAACATTAATACAAAAAAAACCTTATTAGACAATATATCAAAACAACACAACATAATCTAAAACAAATCATGGAGCCAATTAGCCCTGCCGCTCTTATACCCAGAGTGACATATGACACCATTACATTGCAGTTGAAGCCTCCGTGTGAAGTAGCGTATAGGGTCGGGTTCATATTGCTCCTCGGACATTTTCCAATCATCTTAAGAAATGAGCTCTGCATTACATAGCTCCACATGTCTGAACATTTCTGTTGACACTGATTTGGTGTCCCGTGCAGTGTTGCCATGTCTGCTTATTATAAGCGACTTTGACTTGCTGGGGACCCCCTGTGTGTGTGTGTGTGTGTGTGTGTGTGTGTGTGTGTGTGTGTGTGTGTGTGTGTGTGTGTGTGTGTGTGTGTGTGTGTGTGTGTGTGTGTGTGTGTGTGTGTGTGTGTGTGCACAGTTTCACGTATACAGGTTGGGTGGTATAGACACTTCCGGATGTAATGTGTGTGTACTGGTCAGTGGTGTCATTTGTACACTCTCAGAGTTATGGGGGTCCTTGAAAAAAAAAACACTGTACACTAAATAGAACAGAGCCTTCATTAATTACTATATCATCAGTAACACCTGTGCAGGAAGTATAGGGAAGGGACCCAGAACTAGGAAGAGTTATTCTGTGTGCATAGAGCCCATTTGTTTTTCATAGAACCCAGTCTGCTTGTTTATCCCGCAACATCTGGCAACGCTGCAGGTCCCGTGGTGGCCGACCCAAGGCCCTTTGTGTTGCTGAGGCAGTGCGTCTAAAGGCCTGGATGACGGATGAGAGGTAAAGGAGGCGGAGGCGGAGGCGGAGAGGGCCGGGCCAGGCCAGGCCGCGCTGTGCCATGATGCCGTGCATGGCGGTGGAGATGTATGTCTCGGTGGGACCGGGGCGCTGCGAAGGGAACAGCAGAATGGGGGGAGGCTTTATCTGGACAGTAATTGCTCCATCAATTACAGGCGCTAAACACTTTCCGAGCCAGCGGCTGATACGGCCCCACTATTAACCTCGCCGCGCCTGACCAAGGTGAACGCTAAATCTCCCGCTTACATGACAAAACGGTGCCATCATGCTGTGGCCTGGTTCTCGTGTACACATGTAAACGCAAACGCCCCTGTCTGTATATACGGACACGCGTGCGGGCGAAAACGTGCACGGATGGAACGCGCACGCGGGTTGATGCATGAACACTGGCGGAGAGTAATCAAGTGCATTTACTCAAGTGCTGTACTCAGAAGTACAATGTTGAGGTATACTTTGACGTCGATACTTTCTACTTCTACTCCACAACATCTCAGATGCGATACTTTTTGGCTGTCGGGCAGAAACCTCTTATCTCCATAGTTTAACTTGTTGTGTTTTGTTCCACTGCACAACATTATTTATGTTATGTTTTTTATGACTTTACTAATTTGTAGATTTACCGTACATTAAGTTTTATTTTGTTTTATTTCGGCATTGTGACATGTTGTGAACGTGTATGTAAAACAGAGTTTTACACAATTAAAAAAAAAATTGTATTGAATTGTTGGTACTTTAAAGTATATTTTGACGCCAATACTTTTGTGCTTTTACTCAAATATCTGTAATGTGATTCTCAAATTTTGAACACAGGACTTTCACTTGTAACAGAGCACTTCCACATTGTGATGTTTCTACTTTTACTTGAGTAAAAAACAACAACAACGTCCGAGTACTTCTTCACGCGCTGCACATGGCGGCCTGAACGCAGGCACGTGAAAACCGTGGCCGCGAGCGTTTGTCCCAGGAATAA
This sequence comes from Electrona antarctica, assembly GCF_951216825.1. NCBI lineage: Eukaryota > Metazoa > Chordata > Actinopteri > Myctophiformes > Myctophidae > Electrona > Electrona antarctica. The sequence continues at coordinate 34,399,307 of NC_136794.1, read as the reverse complement.
AGGAGGCCAAGTTCTTTCCCATGCACCCCCCTTCATTAAAACTACAGTAGAGCTGTAAAAATGCTGCCCTGACTCTTTCCCAGCCTTCTATATTCCAGTATAACCTGAGGCCGATTCTACAAAATGTCTTCTAAATCCTTAAACAATTTTCTGAAAAATCTACGAGGTTCTCAAAATGTTTTCATGTCAAGGATCCCCCAAATTATATTTGGCCACAGACCCCCCAGAAGCAAAGATTTGAGGTAAGACTAAATGTATACATATTCAACGATTTAAGAACAAATAGTAGATCTGCAAGCTCATAGCTTGTCACTTTGTGCTGCAATATTAGTTTGTATATCTGCAATTTTTTTAGTAGCCAACCAATGGCGCAAAAAGAGAGAGCTCAAATCTAAAATGACACTGTCCCGGTCGGAATGGGTTATTGACCCAAAGTGCCACCTGGTAAATGGACCCAGCCTCTACACTGTGGAATCAAATGGACTCCCTCATTGTACATGGACAGTCATTGTGTTTGAAGTGCTCATTCGCTGCCTGTCTGCGAGGACATTTGGTTTGGACCGCATCACAAAGTAGTTTCTAGATAGTGGTAATGTTGTGCGCACAGGGGCCTGCAAGGCATCTTCCCTGTGTTAATACGACCTCTCTCGCCCTCTCTCTCTCTCTCTGTGTGTGTGTGTGTGTGTGTGTGTGTGTGTGTGTGTGTGTGTGTGTGTGTGTGTGTGTGTGTGTGTGTGTGTGTGTGTGTGTGTGTGTGTGTGTGTGTGTGTGTGTGTGTGTGTGTGTCTGTGTGTGTCTCTCTGTTCCTGCGTCACTGACTAGCAAATCGATACCATCTGCTGCCAAGGGAACGTCGATATATGTCACAATGCTCTCTCTCTTTCTCTCTCTCTCTGTCTCTGATTCCTTCCTTCCGTGCGTGCGTGTGTGAATAGTTTTACTTCTAGTCCACTACATCTCAGAGGCAAATATTGTACTTTTACACTTTATTTACTAGTTACTTTGATTATTATTACAAAACATACATTAAACACGTAAGCCCTAGCTGATGTACAAGCTTGTAGATTGTACTTATACAGTACACTAACAGTATTTCATCCCAGTATTTCCAGTATTGATACTTTTAATTTAAGTAAAATATGTGAGCCCTTTTTCCACCACTGCAACATTGTTATTATTTATTGGAGGATAAGTCCCTTGAGTTTCAGCAACGTGGGGTTTTCGAGAGGGTACTCAGAGCACAAAGCACAAACAATGACAACAATCACACAGCAATCAAGAATAACATCGACAAAACATACACACAAGGGCTTTCATTACAACCCAGACCGTTCTACACCTGCTACACGCCATCCAAAAGAGTGAATTAATAATGTAATAACAAAATGAAAGAAAAAATGAAATCAAATAAGCTATAGCAGAATTTGAGAAGTAGATGTTGTGAGGACATTTTCCGTGCTCCTCACAAGATAAATTCTTGTTTTATCTAACTAATAATAATTTAGTAATGAGGACGGAAACATACCATATGGCACAGACATTGGCTCTGTGATTGGCCGTCATGATTGGCTGGCTGGAAGGTGTGTCATTCTGCACTATGATTGGCTGAGCATCGCATAACGGGTGTGCCACATGGGAAAAGATTCTGGCCAGGATTGTGATCAGATATTTAGATATTTTGGGCTTAATTGGAGGTTATTAGTTATAATATAATATAATCCTCACGGAAAACAGCAGATCTGCACGCTACTATGTTTATTTAAATGGAAGGAAGGAAGGAAGGAAGGAAGGAAGGAAGGAAGGAAGGAAGGACGTACAGAGGGACACACAGACAGACGCAGCGCTCACAGAAAATAAAGCAATGGGATGGATAGAAATTCAATTTAAAGGTAGTGGAGAGAGGGGGGAGGGTTTTGGGTAGAATATGTGATCAAAGAGGTGGGACGGGGGTGAGAAGGAGGTTGACAAGTTCATGAGAGAGCTGGGACAAACATGAAGATGAGAACATTGTACTTGACGATTAATAATGACTAATTGCCATTTAATTATACATATACAGTAAATTAAAACAAATACATGTACTGCATGTTTGGCTTTAGGCTTCGTATACAGCGCAGGGCAGATATGACAAATAACTTATGAAACGACTGGCATATTTAATAATGTTCAGTTTTTCTTAGACCAATTATGACGATTATGCAACAAAAACAAAACTGGGATGACGTGAATATGCGATTATTATTAATATTGCGATTAGATGAATATGTAATTAACAATTGTGACGGGCCTATAGAGATGAGATGAGGTGAGAGATGTATCACGATACACCTCCTGGTACCACAGCACCTCAAAGGCCCTTAAAACCAGGCTCCAGACTTCCCAAAACAAACTGGTCAGGCTCCTACTTGACCTAGCCCCCCGAACCCACCTCACCCCTGCCCACTTCGACAGGCTGGAATGGCTTAGGGTCGACGACAGAGTACAGCATCTTGCAATGGGTCTGGTCCACAAGATTCGATACACCACCAAGATACCCATGTACCTGTCTAGATACTTCCTTAATGTTAACGAAGTCCACACCCACAACACCAGAGGGAGTGCAACGAACCATGTACAACCCAGATTCGGCACAAACAAGGGACTAAATTCTTTTCGCTCCTATGCCACCAAAATGTGGAACGCCCTACCAACTGTCATTAAGACATGCGAATCCCTTGACTCTTTCAAAACCGCTCTCAAAGGGCACCTACGGACGGCTGCAATTCGAAACTGGCCCCTGTAAAATCGGAATCCCTCAAACACGAACGCAAGGACAACACAAGAGACGGTCGCGGCCACACAGCCAACTCAAGGTATGGCCACTGAGCCGACTTGGGGACCCAACGCAAGGACAACACAAGAGACGGTCACGGCCACACAGCCAACTCAAGGTACGGCCACGGAGCCGACTTGGGGACCCAACGCAGCTCCTCCAAGGAAAACAAACAAATTAACGGAGCTGAACGTGAATCCCCCCCACCGCCCACCCCTTTTTTTCCCCTCACTGTATATGTTTCTTTTCCCTTTTTACCTCCTTTATGATGAATTCCTGTTCTGTCTATAGAAGTGTCTATTTGTACGTCTCTAAATGTTTTGATGATTTGAACATGGTGGACCCTATTGGAAACAAGTGTAATGCTTAATTGGGTCGTCCACTCACAGTTAACAGCCTTTGTATTGAGTTTGTGCTTGAAATGTACTGTAATTCTGCAAACTGTTAATAAATTCTTCAATCAATCAATCAATCAATACAGGAAGTATCAAAATGGATACGATAAGATCAGATAAGATGTCAACAGTGATGTTCCTAAAGTTAAAAATAAATAAATAATCATATTCAGCATTTTATTATCGACGTGGTTGTAAAACAATGCTGTAGAAGCCACGCACCTGCTGTATACGATCCATCTAGATTCAAGAACACCAAATTAAATCAGCAAAAAACAAGTTGCAACATTGTTGTATAAGGGCGGCGGTGGCTCAGGGGTAGAGTGCCTGGATGGTAACCGCAAGGTTGCCAGTTCAAACCCGGGCTCCCCCAGGGTTACTGTCGAAGTGTCCTTGAGCAAGACACTGAACCCCTAATTGCTCCCGATGTGCTAGTTGGTGCCTTGCATGGTTTCCGCTGCCATCGGTGTATGAATGGGTGTGTGAATGGGTGAATGTAATGCACAATCTCTGTAAAGCGCCTTGGATAAAGGCGCTATATAAATGCACCATTTATCATTTATAACTGAGGATGTTTTCTCCACTGTCGGTATTTAAGTGGTTGTTATTGAAGACTTAAACAAGAGCAGAATCATTGCTGTGCTTATAGTAAAAAATGTCGAGGCCATTAGTTTAGTGTTAAGAATGTGTTCAGTCGTTGAAATACAGCCGTTTAACTTTTTTCCTTTTTACTTAGAAACAGGAGGTTTCATATGTTATTGTTAGTGACAAGAAGGGCTGCTCTTTTCAGGGTCTGCAACCTGATTGAAGAGATGTGTTGACAACTTGTGTGAGACGTGAGGACATGCAATTTTAAACGTTTTTGAAAACGTTGCCCTCAAGGCAACGGGAGGTGGATTTCAGATGGCATATGAAGTTTTCATGATGGATCAGACTCAATGCTGTCATGGTGTTTGAATTAGTTTCAAGTGGACTCTTGCTGTAGTCTACACCCGATATGGACGCTAAATCTTTTCCATTTTGTCAGTGAAGGAGGAGGCAAACTCAGTGGTGTCAGTGGTCTCTGAATTTTTATCCACCTGAGCCTGCAATGATTTTGCCTCCTCCTTCACACGTTCCCTACATGGATCTGGTCTCTCTCAAGCAGAAACGATTAAGCCAAAGCAGTGGGACAAAAAATTCCATAATAATTTCGAGTTGTAGTCTTGTTAGGTTGTGTTTACATGTGCACTGTGGCACAGCTTCAATATGTCATCAGTCTCGCGTTGATCCCGCCTCGATCGCTCCCGCATATCGCTTATCATTTATCTCGCATATCGCAACGATCAGCACTGGTTCAGAGGTTCAGAGGTTACATCGTCTCTGCCCGAGAGAGACCAGATGGAAGCAGGAGGAGGAACTCACTACTGCCACCATCTGGCGGAGTCAGGTTAGACTACAGCATGTGTCCACTTGAAACTAATTCAACCACCATGACAACATTGAGTCTGATCCATCATGAAAACGTCATATGCCATCTGAAATCCTCCTCCCGTTGCCTTGAGCTTTAGTTCTAACACAGCAAAGGTCCGACAGTCATTTGACCGACAACCAGAAACCTAACCCCATGCTGATACAGTATCGGGACATCTCTAGTTGGGGGGTATGTGGAAATGGGCTGGGGGGTATGTGGAAATGGACTGGGGGGGTATGTGGAAATGGGCTGGGGGGTATGTGGAAATGGGCTAGGGGTCAAACGGCAGGTGGAGGAGGAGTGGGACTCCACGGAAATAAATAGTTTAAATGTACTTCTAAGAGGGAGAACATTGATCCCTGGCTTAAAAGAAGAGTCTCCCCTGGCTTAAAGACACACGCAGGCGGGCGGGCTGTCTCATTCTATCCCTAACGTGCACGCTCTCTCCAGGGCGGTTCACTCTCTCTCCAGCCCACAGCCCCCCACACACACACATTTACAATTTGGCCATTGGCCATTTAGCAGACGCTCTTAATCCAGGGCAACATACGTACAGTACAGCAAGCAAGAACGCAAGGTAGTATAATCTAATGCATACTGGAAACCAGGCTATAGAAACTATATAGATCTAGGATCATGAGTAAACCAAAAACCTATCATCAGTCTAACAGTAGAATATCCAAAGAAAATCTATAATCTCTCCTTTGAAACTATAAACACTATAGGATGCCAGGTCAATAATGACCTGGCATCTGATTACATGTCATGGTATCTAAATGACATGTTTAGCCTTTGCATAAGCCTGCAAGGTCGTCGAGGCTAGGGCAAGGTGGCGTCTAAGGAGGCGTCTTTCTCTCCCTCTGTCTCTCCTTCTCTCTTTCCCTCTCTGTCTCTCTCTCTGTCTGTCTCTGTCTCCCTCTGTCTCTCCTTCTCTCTTTCCCTCTCTGTCTCTATCTCTGTCTGTCTCTGTCTCCCTCTGTCTCTCCTTCTCTCTTTCCCTCTCTGTCTCTCTCTCTGTCTGTCTCTGTCTCCCTCTGTCTCTCCTTCCCTCTCTGTCTGTCTCTCTCTGTCTGTCTCTCTCTGTCTCTCCTTCTCTCTTTCCCTCTCTGTCTCTCTCTCTGTCTGTCTCTGTCTCTCTCTCTGTCTGTCTCTGTCTCAGCCTGATTCCCTACACCTTTTTCTCCCCCTTTACGAGCCCCCCCTCCCCCACCCACCCTCTCCCCACAACCCACTCTATATGTTTGCATATTACCTCATTTAATTTCCATTATGGGACTCATGCTTGTTAATCAAGCGATGCCCGAATTTATTCAGCCTCAGTGGGCGGCCGCGACATCTAAATGGATTCGTCATGGCGGCGGGTACAAATCACATCCCTGCGATGAGATATTTCCATGCGAACATCTGAAGGGCTGGGCAATATTCCTCATATATCCCACTATTTAAAAACTGCGGATCTACAAGCTCATAGCGTGGCACAAAGTGACTGCTATTGTTTTTTGTGAAAATGTGTGCAAACCTTTGGATTATTTGGGTTTGGGTTATTTTGGGCAGTCAAGGCCGGAAAACATTGAGAACCACTGATTTGATTTGGAAGACTTTTTTTAAAATCAACCTCTGGTCTGAACGGTATGTGTGACCGGGTGGTTCAATGTCTTGTTCCACATTTACAGCATCTGACAGTGAAAGATGAGGCCACGTTTTATTAAAATGACGCAAACGTGGAATTTATATCAGCAGGTTTGGCAGAAACACTGTAGATAGGCTCCTGGGAGCGATACGATTTAATATCTTATAGAATTGTTATATTTGTATCGTAACACGAGGGGGGGAGGCTCTAGCATATTGCGTGACTGTGCTCCCAGGGGGGGCGCGCGCGAGCACACACACACACACACACACACACACACACACACACACACACACACACACACACACACACACACACACACACACACACACACACACACACACACACACACACACACACGTGCAGAAGCAAGAAGGTGGGAGTAGATGTCCTCAGGCATGAACATGCACACAAACATTCCTGTGCACGTGCGAGCATGCACGCACGCACGCACACACGCCTGTCAAAAGCGGCACTAATATAATACAGCCGTGAAAGGTCAGTTGTCCACTCTCCCCCGTTGGTCTGTGTGTTTGAAGGTCGGGTGTGGTTGTCAAGGTCGTGTGTGTGGAAGGTGTTTTCTCTGCCACAATCTTTTCCAAAAATGGCAGATGTACAAGCTCATAACACAGGGAAAAACACAAGCTTGTATCTGTATGCTATTTGTAGATCGCCTATTTTTGGCAAAGAGGTTTGGTGGTCCATCTTATCTAAGTATGAAGGGTTCAAATATCTGAAGTGGTCCCTTATCAGTATCTTCTACGAGCAGTTATTTTTTCTGGTTCAGCAACATTCTCATAGCAGCAGCAATCTGCAGTGGTAGAAAGTACTCACATTTTGTACTTGAGTAAAAGTATCAATACTGCAATACTCTGTTACAAGTAAAAGTCTGGAATTCAAAATTGACTTGAGTAATTCTACTGTATTGTAGAATTGTACCGCCTGATGGAGGGGAAATAAAAAGGAACTGGTCAGAATAACGTGTTGCTTCCACGCAATACGTCTGGCCGGGGAAACTCTGCCCTGTCAGGTGAAAAGAAGCAGCTTGGACTCCTCATGCATAGAAGGAAGCATGAGGTCAGTCCGCTTGGAGCTGAGATGTATTGGAGTAGAAAAAGACATTGGAAATTGGAAATACTCAAGTCAAGCAAACTTTTACTTACAGTAGGCTACTTAAGTAAAACTACACAGGATTTACGTAACATGCACTTACTATGTAAGTACATGTACTTAAAGTAGTTACGTTCCACCACTGGCTTTCTGGCTGATGGTGGTGAAGTCACCCATTTGAACTATGGGATGAGAAGACACTGGCCCTGGATGTAAACTATATGACTCTTTGAACTATGGGATGAGAACTATGGGATGAGAAGACACTGGCCCTGGATGTAAACTATATGACTCTTTGAACTATGGGATGAGAAGACACTGGCCCTGGATGTAAACTATATGACTCTTTGAACTATGGGATGAGAAGACACTGGCCCTGGATGTAGACCATATGACTGTTTGAACTATGGGATGAGAAGACACTGGCCCTGGATGTAAACTATATGACTCTTTGAACTATGGGATGAGAACTATGGGATGAGAAGACACTGGCCCTGGATGTAAACTATATGACTCTTTGAACTATGGGATGAGAAGACACTGGCCCTGGATGTAGACCATATGACTGTTTGAACTATGGGATGAGAAGACACTGGCCCGGATGTAGACCATATGCCTGTTTGAACTATGGGATGAGAAGACACTGGCCCTGCAGACATTATGTGACCAGATTTGACTGAGAGCCTGCCATCGTGCAACCTCCAGCTTAAATTCCGAGTACAAAAACGGAATTTATTTATTTTTGATCCAAAATGAGTTAATAGCACAGGCAGCCTCTTCACATACTAGAGCATGTCTGAAATAAATATCAAAGCTGAAATCGACATGCAAATATGAAATAAATTATGGGTTAACAAGATGTCTTCTATCTGTGGGGATTTACTATAGATTTAAATTATTATGAAAAACATGTGTTTTGTCAAAGGGACTTTTGTTGTGGCAGATTGTATTTGTCAATCTTGGGAGAGAAGACCCTGCTTTCATATGACATGAAGAAACGAAAATTCAAAAATAAATCCAATGGGAGTCCCTCAGTCAAATTTGGTCACATATGACTGTTGAAGGGCTTTTTTCCTCCTATGAACAACGTTCACATCGATCATCTTAATTGGTGGGATTTGATGAGTCCATTTGGTAGCATGAACAGCTTGCTGTGCGAGTTCTGTGTCATCGCCGAACATACAGAACACCGTCCTTTGTTGTCTTGGACTCGTTCTTCTGGGCTAAAAAAAGCCGGTTCGGTCTCCAGGGAGGTTCTATATTCTCCGAGGCCCTTGATCCACAGTTTGCATCTGCGTCACGTGTTAGAGGGATATTACAGGCAGGCAGGCACACAGGCACGCACGCACGCACGTCTTTAGGTCGAATCTAACAAATGTGTGTATTATATGAGCGAGTGAGAGAAATATTATATTGTCCTGAGAGGAAAATTATATTTGTGCATTCACCCAGAAGATGGCTTGCCCAGATGCATGCTTGGTGGGAAGCTATTAGGAGTGAGCCACATGCACTATATAGCATACCTATTCTGAGGCGAACATTTAGCAAAAACAGCGGATTGACAAGCTCGCAACAAAGAGCTTAAACATTTTCCGTGGCTCAGGTCTTAGTGGGGTAAAGAATAAATGTACTTTACAATTTGAGAATATACCATACTGCTTTAAAGCACTGGTCCCCAAACATGTTAGCTCTGAAAGAGAAAATCTATGTCTCCCGGGTGAAAATAGCAGATCTACAAGCTCCTAACGTGTTGCATTATGACGCGATAGGAGCTAACCTTTGAATACTTAGGCTAAGTATTCCCTTTTCAAGAAATCGCTCCTGAACTCAACTTTTCGAAATTCGACTGAGCAAACTTTTCACTTGCAGTCAAACATTTTGACCAGTAGTCCTTAGGCCGAGTGAGATATCGGTACCACTAAAAGGGACAAGACATACAGTATGTGGTATCGTTTTGTTCGTCTGACATCCAGGAGTGAGAAAATGTGTGATAGCAGTTTCAGAAGAGTAGCTGAATACTGTTTTAGGGGTATGATCTGATTATGCAAAACCACATAATTCATTGTTGTCTAAACTCCAAAAGTATTCACTTTTCTGCCCATTTCTGATGTTTGTACGATGAATGGACATAACCAACAGCATAATATAACAGGCAGGCTGAATTATATTTCTGGTAGCCATACCGGGGAAATTAGATGGCTGCCGCTCTGAAACAGTTAAACATCGTCTGAATTAAACATCATAGAAACATGAGTGGTACCTCTTTTTATGGGTTTATAAGGATGTAGAAACCATTTATATATTCGTTTGAAGAGTGGAACTCTGAAACTCAATGTTGTACCCCAGCACACAACTCAACTCAGGAAGACATGTAATAAACGTAAAAAGAATATATGGTAAATGAGGATGGTAACTTAACTTCAGACAGACAGACAGACTGACAGACAGTTATAGTCCAGTTGTGCTCACGAATTTACAACATGTGACACTGTGAGTGCCTTTGCTGGTCGTGGAAAACTGAATGCATGGGGTTACTGAAGAAAACCCCTGATTTTCAGGAGACATTCAAACAACTTGGGCAGTCTTGGGATGTTTCAACAGAGCTCTTTGACCAACTGCAGCAGTTCACGTCTGGGACCACCTCCAGTGACATGAACGAGATCCACTACCAGCTTGTCTGTGCCAGGAGAGAGGATGATTCCAGTCAACTCCCACCATGTAGAGAATGTCTATTTCTCCATGCCCTCCGTGCCAATTACCAGACTCGAATATGGAGATGCTCTCTGCAGACTCACCCGTCTGCACCAGATCCAGATCCCATACAGATGGATGGACAACTGTTGATTGTGGACAGTTAGCAATTCACTGGATGCACACAGCCCATGCACCAGATGTAGTCCTTGCGTTTTTGGCTTGTAAATGTGCACGTCTATGCAAGCTGCAGTTGTCTCAGCAATGGGTTGACTGCATGTACAGACTTACATTTGTTGTTTATTTGCTACAAAATGTAATTTAATTTGCTACGTATATTATTGAGGGCAAGGTCAACAAAAGTCAAGGCAAGATATGCCAGTTTTGTTAACATTTTGGATCGAAAATGACCTTGACATTGATCTTTGACTGAACTTGAATTGCTTCAGTCATCTCATAAATCAACTCAGCACCCCAGAAAACCTATACTTTGATAGCAGAATCATCCAAATCGGCACATTAGTTGCCGAGTTATGCCAATATGTATCAGTATATATGTATATTTTGAGACTATCATATATTTTCATAAACTACAGACATGTAGCAATACAAACATCATATGCAACCTTTGTTCCTTTTAGTGGTACCCAAAACCCAAAAAGAGGCCTCTGGCCCAAGGACTATGGGAAGGCCCTTTATATATGTCGACTATCTCACTAAAGCACTGGCGGGGTTGAGTTACGTTGTCAGCCCGCCACTTGGCAAACGCCATGCTGATCTGGCCTGTGACGCTCCTGTGTGCCTCGCCAATGAGAAGGTGAAACAAAGGCACGCTCCCCCGAGGGAGAATCAGCGACCCAGTCAGGTAGTCTGGTGCTGCTGCTGCCAGGAAACAGGGAGAGAGAGAGAGAGAGAGCTGAGCTCCCCAGGCATGGCACGCGCACATGCATGCATGCGTGCGAGTGCGCGCGCGCGCGCACACACACACACACACACACACACACACACACACACACACACACACACACACACACACACACACACACACACACACACACACACACACACACACACACACACACACACACACACACACACACACACACACACACACAGTGTTGCCGGTGGGCATGCAAGCAAGGCATGCAATGCAGCCTTTCAGCACCCCTGGAAAGTGACTCCCTAGTACAGTTCACAATGTGTAGGCATTTAGCAGAAGTTCTTATCCACAGTGATTTACAATAAGCAAGGTAAACACCTAACATCAAACATAGAGAGACAGCGTAGAGTGCCTCAGTCACTATCTGGGTCAAGTGCTACAAGAGCACTTGCCATGGGGGAGTCTGTGCTGCAAGTGGGCATGTCATCTCGTTTTTTGTTCCATCTGGTATGTCAAATGTGTGTAGGCCTATAGTGTTTTGCAAACAGTACATGGCTGCTGGGTCGCAAGACAAATTTCAGTGTGAACTGACAATAATCATATATCATTTCTTTCTTTAAGGGACCAAGAAGTCACGAAGTGATTTGGTCACTTATTGTTTTTGTGATTTTTTTCTTCTTCTTCGGCCAAAAATAGCAGTTCTGGCTGAACCGTGCAATCGGTTTTCGCGAAACTCGTCAACATGGTAGAGGGCCATGCCAAACGGTGACTATGCAAAGCCCATGACCATTGGCCAAAGGGTGGCGCTATAGCACTCAATTGAAAATGCAAACTTTGAACGTGCATAGCTCATGAACCGTTTGACTGTTGGCAATGACACTTTGATACACATATGTGTCTCCTCATGCCGAACAGCTTTCGTGTTCTGACTTTTGACCTCTGACCTTTAGATCACCCTGAAACTGTACAGTATGGTAGATGGTCATGCCAAATAGCACTGAAACTAGTCTTACTCCAATTGGCCAATGGGGGGCACTATAGCAATACAGGCATAACTCACGCCTCGTTTGGCCAAAAGTCATGGCACTTGTTTCCACATGTTCCTTGACTCATGGGGAACACATCTGTCACTTTGACCAGTAAGCTCCGCTCTCAGATATTCCGCCATTTGGAGCAGTTTGAAAAAGGCTTATACCTGATTTTCTGCCTGGATGTGTGAAACGCTTTACACACAATCTATGGACCATTATCTGAAATGAGAACACATGAACAGCGAACAAACTGTAGTAATGTCCAAAACTAGGAGACCCATACTTGTTTTAAAAAACACTGGATGTTTTTGCTGTTAACAATAGAACAACTAATTGTGTTTGGATAGCTCAGTTGGTAGAGCTCTTGCCTTTGGAACACAAGTTTGTAGGTTAACGCTGATACAAAAACAGAGGTGGTTACAGAGCCATTCAATTACTTTCATTGCATTGCATAATTCCAACTGCTACAACACAACAGTAGCGTAAATATGTTAGGTACTTTTACTTTACTTTGATTATTTCAATTTGTTATACTATACAGTATGTACTTCTACTCCACTACATCACTAGAGGCACATAGTGTGCTTTGTTAACTTTAACTTTTAATTTATTAGTTTTAGGTTGCCGAGCGTGGCTGCACTAATAACTTTGGGGTGGGCCCGTCTAGAGTTTGAATGGACAGGTATCAGTCAAAAGGCCCGTCTAGAGTTTGAATGGACAGGTATCAGTCAAAAGGCCCGTCTAGAGTTTGAATGGACAGGTATCAGTCAAAAGGCCCGTCTAGAGTTTGAATGGACAGGTATCAGTCAAAAGGCCCGTCTAGAGTTTGAATGGACAGGTATCAGTCAAAAGGCCCGTCTAGAGTTTGAATGGACAGGTATCAGTCAAAAGGCCCGTCTAGAGTGTGAATGGACAGGTATCAGTCAAAAGGCCCGTCTAGAGCTTGAATGGACAGGTATCAGTCAAAAGGGAGACATCGAAGAGGAAGGACGGAAAAGGAAGGATCAACATATGGAATGTCAGAACAGGTTAGCTCCATATATGGAGGCGTGACCTGACTGGCGGACGGGTTTTGCAGGTTTTCATAGTAATCTGTGACCTACAGTCGCAACAAAACAACAAATCAACCCGGCCATTTACCAGGATATTTTAGAGCTATTTTTTCCCTTTTACCTCTGATGATTTCCTTCCTGTTTTTGGCTATATAGAAGTGATTTGTACATCTCTAAACGTTTTGATGAATTGAAAACGGTGGACCCTCTTGTAAACAAGTGTAATGCTTAATTGGGTCGTCCACTCAAGAGTTAACAGTCTTTGTATTGAGTTTGTGCTTGAAATGTACTGTAATTCTGCAAACTGTTAATAAATATTTCAATCAATCAATCAATCAAACATGAACTAATTAAGCCCTATGTTATACTTTGGCTACGTGTTGAGAACATTTGGACCGATTGAAATGTGGCGTTCCACATAACAATGAGTACTCATCATTTTGATGCCAACACTTTTGTAGTAATTACTCAAGTACAATTTTAAATGCAGGCCTTTATAGCGCCCAGAGGCTATAGACTTCATGTGAACATCCAGTCGGCCACTCAGCCACCGCTGAGTGAAGGCGACAGCGCTGCCCAAGCGCTGCATGCCTCAGCAGCACCAATACCGCAATGACAGATGTGTGCTCTGCGTGTGCGAAAATCGTCTCGCTACTGTCGAAAACAGCAGACCTACAAGCTCACGGCGCGTCGCATTCGTCTGCTGTTTTCGTGCGATGAAGCACACATAGGGTTTAGAAGCCAGGCATGACACCAGAGATTGACGTGGGCCTTCTGCTCAAGCAGCTGGGTAGGAGATGTAGTGGAGTTAAGAAAACGTGTGTCCCTTTGTTGTAACATCACGTGTGAAATCAAACTTTTTAAGTTAGTGAACCGCTTTCACAACCTGGTACAGTATACCCAGTTGGGTATGCAAACATTCCCAAATATGAATGCAATGCATTGATATAAAAACAATGAAGAAGAAACCTGCACACTCCTCTGCTCCCATATCATTTATTGACGATGTTTCGAGCCATGGCTCTTCATCTGGTCAAACGAAGAGACGTCCAAACGTTGTCAATAAATTATATTGGAGCAGATGAGTTGTTTTGTTTGATGTCGCTTTCCAAATCAGCTCCTCAACTAAGTTATGTGCGTATACTGTAAGTACTACAAGTAAAAAAGAAAAAAAAAAGTTAAAATTTGAGAGAGCAACTTTCATGTTGTAGTAGAGTAATATTTTGACCAGGAGTATATACTTGAGTACTGGGTTTGAGAACTATCTACTACTATTAATGTATGAGTTTGTCCACCTCTGGAACAGCACCCAGATAGTTACGACATAGGAGGACTGTGTTCCAAACGTACACATAATTCAAATAAAAGACTTTGATGAAGCCGTACAGTATATTCAGGCTATACGTGCTGTTCCTACGTCTCCCTTCGTCTGTGCTACCGTATACTTCTAAAATGGTTAACGCTGTTCATGTAAATTTCTTCCCTCGGCAACTCCATAGATCAATAGTTTTCCACATTGTTTTGCATATCAATGCGATGTAGAGATAGATATCAGAAGTTATCTGGATCTCAAGCTCATTAGCGTGAAGTGATTCATCTGCTGGATAAAGTACTCATGAATGCAGATGTCTCTGAGGATGACCTACAAAAAAAGCTTCCAAGAAACGCATGCTTACATTTTTCCCACCCTTTCTCCAAGATGTTCCGCACAATTTATATTCAATCAAATATCGTTGCTGTCAGGTAGAAATCTTGTATCTCCATATTTCAACATTTTCATCAACGCAGAGCGACGCATTGTGAGCTTGTAGGTCTGCTATTTTCAGAGTGCAACACCCAGTCGCGACCAAACAAAATGACTTGGCTTTTACTTCGACACTGGATCTCTTCTCCACTAGTCCCTGTCGAAGATCGAGTTTGCATTTGTTAATGCCGGTGTGTAACCAGTCCCTCATATAGCTTAGTCTTTATTTAGTTTTCCATCTCTCCCTCTCTGTCCGTTCATCTGTCCGTCCGTCTGTCTGTCCTCAGTCATCTCCTCAGTCATGCAGGAGGGAGTCATACCCCCCCCCCCCCCCCCCCCCCTTAGCGGGCTGTAATTAAATCAAGCTTTAAAATGTAAATATATCATAAAACAATATCTGGCTCCAATGGCTTTAATCAAGGCTCCTCCTCGTTGCTCAACGGCTTCATTAATCTTTAGCGCCGGGTGGCCCCGAGGCGTGGTGGCCACTGGTGCGGGGCGGGGCCACCGGGGCAGGGCGGGGCCACCGGTGGAAAGAAAAAATATATGGAAAGAAAAAATATATAATTTTCGCGCAATTGCAAAGAAGAGATCTAGCGTTTGACCATTTCAGGTGATTAAAATATTATTAAAACCAAATGAAGCTTTACTTAAAATATATATGACCAAAACTAAATAAAATGTTGCTGTCAAAATCAACACTGCAACGAAGTACCTGAGAGAAAAGGCATCCACCCCCGTTCACAAGACAGCTCCACTGCAACTTATTTTTCTTACAGAGATGAAGCCGTGCGTGTGCGTGCGCGCGTGCGCGCGCGTCGACTTGTGTGTGCAACCGCAGAAAGATGAAGGGAAATGAGACGGACGGTTTCATGAGGCCTCTCTCCTGAAGGTCACACAGTGTTATGACTGCATGAGCGCTGCTTATTTCAGCAAGCAGCCAAGGAGGTGTCCCACATGTGATCTGAGAAAGAAGTGTGTGTGCGCGCACACACACACACACACTTGTGCGCAGATGGGAACACACTGGGCAACTATGTTAGACTGTCTGCACATGCACATGCACTCCCAGTCCCCCCCCCACACACACACACACACAGAAGTAGGTGGACACACACACAGTGCAGCTATGTCAAACTGTCTACCCATGCCAGCTCTCACATGTGTTGCTATACTGTCAGCCAGCGCACGCACACACACACGCACGCACGCACGCACGCACGCACGCACGCACGCACGCACACACGCACGCACACACACACACACACAGCGAGCCAGGCGCGCTGCCATTCAGACAGACAGACTGGGTTTCCATGGGAAACGGGGGCCGACGGTCCCTTCTGTAAACAAGGACATTGCAGCTCGGCATTTAATACCATCATTCCACAGACCCTAGTGAACAAACTGTCTGTTCTTGGCATACGCGCACCCCTGTGTAACTGGGTCTTGGACTTCTTGACAAACAGGCCACAGACTGTGAAGATCACCCTCAACACCGGCTCCCCCCATGGGATGCGTCCTGAGTCCCCTGCTGTACACCCTGCTGACATATGACTGTACGGCCAGGTACCCAAGCAACCATATTGTCAAGTCCGCGGATGACACAGAAGTGGTGGGGCTAATCTCCAACAACAACGAGGTGGAGTACAGGCGTGAGGTGGAACACCTGGAGTCGTGGTGCAGAGCAAACAACCTCTGCATCAATGTCAAAAAGACAAAAGAAATGATAGTGGACTTCAGAAAGGCCAGCACCACCAGGAAGAAAAATAGCTTCTTCCCTGTAGCTGTGAGAATCATGAACTCTAGACCCTGAACTGTGACCTTTTGCACCAGTGATCTGTTGATTACACATGCACTCTGCATTATGAACTTGAGCCGTGACACATGAACTGTTTCTTTTTAATGCTGTTTTTAGTGCTGCTGCTTCTTATGGGAACGTGCAATATCAGTGGGTTGTGCAAATGCTTTTTTGCACTGTAGGTTTTAATTATATTTAGTGTTTTTAGACGTACTGTACAGACAGACAGACAGACAGACAGACAGACAGACAGACAACAGTTTAAAACCAAAGTACATAGAATAAACACTCGCAGACTGAGGGCTCCACTGCGACAGATGCTTTTTTTTGTTGCAGCGACAACATATGTGACGGTTCGAGCACAAAGCTCTTCTTCAGACTAATTTATTCTACAGTATGTACTGTCCGTCGCTCAGCACCTGACCTGCCTAAACCTGGGTTGGGGATGTGCAATCTCCTTTCACAAACATTCAACTTTAAAATAAAACATATATATCCATTTTTAGAAAGTGGTTTAGCAATATGTCAATACATACATACAAGGCCATCTTACTGAGATGAATAAGAGGTAGAAGCAAAGGAGACAGCGCACTAAATTGTTGCTGTCGGGGCAGAAACCTTGTAACCTTGTATTACAATTTAGGCATTTAGCAAACGCTCTTAATCAAGAGCGACTTACAATAAGGAAGAACAAAAAAAGCACGGCAATACATCACATACATAAAAAGTAGTTATCGTGAATCATACGTAAGCTAAGAACGTAACAGTGGAATATCAATATAATGGAACTATGCATGTATAATTTATATGAAGCCATGTGTGTGGCTTATTGAATCTCCACGTTTCAACGTTTAACGTGTTACGTAAATTAATGCACCACTTCATCATACCGGAGTGTCGCACAAAATTGTCGAAAATAGCCGATACAAGCTCACACCGTGGCGCGGTGCAACGCGTCGTGCGCTTGCAGATCTACCATTTCCACCATTTTAAAATAATTTTAAGATGATAGAAGGTTTGCACCATCGATATAGTACTCCAGATATCAGAAGGGAAGCAATACGGCGGTAGAATAGATAACATCAAACGATGATTCCACTAAACGACTATGAGGCAGCTGTCAGAACACAGGAAGACGATCACAGAAGATACAGCGCTGCAGATGTTGTTTATGTTCCACTAGTAAAATAGATAACAACGTTATAAAATCCTTCTACGGAGGCACCGGCGAGAGCATTCATTACCTAGCACCTTGAGTCATGAGTACCTAATAGCACAGGAAACTGTATTATATTGGATTCAGAACCACAGCTATAACGTCTGACTCTTATATGCATGTGAGGTCTTGTACTCTCAGTAGCACAGGCCAGGATGTTGATGAAGTCTTACAGTGTAGGTTATGTGTAGTTGTTGCATATGCTACATCGATGATCCCACATGTGTTCCTGGTCAGCACCTCCCCCGCAAGGAGTGGACAACCCTCAACCGCCTGAAGACAGGAGTCGGACGTTTCGGTGCAGCCATGCAGAAATGGGGTCTCACAGACAGTGCCCACTGCGAATGTGGGGACCCACTACAGACTGTGGAACACGTGCTGACCAGCTGCCCCATATACCGGCCACCGAATGGTGATCGTGGGCTATTTGACCTAGACAATGACACACTGGACTGGCTTGCTGCAACGGAGCTGAAGGTCTAAGGACATACGACAGAAGAAGAAGTTGCATATGGTAAATGGCACTTTACTTAGAATGTGCATTACATTCACCCATTCACACAGACATTCATACACTGACGGCGGGGGAAACCACGCAAGGCACAAACATGCACATTTGGAGCAATTAGGGGTCCAGAGTCTTGCTGAAGGACACTTCTCTTCTCACCCGGGATCGAACTGGGAAGCTTGCGGTTTCGCATCTGGCCACTCTACCTGCCACTACCCACCATACCCTGAGCCACTGCAGTAACCACAGGCCAGGCTGTTGATGATGAGTGTGGCGTATAAGGTCAGTGTGTCCTATACATTCAGCTTCATCTACTTCATCAATAATACTTGTTAACCACATGTGTGTGCATGCATGTGCCCGTTGTGTCTGTGTGTGCGTGCATGTGCGCATATGCATGCATCTGACTTTTTGAGTGTGTGCGTGCGTGCCTGTGCACGAGTGAGTGTGTGTGATATTGATTTACTAATGAAGGCAACAATGTCTTTGGTCTCCTATCTACACTGGTTCAATAGCCCTTATCAGAGGGGAAATGCATAATTCATGAATGCTAATACATCACTGGAGCTAGAGTGATGATGGCTCTGCACATAATTAGCATGGAAAATATTGCCTAATATATCAAAATTATGTGACACTAATTCTTATCAAAACGTGATTCTCGACGCTTCTTGTTTTTGCTTTTCGTGCGATTAAATCATCATCTTTTAAATGTGCAAATATCATTGGCCCAATTTGATTCAGCTCGTAATTACAATGTAATACTATAGGCTAAACAAAAAGGCCAACTTGAAGATCTGGAAACCGTTTGCGGGCCACCCATCTGACCACTTGACCATTCACATGCATTTTCAGATCATGTTTCTTTTTAGGATCAGTCAATGGTTGATTGTGAATGAATGACTGAATGATATATTATCATTCACATATCAGCGTTTAATTTGGAAACTCACTTGCAATATCCTCCCACAGGTTGAGAACGAGTGGTCTGGTGGGACACGGTAGCACAGTCGGTAGTCGCCTCACAGCTAGGAGGTCCCGGGCTCCGCTGTGGATGCTGGGGGCGTGTTCTCTCCTCCGCATCATCAACGCCCATACCCTGGGTGGGGTTGGCAAAAGGGCCTTTCTGTGTGGAGTTTGCATGTTCTCCCTGTGTCCCCTAGGAGGGTAGGTACCCTCACAAAAAACATGCAGTAATCCTGGTCTCTATACTGCCTCCCCCTGGTCAGCCGGGGCACCTGATGGAGGGGAAAGGAACTGTTTGGAATAATTCCATGCACTGCGTCCTACTGGGGAAACTCCAACATGTCATGGGATGATAAGAAGCGGCCTTCTCACACCTCATGCAATCAAGGAAGCATGAGCTTAGTTTGCGGCTCACCCCAGGTTGGCAGAGGGATTACAGTTAAGGCAATTCGAGTGAAAAAATGGGTTACACAAAAGTCACACAAAGTTACACAAAGCCCAGCTTTGTCTGTCTGTGTGTACCCCATAGCGATGATTTGATTGGCTGAGCAATGCACATATTGAGGATAAAACGTGAGGACAGAACATTGAGGACGCCACAAAATGTGAGGACAGACAAATGAGGAGGCCAAATGTGATTGGCCGGAATGTGATGATGTATGATGATAAGAGCACGTATATACAATCAATCAATCAATTAATCGATCGATTGAATTTGGTTTTTAAAGGATTTAATTGTACTGTTTAACAGCTGTCAGATGACATTGTGTGTTTGTTTCCATGGCTGCCTGCCTCATTGAAATACGGAAACAGAGTGCACAGATTGAGACTGATTCTGGTGCGTTGACAGGAGCGGTCGTTGTTGAGTGAATTCAGTGATTGACCAATCAGAAACAAGCATTCAACCAAGCCGTGCAACAACAGAAGAGACAATGAACAATGGTACAAAGGAACCAATTTAACCCATTCAGGCCTGACGTCGAAATTTATTTAATTTTTTTTTCTAAATCATGACAATTTTCGGAAAGATTTGAGGCACATTTTAATGATTTAAAAAAAATAGCAGACCTACAAGTTCATAGCGCGCCACTCGGTGGCGCGCTATGAGCTTGTAGATCTGCTATTTTTCAATAGCTAAATTATAACATAATGTTTAAAACACCAAAAGGGGTTCCCGCCCAAAATGGGTTAATGGTTAATGTGGTTAAACGCTAACGTGACATGGATGCGTTCCAGGTCTCAATGGATTAAAAGCAGGGTTTACATAACAGTGAGTAGCGTGCCGTGCAGGTGTGAAAGTTCCCTCTGTGAAAAGGGTAAATGGTGCATTTATATAGTGTCCCCTTTATTAAAGGGGCTTTATATAGATTGTGCACATTACGCACACACACACACACACATGAAAAGAGCCCAGTTGGCTCTGATGTCTCTATGGCAGCCCCACCAGAACCCCTCATGGCTCAGTGTTGAGTAATGACCCATATGTTGAAAAACGTACACACGCATACCCCCCCGAGTCTAGTCTCCCTTTTCTGTTCCACTGACAACACGCGCGTGAGCACGGTCCCCGGCCGGACAGAGGGACGGACGGACGGACAGACGGACAGACGGACAGACAACCATGCATGCAAGGTACCCAAGCAATTAGGGGTTGAGTGTCTTGCTCAAATACACTTCGACACCAAGAGCCTGGGTTCGAACTGGGAATCCTCCTAAGTGGCCGCTCTACCCCTGAGCCACTGCCTCCCCTGTCACTGTAGGTAAAAAAAATCTAAACTAACTAAAACTAGACTAGGATAAAATCTAAGCGGAAATTGTCCAATACTCAAAATTTTTCTTCAAACATAGTGGTTGAAATCAATGATCTGAAATAGGAAAAAACACCCGCACACTGTCTTCAAATGCAGTAGAAAAATGTATTGAGGGAACAGCAATGTTTCGGTCTTTATTCGACCTTCATCAGGCTATCTTGAACAAAGCCTTGCTTTTTATGGAAAATAATGATCTAAAAGTTCACAAAACATCTCATAGCACACCGTATTAAAACGAAAAACTATAACTAACATATAACTAACTAACTTTTCACAAAATAAAAACTAAATTGGAACCCCACTTTAAAAATGAACAAAAGGTCAACACAAGAGAAAATTACAGTGACAAATTCTGCACTATAATGACTTTGATTTGTGTTATGACTAAATTATAGGAGATTGACAGGAACGGACCAAGACCCATGTGGGAGGAGAAAAAACATGTGTGATTACTCACTCATCTCCCATGCCCTGACGCACGCACGCACGCATATACTGACGCATGCACGCACGCACGCACGCACGCACGCACGCACGCACGCACGCACGCACACACACACACACACACACACACACACACACACACACACACACACACACACACACACACACACACACACACACACACACACACACACACACACACACACACACACACACACACACACACACACACACACACACACACACACACACACACACACACACACACACCATATCTTTTGTCTTGAGATGATCATTACAAAACTATGGTATCATCTTCACTGCAGTGAACTTCATTCTAAATGCGTTTTAGTAATGTCCAATTCACAAAAGTCACAGTGAAGTATTTTTTTCTTTTATTATTATCATCATCATCATCATTATTATTACTATTATTATACCTGCAGTTTAGTTTTGAGAGTTTTAATGTCATCATCATCATCATCATCATTTTTCGGCCGCGGTCGAGATCATGGATTTCACAATGCCACGCCAGACTTCCCGGTCCTTCATTGCCATCCCCAGTTCCTGCTTACTGATGCATGTGTCCCTAGCGATGACATCAGGGAACGACAGTTTTCTACCTCTGGTCTGCTTTGAGGCAGGATTCCAGAGAAGAAGGGAAGACATAACCTCACTGTCAGCTCTGTAGCAGTGACCGGCAAACTGTGTTCTTCTGAATCGGACTAGTGAAGAAACACGGAGGAGGTTGCCGTATATTAGATTAGTCGATGGGTGGCTCTTCCAAGACAGATGTTGCGCTCTCATTAGAAGGCGGGTGTAAGTGCCATCCAACCGTTTCTCTAATTTATTTGAGAAGTGTCCATGTCTCAGAGCCATAGAGTAG
Source organism: Electrona antarctica (assembly GCF_951216825.1). NCBI lineage: Eukaryota > Metazoa > Chordata > Actinopteri > Myctophiformes > Myctophidae > Electrona > Electrona antarctica. The sequence continues at coordinate 34,376,880 of NC_136794.1, read as the reverse complement.
AATCGGCTCAACGGTCGTCCTAAATATTAATTAATGTCATAACTCTTGAGACTGTAGCTGCTGTGTTGGTTTGAGCAGTTCATTTCATGCGGCTTTTACATCGTGATTGATATTGCGACAAATTAAGTTGAACCTTGAACTTTGAACCTGACACACAGACAGAGATTTGGTAAATTATATAAATAGCATATACACCAGGGTGCTTACACATTTTAGATCGGCTATTATAACAATCCATTGTACCATGATGACATATTCGTCCATGTATAAATTATCGACCGTCCATCATGGTTTGTCTTCATGTGAAGGATTACTGCAATGAGCTTCAGTGCATGTGTGCTGATGGTTTTAAAAGGATACTGGGTAACATTTTTAAACATATAATACATGCTCAATATTTTAGTGGTTCTACACTGACTTTGATTGATTGGGCCATACACGTGTCAAACTTGTTCTGTGCTCGTTAGTGCTCTCTCTAATCAATTCAAACATCAAAGACAGCTACAGTTGGGTGCCACCGATATTGTCCCTTATCATTTGACCCATTTAGGCCTGACCTCAAAACTTAAAAAAAATCCTTCTAAATCCTCCAGTTTTCTGAAATAAATATTTTCACGATTTTTCAAAAATAGCAGACCTACAAGCTCGTAGCGCGCCACTCGGTGGCACGCTATGAGCTTGTAGATCTGCTATTTTTCAATAGCTAAATTATAACATAATGTTTAAAACACCAAAAGGGGTTTTGCGCAGATCACACAAACCTCAGCAAAAAGAAAAGGACAATATCGATGGCCTCCAACTGTACCTGTCTGATGCCTGTCAAAGGAAGGGGGGGGAGGAGTGTTTGTACACACACACAGACCTGCCTAGTATCCCTTTAAGTAGAGGTGCTAAATCCATTGCTTCCTCCTCAGTAAAACTCTCATCCTCTCTCCTGCAGATACAGTAAAGTCCAGGGTTTGGCCGGTGGATGAAAGGCCCCGTTAGCCGAGGATTCGGCCATGACTCGATGGTGCGTAGGAGCTGCTAAACACTGGGAACACATCCCACTGAAGTCTCCGTCTTCCGAGGAAGCGGAGGAAGGAGCTTAAAGTTAATACTGGAAAGAACTTGTGAACTCCGCCGGGCAGGAACTACCAGTGCTTATCGTTGCTGTCGGCGCAGAAACCTTGTATTTCCATATTTCAACTTTAAAAAAAAATATTTTCAGTGGAAGAAGTTTTCCTCACATGTTTAAGTAAAAGTCTGGATTTCAAAATGTACTTGAATAAAAGTACTAAAGTATTGGTATCAAAATGTACTTAAAGTAGAACGTAGAAAGTACTAATGCAGAATGTCCCAAGTTAGCTAATGTTAAAAAAAACTGTTGGAAAATAGCAGATCTACAAGCTCACAATATGTCGCAATGAGACACATTGTGAGCTTATAGATTAAAGCAATAAGCCACAAGAAGTGTGAGGTTACCATGAATTGTATAATGGCTGAGAGGCGTAGTGAGACACGACGCAACGCACAGCATACCCTATTGCAGGGGTTCTCAACGTTTTTGGCTGGGGACCCCCGGAAAAGACCCCCGGAACCCCCGCAAAAGGAATACTGAAACCAGATTATGATTTATGCATGCACGTGTAGGCTACTATGTAAACTCTAAATTCCCATTTTCCAGCCATTCAGTTGCAAAAAAAAAAAAAAAAAAAAAAAAAAAAGGAACCCTGCCCTATTGGCCTGAATATAAGACTATGTTTTGATTAAAATGGAAATATCCTAAAAAAACAGGGTCGTATTATAATCGGGGACTAGACTATTTGACATTCAATGTTATTTTTCCACAAATGAGTCTGGTTGTCTTATAATCGGGACAATGCGGGTACGTAATTACAATATACTGAAGTAAATGTACTTAATTACTGTCCGCCACTGGAGGTTGACGGGCTGATGAGTTGGGCTCCTTGCCACTCGAGTCAGAGCGTCTCCCACCAGAAGAACTCATTAACTCCCTCCTCCGCATATCAATTAATAACTCCCTCCTCCGCCATAATACTCCAATTCTTAAAGCATAATACAGCTCAGTGCTCTTAAGAGCTTAACGGTAAATGAAAACACAAGAGCAGCTCCACCTCTTCTGACATCCCATAATACTGCACGTTGTCACGCGGTATACCGGCGCTGGCGTCTATGCAAATACAATTGGACTGTGGTCGGGGCAGGGAAGCTGGGCGGGGAGGAGGGTGATATTGGTCATTGCACGTACTCCTATACGGCCTCGGGGGGCGGCACACACTCAGTGGGGAGTGTTGTGTTTGAGGAGTAGGACGAAGGCCCTGCGTTCTCCGATTTCTCAGTTTTGGCATGTCCCTCCTATCTTGGAGAAAGGAGACTTTGCAGACGGAGTAGTGAAGTGATAAAACAAATCACAGAACGCAGCGAATCAGGCTGGAAACCTGCAGGCTAACAAAACACACCTCTGACTGGCAGGTTGTTACATTTCTGGGGGGAGGCGATAACTACACGACTGTGTTGCTCGTTCCACGTTTGGAGGCTCCTTACAACTTATGCCATGTTGTAAAGGTAACTAATCAACAATCAAAATTATATAAAATACAATACCAATTGCTATTACCGAAGGGGCGAAATAATCGACAGGAAGATACGTTTCCAAACCTTTTGTGGACAGTTTTATTTTTTAAGAATAAAATAAAATAGGACCGGACCTCTCCGGTGCAGCCTGGCATCGTGTTGCAGGTTCGGGTCCCAATCCCGACGGCCATTGCTGCGTGTCACTCCACGACTCCCCCATGTCATATATATCTACTGAAATATGAATGAAGGCATACAAACTACAAAGCCCCAAAAAACATTCTGCAAAAGTACAAAATGACTATGGTTTAACTTTTGCGTATAATGCAAGTCTGATTCCAATATACTTTTGCACTTTCACTGTATTTTGAATAGAGGACTTGTATTTATAACAGAGTAGACTACTTTCACATGAGAGTACGTACTTCTTCAAACCACTGTTCACAACTGTTCAGAACTCCAGAGGATTAATGAGCTACACACACACACACACACACACACACACACACACACACACACACACACACACACACACACACACACACACACACACACACACACACACACACACACACACACACACACACACACACACACACACACACACACACACACACACACACACACATCTTAACAAATTAGCGACAACTAATTAATGTGAAGGGAAAGCAATCAAAATGGCTACACCTGTCTAAATAGCTGACAACCTGTTTAATTACAGTAAGTTGTTAATTAATTAATTAGGGGGCTACCATGCTTGACTGAGGAGGGATGATGTCCTGGTGGTCCCAGCTGGAGAGGAGGTGGTGCATAAATACCTCCTTTTTGAGGGGCGATGTCCAGCTTTAGTGTGTGTCAGTGTGTGTAATCACAAACTTTGCCCTGACACAAACATTAAATGCCATTGACAATAATGGACAATTTTGAGTGTTTGTGTAAACACAAACATTGCGTAACAAACATTGAAGATGAAGGTGAGGATGCAAATTGTGATTGGCCAGAATGAGATCGTGTATGTTGATGTATGATGATAAGAGCACCCCTCACTTCACACGGGTGTGATTTTATTTTAACAGACAGACAGACAGACAGACAGACAGACAGACAGACAGACAGACAGACAGACAGAGGTATGTACAGTAGGCCTACATACGGATGGACAGACAGACATACGACAGACAAAAATAAAATAGTACCTCACTGGCAGAAGTATACAAAAATGGAGCAAAGAGTAAAACTACAGTAAGCAATGACAACACAAGATAATACATCGAATGCGTAAAAAATGGTCATCTAAGATCATAAGTAAACCAAGAACCTATCATCAGTCTAACAGTAGAATATCCGTACGTTGTTATGAACGTTCATCTTCCGCTGAAAACAGTTTTTAAATACTAAACATGTGTATTTATGTGTTTAAAGGTATACTTTGCAATCAAAAGTCAGTCATATACTGCACGTGTTTAGAATTAGAATGATTGTGTGTGTGTGTGTGTGTGTGTGTGTGTGTGTGTGTGTGTGTGTGTGTGTGTGTGTGTGTGTGTGTGTGTGCGTGCGTGCGTGCGTGCGTGCATGCGTGTGTCCAGAGGGACCCCCGGCCTGCTTCATGGGGGGAGGAACTTTCTGCTGACATATTTAGGCGTCCTCAGACGAGCCTGTCTGGGGGCGTAGATCCAGTGTAAAAGAGCTGATTGTAATCGAGTGGAACCCCCCCCTAAGTAGTCAGATCTTCTACTTAAGTAAAAGTACTACTAGTAGCCGATGAATGATTGAAAAGTCAAGGTATAAAAGTCCCTCAAAATTGTACTGAAGCACAGTACAAACGTATACTCAGTTACTTTCTGATATGAGGCCAAGCAGGTCCAGACTCCAGATGGTGAGAAATAAGCGGCTAGGTCAAGCATAGAAAGAAGTGTTGAGGCTGCACACGCACGCACGCACGCACGCACGCACACACACACACACACACACACACCTGCTATTGCCAAAGATTCTTGAAGAAAATGTTAAATATTTGGAATATTCTTCAGCCCGTGGACATATTCTGAGATTAATTTGTGCAGTCTTTGGCGTGAAAATCTAACTATACACTTTGGAAATAGCTTCCTACCAGTACCAGGAAACATGCAGTCAGCCAAATGCATCCACTTCCTACCGGGAAACATGCAGTCAGCCAAATTCGCATGTCCAACCAGTCGCAGGTGGTTCCATTCAATCCAGACCATCGTATATATGCGAGCGCATGGCAAACTAGAAAGACTCACTACACTAGCTGCCCTACAAAGCCAAAGTGCAGTGACGACAAAAAATGTAAACTGATAAATGGGTTTAAAAGTCTTTCAACTGGTGGTCAGACAAATGAGATATCGGCATAAAAGTGACATTACACTAATTGTATATACTGTTCTTGAGGGAATTGTTTATCCCCCAAAATCGCCACGGCTAATTTGACCTGGATGCCTTGATGTTAGGCTTAATATTATTATTATTATTATTTTTTTTTTAATTTCTTATCCCACGATTTTTGTAACCCATTTTGTAACCCATTTTTCACCCCTGTGTCAATTATCCTGGGCTCTACACACCCTCCGCCAACCTAGTCCCCATATATGGGGGACATGGGGAGAGCAACGGACTTGAACTCATGCTTCCTTCATGCCTGAGTGTCCAAGTTGCTCCTTTACACCTGACAGGGGGGAGTTTCCCTGGTTGGACGTAGCGCGTGGAAGGAACACGTTATTCCAACCAGTTCCTTTCCCCTCCATCAGGAGCCCCGGCTGGCCAGGGGGAGGCAGTTTAGAGACCAGGATTACTGCATGTTTTTTGTGAGGGTACCTACCCTAGGGGACACGGGGAGAACATGCAAACTCCACACAGAAAGGCCCTTTCGCCAACCCCACCTCGGGTATGGGCACTGATGACGCGGAGGAGGAACCACGCCGCCAGCACCCACAGCGTCCCGAGCGGGAATCGAACCCAGGACCTTCTAGCTGTGAGGCGACAGCACTACCAACTGTGCCACCGTGCCCCCTTAATATAATTTATATAAATATTTTTTGGAAATGAGGTCTGGAACGATGGAACCAGAAAATGCCCGCCACTGCTATGCTCTATCTATAGTAACAACTGTACACAAGCTAAACAAAACACCACTGACTTTAGAGACGCAACTTACCCCGAGTTGCTCATCTTAGTTTCTAAATATTTGAAAAGATTGATTAACAAGTTTCACTGTGCTCGACTCTACGAAAAAAATAAAATGTATATTTAGTCAATCAGAACTTGACTAAAACCAATTACATTTCAGATGACTACAATGTGACAAAAACTAACTTTTATTCAAAAGAATAATAGCTAAATTGTGCTGTCAAAATGAACACGTGAACAAATACAAGCAAAATGTACCAGTGGCAGACAGCAAGCACAACACAACACATGCAACACTAACGCTGATCATTTATTTAGTATCGAGGCAATCAGGAAAAAAGAAAAAAACTATTAATATTTATTGTGCAGACGGAGTTCTCATTAATCTCTGTCCTGATGAGTACAACGATGAATAATTGATGCCACCAACATCACAACATTCTATAACACCACTTACTGGAAGTAATTAAAGAAATGCAATTTACATCCTTTTCTTAACCGAAGGACGTTTTCACTGCAAGGTGTGCATTCAGCAATTCAGTGTCCTTGCGCACATGTGTGTGTGCGCACGTGTGCGTGAGTGTCTGTCTGTGTGTGCGTGTGCGTGTGTAGCTAGCATAATTCTGTGCATTATTTTTAAATAGGCAATCAATTAAGTCTGGGAACCCATACAGGAAGGATACAGGATAAACAATCTCTCCTGATTGGTAAAAAATCTGCCAGCCACCTGAACATTTATTTTCAAAGAGCTGCAAGTGAGAGTTACTGAACAACACTTCATTACTATCAGAATATAGCCTCAGAGACCACAGACGTTCTGTTTTCAAAAGGAAAAATAAAAGCAGAGACAGGAAATCTGGTCTAGGAGTGGGAGTGAAACTTTAATTTTGCTAACCAATAGCAGTGCAGAGGAGCATCGTTCCAAATGTGGTGACATCAGTGTTCTCCACTGTGTTCTACCGGGGAGGGGGCGGGGGCGGGTGCACAGATACGTGAACCAATAGTATCACCGGCTGTTTTCGCTGGCAAATTTGAATCCGCCCCTCTAGAACAGAAATCACACTGACTATAGGGCAGGCTAATCAGAATATATCTCCTTAACCTTTAACACAATCAGTGCCGGGATTCCTTCAAAATAGAAGCTCTGGGGTGCCGGAAAGACTTGGCTGCTTTTACTCTGAACCCCCCCCCCCCCCCCCCCCCCCGGAAACAATCCAGGAAAAAAACTGAGAAATATACGATACATGCAGAAGCTAAGTGCACAGTAAGTTAATATGACTGAAGAGCGAAGTACGGTGTCCGAAAAAAAAAAAAAGGAAAAAATTCAGAATATTATCCCCTCGCCTGATATCATTGAGGATGCGCTAGGACGTGTACACACGTCCAGTGGACACGTCGGATGGACGGAAACGGTTAAACTAAAACAAAAAAATCACTTTAGTCACTATAGCATTTGTGTAGTTTCAATTCATGTCAAATTAAAATGAGCAGATGTCACCCTGCAATAAAACTAGCGGTAAAATATAATATTGAAATATAAAATACATTAACACACTGAAGCAATTTGCCGGCTTTTAGTGACAAAAAAGACACGTAAAAAGGCTGTTAATTATACTGATAATTCTATGATTCATAACGTTTTATGGAAGTATCCATATGGAGAAGAAGGAGTGAGGACACAATGTCGTAACTCATAAGTACACATTGCTCTATCTATGCTATATTACAGAGCTATGGGGCCGAGAGGAGACACACACACAATTTACAATTCAGGCATTTAGAAGAGACTCTTAGCCTCGGTACACAGGCTTTCATTTTCGTCAGCGCAAGAAATGAAAGCCTGGGGGAACGCATTGGCCGCTATGGTCTAGAAGTGGGAGTCAACCCTTCCGGGTGGGCGTCGCTCCAAATGATGTGACGTAGCGCTGCACTAGGGGGGAGGGGAGTGGCCGGGGCTGACGGACAGATCGGTGAGATCCAATCAGGGCGTGCGCAAATCTCAGCCGCGACCCGCCCCTCTAGACCAGAAACCTTACACGTTAGCTCAGACTAAGACACTCTTAATCCAGAGCGATTTACAGTCAACAACACAAGGTAATACATCAAATGCATAGAAATAGTAATCTAGATCATAAGTAGGGATGTCCCGATACCCTTTTTTTTGTTTCCGATCCGATCCCGATACCTCAATTTCTGTGTTAGCCGATACCGATGCCGAATACCGATACCAGTGTCGTGATCTTATGTTGTGTTTATAGCTATCTAGCTATACTGTATATCTCGTGTTGTGTTTATAGCAGACTCCTCACTCAAATGTGCACTTGCACTTTGGGCAACTACAAAGCAAACGGATTGGTGGTTAGACTGGCATATTCACCGATACCGATATGACCCGATATTTGAACTTTATTGAGAGGATGGCCCCTTGAGATGTCGCATCTCGTTTTCGAGGGGGTCCTATACTTACAAAATACAAACAATACAGCAGTGCAAGTACACAGTACTAAAGACACAACATGACATACAGTACAAACACACAGGACATACACATACACAGGTACAGTTAGCTTGCTCCCCTTCTCCCACCCCACCCCTGACCCCCAACTCGTTTATATATGGAAATAGAGAAAACTAGAAAAAGTGCCCTTCTGGGCACAGGTCTCCACCAGGAGGATAGGACATGTGTGTGTGATGTTTGGCAAAATGTTTAAGAGCAATATAAACGTGTGTGTGTGTGTGTGTGTGTGTGTGTGTGTGTGTGTGTGTGTGTGTGTGTGTGTGTGTGTGTGTGTGTGTGTGTGTGTGTGTGTGACGCGGCTTGGCCTGTTGTAGCGCCACCATGAGGCTGATTTGAAAACTGTCAAGTGGCATTTCTTCCAAAGCCTAGTGGGAATATGCATGCACAGCTTCACCACAATCGGACGCTGCGTTGAGTAGTTGTGGCGATTTGTACAAAACGGGTACAAAGCAGGCTACTCCTGAAAAGTTTAGAAGCCAATCGTAGCCAATGAGGGTGGATTATGAGAAATCAAACAAACCCGTCTTGATCACATGACTATGGAGAGCATGTGTACCGATTTGCGTGAAATTTGGATAAAATCTGAAGGAGTAATATTAGAAAATGTGTTTTACATATGTCGGCCTCCTGGTGGCGCTATAAAGAGCAGGCAATTCCAGGCAAAGGTTTTTCCTTGGCGTCTAGGGAGTTGGCATACAAAGTTATCCACAGATCCGTGCAGTTAGAGGTAAAAACACTTTTCGGCCAGTTATAGCGCCACCATTAGGCTGAGTTGAAAATGTTCATGTGGCATTTCTTCCTCGGCCTAGTGGGAATGTGCGTGCACAATTTCACGGAAATCACACGATGTGTTCATGATTTGCAGCATTTTGTTTGAAACTGAGCACTCCTGTAAACTTTGGAAGCCAATCTTAGCCAATCAGGATGGAGTCTGAGAAATCTGAAAGACCCGTTTCGTTGAATGGCTCTAGAGAGACTGTGTACCAATTTGCGTGATGTTTGGACAACATCTGTAGGTGTACTTATGGAATCAGAACAGACTCATTATTATCTGTATCCGTATAAACAGATTTGTATAGGCAATTCGTAACAAACAGTATGCAAGTGTAAATCAGATTTGTATCTGTAATGTACAATTCGTAACTCTTATTCTCAGATTCGTAATTCAAATGTTCACTTCTGTGTCTCAAATAACCACTTTCGTGTCTCAAATACCCACATCTGTGTGTCAACTTATACATTTTAGAAGGAGATTTATTTGTGACTCTCCACTGAATTTTGTGAGCAATTATGAGACTCTTTTACCTCGCTGTTTGTCATATGATTTGTAACTTGTAAGAAATAAAATCACCTATGCACGCACCAGATTTGTACTCGTATAGGCAATTCGTAACAAACAGTATCCAAGTGTAAATCAGATTTGTATCTGTAATGTACAATTTGTAACTCTTATTCTCAGATTCGTAATTCAAATGTTCACGTCTGTGTCTCAAATAACCACTTTCGTGTCTCAAATACCCACATCTGTGTGTCAACTTATACATTTTAGAAGGAGATTTATTTGTGACTCTCCACTGACTTTTGTGAGCAATTATGAGACTCTTTTACCTCGCTGTTTGTCATAGGATTTGTAACTTGTAAGAAATAATATCACCTATGCACGCAGAGTCATTTGTGTGTCAACTTAACTCAAATGTAGCTGTTAATTTGCACGGATGTGTGTGAGTATTTTTGAGACTGAGAGAACAGTCTCATAATTATCTGTATCTGTAACTACAGATTTGTACTTGTGCAGTGCAATTCGTAACTATAATTGTCAGATGTGTCTCAAATCTTAATTTTTAAGTCATATATGAACATTTGTAAGTCAACTTAGAAATTCTAAACGCAAATGTAGCTGTTAATGTCCACGGATGTGTGTGGCTAATTTTGAGACCGTTGTACCGTAGTGTGTTCACACCATGATTGACTCGTGTAGGGAGCAGTACCGAGTACCTCCAGTAGATGGCGGCCATGCACCATTGGAGTTAGATTGGAGGATCGAGAGAGTGAGAAGGTAACGGCTGCAGCTTGCAGGGTGTGCCTGCAGGGTTTGCCTGCAGGGAAACCGGGCGGAAACCCTGCTGTCTGCGTTGCGCGCGTTTTAGAAGCCATGTTACAGTACATTCTGCCTTCAGTAGGACAAACACACTGCAGGTAAAGTTGAGGCGCTGAAACTACGAGACGAGTCGATATGGATCCGGGACGCCAACCTCCTCCGGTAAGTTAATGGTTTAACTTTTATTCGACACAATTACTAGCATTATCCTTCGTTCGTCAGTAACTGAAAAGTATATTTGCAGCATTATTGTTGTTCCCGTGTCGCTCGCTACTGATCACACGAACGCTAAGCACTCATTTGTAGGCCTTCCCTACAAGTAAAGGGATGATTTAAAACATAATATTTAGACTAACGTATGTTCAACCACATTTCCGACCGTTGTTTCCGCATGTCGGACTAATGCTCCGTCGGATCCCGTTGAGGTGGCGGTCTGACGGCACTTTCCTAAACTCTTTCAACCATATACTTTCCTGATGTTCATAGATGTATGATATCTATGTATGCTACGACAAGGCAATTCTAGACATTTAGAACCCCTCACTGGTTTAATATCCACGTGGGATAATTCAGTTAATCAGAAGGTCCCATGGGCTATGTGAGGACGTTAGCCAGATAATATTTGTAGCTGAGCACTCTAAAGCACGTTTGTTATTGTTAGTAATAGTAGCTAATTTCTCACCAATGTTTTCCGCTGCATATTTGAATGTACTGTTTGAGTGTAAAACTAGTAATGCACCGTGTGGATGTCATCTTAGAACCTGACACAACAGGTGGAGGCTGCAACAAGAAACCTGATGGAATTAATCAGCAGAGAAGTTCTCTCGAATGGGTCACCCAGTACCGCTACAGTACCAGCTGCCACTCCAAGGGCTCCAGAAATGCCAGGGCCCTACCAACGTCCTGTGAGTGTGAGCAGGGAAGATACCCGGGAGAGTCGAATGCAAGTACAGCTGACAAAGTGAGTCCTCACTCATCAGGGAACATTTGACCTCTTAATATAAGCCCTATTTGGAAATATAAAAATATATTTTAAAATAAATGATCAAGAAGCTCACACTGCATCGTAGAGCTATTTTTGAAGTTGGGGGAAATTCTTGCCTATAATAATAATAATAATAATAATAATAATAATAATAGCGATGCCAGGGTTTAAGTGGTAAAATGTATGTACTTGCATGATTAGGTAAATTTGGCTGCAAAAGTGTGGGTCTTAAAATGTGGACATTACCAATGTAACCTGTCCAGGGTGAGTCCCTGTTATTTGATTTCGTAGAAATGTAATCTTCAGGCAACTGTGTATCTGATCTGTTGGGAAACCACACTGTTTATGATCATAACGTTTTCAAATAATCATTTTTAGTAAAGGGTAGTTTATATAAGGAGTACTCCGATTTAGAACAATAGTAGAAGTGATAGCAGGACATCCATTCACTTTTATTCCACCATGTAATTGATATGCAATTTAACGTTGTCACTCTTTCTTCCTGTATAGACAATTCCCTGCCATGTTTAACAGGAAACGAGACTCAAGAGGACGTAGTCGGTTCAGTGGTCCTGTTCATCAGCCAAGCCCAGTAAAAAGCACATCATTTCACATCTTTGTTCTGCCTGCTCCAACTGATAAAACTCCAAAGGCTTCCTTCGAACTGATTTTGTCCCTAGCTGGATTGGGGAAAAGACAGGTCTCCATTCCTGATGACAGTACGCACCAAGAGGTAAGATGCTGTTACTACGATAGTTAAAGGAGTAGTTCACCCAAAAAAGGACTTATTTTCTATCAATTACACACCCCATTAAACATTGAATTCATGTAGATTTGTTTGTTTTTGACTTATTCCTGAGCCAATAATTTGATGACTGGGTGCATTTCCGCATTTTCCGGTAGGAGACTCAAAGAGTCTACTTGAGTCTACCGGATACATTAGCATCAGTTTAGTTTCAGTTTATTTTTATTTATAGTGCAACATCACCCCGAGGGGTCTCTGTGCAGGTCATACAGCGAAAACATCATACAACAAAAACAATAGCAATAAACACTAGCAAAAAACATAGTAAAATGTGCCCGCATGCATGGTCAAACAATTACTACAGTATGTGTACATACTGTGTGTATGTGTGTATGTGTATGTGTATGTGGCAGTGCACAGCTTAAAATAAAGATTACAGAGCAAGATAAAAGAAAATCAATTTTAGAACAATGTTAAAAAAGCACAGGGCAAGAAGTCATAGCATTGAATAAACTAGGGTGAACCATAGTGCAAGCCTAGATTTAAAAACTACTAAAGGTAAAAAATACTAGCATCTTTCCACAACAACAAAAAAAATCTCCATGAATTCAATGCTTCATTTGGTGAGTAATTGATCGAAACTACTCCTTTATGACAATAGTGCTACATATTACGCATCTGTGATTGGCACTGATCTGGTCATGTTTGGGCATCACTCTATTTATATAGATTGAAAGAGCACTGCAGGAGGAGTTCTCCAAATTGAAGCAGCTGACGGGAGGGTGGATGTTTTTCAAATCCTCAGGTAAGACTGAGAAATAATTGCTGGACCAAAATAATGTTTCTGGCTCCATCAGACACATGTATGAGTGTCATGATCGGGGGTTGTTATTTTGAATTTCTTTGGAAGTATTCTAACTTGAGCAAAATGCCATTATTTAAAGGGGGAAGTGGTCAAAGAAAACTGTCCAACATCACACCTGAGAAAGATGGGTACTCTGCAAATACAATGAAACAGGCATCAAACAACGGAAAGAATACGCTTTATGTTATGCCGCTACAAGAACAGTTATCCACCTCGCCTTTGCCTCCGGATGCTCCAGAATTCGAAAAAATGCCGAGAGCTTCCTGCATGAAATGTGATTCCAGTATGCCGCTGCAGATGCTCCCACTACATATTCAAGGCTGTCGGGTGACGGAAAGTGTAAGTTTTATGTCACTGGAACTACAGTTTTTGCATATAATGTGGCAATAGAACACAATTTGAACCACTATACGTTTTGTGCGTGTGATTTTTCTTTCACAGGATCAAGAATCTGAAACTGAGGACACTTTGGAGGTGGATAATGCTGATGCAACCGGATTGGATGCGGTTGAATTCACTGATGACCCGATTGGGGGGGTTGAATTCATTGATGACCAGAGTGGGGTAACGTTTTGCGTTTTCTGTGGAAAGTAGTCTTTGTGGGGGAGGGTATTGTTAATTACTTGTGATATATATATATATATACACACACACACACACACACACACACACACAATTGTGTTTGTAATCATAACTACTGTCTTGTCAGATTTGTCCAATCTGCCAGAGGGAATTCCCAGTCAATCTTCTGCCAGTTCATGCCAGTTTTTGTTCCGATGGGTAAGGACAAAACCTCTACTGTGTAACTGTTAAAGACATGTTCATGGTGTCCAAGTTGATGGCAGCTATTACTACTTGCTGTTTTGTTTAATAGCAAAATGTAATATCTTGCCATAAGAATGGCCCATGGTCTGTTTACTGCTTCCTTGGCACTTGTGTCATACATTGTACAGCAATTTCACTAGACTTGAAACACACTGTTTAGACGGGATGCTACAAATGTTACACTATATATGGTTTTGCCAACGGTTCTCAGACTTTCTTAAGTAACCACTACAACCACACACCATCTGAATGTTGGATGTTATCTAATAAATAACTATTTGTTATGGTGGGGAGAGTAAAACTATGGCCATTCTAAGACCCTAAGCTACCTTTTTTAATGTTAAAGAAACTGAAGCCTTTTAACTTAAAGGGGTACACTTGGGTACCATGGACCACAATTGGGTAACTAATGGTTTTGTTATAAATGTAGTATAGTACAGCTGCTTGACTGTGTGTTTGTTTTCCGGATCAGGAGGACTGAAGAACCAAGCACTTCAGGAGTTGGCACAGAAAGACCCTCTACTTCGTCTTCATCTGTCAGGCCAAGGCTCCCACAACCAGATGAACCAAGCCCTTCAACTTCTAGCAGCAGCCAATCAACACTGGACAGAAGACATTGTGGTACGTGGATGGCGTTTGCTTAGGTGAAAATGTGTATCGACTTATTCATGTTAATGAAGATGCATTATTAATATGATTATAGGTGGAGTAATGTGTATTATTTGACCAGTTCGCCCATACAGTGTAATGATTGTCTTGATTTCGCTCAGCCAAATGTGTTACTCCAAAACAGCTCCACAACCCACAACTTAGATTTGAACATTCCCCTTTGTATGAATCTTGCTGTACAGACATTTTGGTAGTTGCAAAATCACAAGGAATCTAGTTCCCCATGCGTGTATGTATAGTTGACCTCTTCATTGTAGTACATGTTATGTGATTGAGTAAGCATTTTCTCTTTTGGCCATCCAGTATATAATTCACAGAACATATGATATTTTTAACAGTATTAAGTTGCAGTGAGGTGAAAATCTAATCTTTAATCAAGTTCAAAGTTCATAATATTGTTTGGTTTTCTTTTTGGGCTAATTGCCTTATTTGATTGTTACATGACATGTGCATTAATTTTTAGAGTGGAAAGCTGAACCTGACACACGAATCGCCTGTCATATGTTCACACAAGACCTACTTGTCAGAAATGAAGATGCACCAACCCTGACTCTGCGTATTGATCTGAGGGAGGACCCAGATGAGCAAGAGAGTGCAATGATTCACTTCTACAAGCAAGAGGGCGTACAGTGGGCTTCTCCAGTGAAGTTCAGGCTTCTAGGTGCTTTATTATTTTGTGTATTCGACCATTCAAAAATTCTAAAAATCAACTGCTTCTTATATGGGTTTTGCTATAAAATGTACAATTTGTAGGAGACATTGCTGTGGGAAAAGGTGTGACCAGATACATCCTTTCACTGATGATGAAGAAGCTTAAAAATGGATTCCAACTAAGCCAAGGTTTGTAATTAATTGTGAGGAGGTTTTTCAGTCAACTGTAAACTTTAAAAAAATAGACTGATAACTTGTGTGTGTTGATACCCATTTAGAAATTAGACCTAAGATCAATTCTAAAAACGCCTTCTAAATCCTGAAACTTCAGATTTTAATTAAAAATTGTATTGAACGGTATAACAACGAATAGGGGTTCTTGTCATAATTAACACATCCCCCCCCCCCCCCCCATTATTTATTTTTTCCAAGGAGCTACAACCTTAACCAGGCTATTTGAAGGTGAACCAGATCACCTTGTCCCTTCGGCATCAGCAATGCTTGTAGATAGTGAGCTTTTAACCATGGCAGGAAGAATGATTGGCCATTCCTTCCTCCATGGTGGTCCCAGTCTCACAGGCCTTAGCCCAGCCTTTATTCATTACCTCACCGGTGGCACAGAGGATTCAACGGTGGCACTGTTGACCCTGCAGGACTGCCCCGATCTGGACCACCGGGAGACAATTGAGCTGGTGAGTTCTATGACCGTTTTCAACACAAGGTTTTTCACTTTGGACAGATGGAGTATGTAACCACCTTCTATCTTACAGCTGTCCAGTGACCGAGAACTCACGGAAGACGAGAGATCTTCCGTTCTGAATCTGTGCCTGGCCTGGGACTTTGAGGGACCAACACCGAGCAACAGACTGTGGCTATTTCAAAGCCTCCTCATGCATGCAGTAAGTTATGTCACCCATATGATACACACTGTTCTGGTATTCAAAAATATATTTGTACAAAAGTGGATAAAGTTGATTATCACTGTTGGGCTACGGAATCAGAGGAACCGGTGGTATAACCGGTGGGATAAAGGTTGGAGTTGTTCTCATACCTTAATATTTCAAGGACCACCATCACTCTGACAGTGTACATTACATTTGTACACAGTTATAGATCTGTAAGTGTCCATTCTCCTCAAGGACACTTGAGGGGACTCCCTCAAGTAACCTCACTTTGAGAACCACTACAGTGTATGCAATACTGTACATTATGCATGCTTTAGTATCTAAAATGATAATTAATGCAATTATTTGTATATGTATAGATAAAAAAGAACACCCAACTACAATCTTAATCTTGATAAAGGGTACACTTCATTTAGCGCCTTTTTAAAGTTTTAAAGGAAGCACTTTACAATGTGCATTACATTCACTCAACGATTGTGGAAGAAACCATGCAAGGCCTCAACCTGTTCATCAGGAGCAGTTAGGGTCATGATAATGAGTATCTTAATTTGATTCATGTATCTTGCTAACCTTTTGTTTTGAAGGTCATTAGGCGGGTATCCCGCCAAGTCCAGCAGCTAAGGAAGGGCCTTAAAGACGCTGGGATCTGGTCACTAATCTCGAGCAGAGAAGATGTGGTCAACATTGTATTCCAGAGGGAATCCGAAAACATGCTCACACCCCAGGTAAAAATGTCAGTTTGCTCAGTGTGTTATGTGGAGAAATGTTAAAGCATAAAATGGATTGTAGGAAATGATACCCTATAAACTGGTATTTGCAGCCATTTGTTGTATACTGTTGTGAGTGAAGAATAGTGTCTGTATGGAAATGTAGCTGCTTCTAAAAATATTTTATTCTAATTACATAAGTAAGTAATTACACTTACTGTACGTTGTATAGTATGTATACAATAGTTAATTGTACACTAATAAGGCTGCTAAGCTACTCTACTTTGGTGACAGACAAGTTCAGCTATTGACAAGATAATGGGCTGGGAGGTGTCCATTTAAGCCCATAAGAAATAGAGCTTAACCCGTTTTTGTTAGAACAAATTTTACATTTAAAGGTTAGGTAATGATACCATGTCGTTTGCAGGAAGTCTTGCAGTGCATCAAGTGGCCAAGCACTGCCAGTCAAGATGATGATTCACCTCCCATCGAAACAGTGGCCCGTATCACAGGATTTCTGAGGACCTTCATCAGTCAAGGTATTGTTTGTTACTTGGGAAATATTTTGATGAGCTTTTGAATCTTGCTGTGGTAATGGAAGAAAGGTTGCGATATGTCTATATCGACAAGCTTCAGTTGTTTGACACACCCACCCATGTTTCGTTCCAAAAGTCATGTCATTCACTTCATGTTGGTCTCGTGTAAAATTCTCTCGTTTGCGCGCAGCTCCCTCCATCACACTCACATGACATGTATATAAATATCAAGCATGTTTGATAATTATTGGGAGGTCTAAGCTTTATTTGGATCCCCATTAGCTGCCACAAAGTGGTCACTAGTCTTCCTGTGATCCATACATTCTGTAGTGAGAACCTCACAACAGGATTGTGTGGCCATATATTGCACTTGTCAGGAGTGTTTCCAACCCATAATCTCTGTTTATCCTGTCATGTGGGCCCAGCTTTACTCTCTCACCTACCCAGGCAATGTTGCGGCTTTGCAATGTCACAAAAGGAAAAGCTTTATTTTTTCCTTTTGATCCAGAAAAAGCATTATATTTTAACTGATATTCTCTTGTGCTATCCAGCTTCTCCAGAAGACTTGAGGGACCTGATGAGATTCTGGATTGGTTGGGAGGTGCCTCCCGCTGAGCTGAAGGTCGACGTTACCAGTGCAGCTCTTCCAACATCATCCACGTGTTTTGAGAAACTGCGGCTTCCAGGGCACTACACAAGCTTTGAAAAGTTCAAAGAAGACATGATGATGTGCCTGCAATCAGTGGACAGTGGATTTGGTCTCATTTAAAGTATCTTTATGACTGGTGTCACTAACTCATTGCACTTGACTGACGTATTGTTGCAGCTACTCTTTTCCTAGTGTGTAGGAAATGAGCTTGTGTGCGTTTGTCACTACTCTCTCAGGTTTGCTTGTTTCCTAGATTTTATCTGTATGTTTGGCTGAAGGGCATGCGTTTTGTTTTTAGGTCCTGCCTAAGGTGCTATTATAGTTTTAAAATATTGTAACTATCCACTAGCCTCATGCTATATATATATATATAGCATTTGTCATTAAATGACAATTGTATTCTGCAATATGATGTGATGTATTGTTGCAGCTACTCTTTCCTAGTGTAGGAAATGAGCTTGTGTCTACTCTCAGGTAGAGAGTAAAGGTGCTTTTTTGTAAATGAATGGTCTACTTCGACTGTTCAAGGTAGTAAATAGCCATTCTACAAGCAGAAAGTGAAAATAGCCTGTTTTGGACATGGTTTTTATAGTTCTGAAAACTATCCACTAATATTGAAGCACACCTCTAGCCAAACAATGTTTTGTATCAGGTAGCTTCACATGTTCATGCTATAGATAGCATTTGTCATTAAATGACAATTGTATTTTCAGTACAATATGTACTGAAAATACAATATGATGTGACGTATTGTTGCAGCTACTCTTTCCTAGTGTAGGAAATGAGCTAGTCTACTCTCAGGTGCTATTGTCTCCATATCCACTAATATTGAAGCACCTCTAGCCCAACAATGTTCTGTATCAGGTAGCTTCACATGTTCATGCATTTGTCTACTCGAGTACCATGATGTTTGTCACTGCCGATGCAAATTGTGGACAGACTAAGCAATAAATTGCAGTGATGGAATTAACTTGTCTTGTGTGTGGCCCTCACCCCAATGAATTGAAGTTATTTGAACAAATGGTATTGTGTAATGATGCCTATAAAATTGCAAAGACTGAACAAGGTTGTTCATTCCCTGTCTACAATAGGTGACAATGGTTAAGTGCAATGATAAGTGCAACTACTTTGTTAGAACATGAGAACTTTTATTTAATCTACATGCAAGTCTCGGAATTGTGTGTCAAGGTTTTTTTTGTTTTACAAGCTACAACTCTACCCTGTTACCAAGCAGTCAAGACATATTGACGTACATTCAAGTAAACATCAAATCCAAAAGACTCTGAAGGACCCATTGGGTCAATAGCATTATTCAGGTCTTCCACTTGTTGCTCTGTGAAAGGGCTATCCAAGGTGGGGATGATGACTCCAGCATCTGTGTCAACAGCATAGCCACTTTCCTCCCAGTCAATTTCAGGAATGCCAAGCTAAAAAAAAAAAAAGTTAAGTTATTTCTACAGTAGTAGTAATCAGTACACAGATGTTTTAGTTTTTCATAAATGACGAAAAACAAATACTGTTATGGTTTCATTGTGTTGTAGAGAAAACGATTTGACTTGTGTGTGAAGTTTTACATTGAGTTCGCTAGGGGGTTAAGAGTTTTCCCATTTTCTGTCCATTCCCAACACTGAACCATGCATATTTGCTGCATACTTTAAGTATATTTTGGTGCCAATACTTTT
The DNA here is from genome assembly GCF_951216825.1 of Electrona antarctica. Taxonomy (NCBI): domain Eukaryota; kingdom Metazoa; phylum Chordata; class Actinopteri; order Myctophiformes; family Myctophidae; genus Electrona; species Electrona antarctica. Next base: position 34,357,321 of record NC_136794.1, on the reverse strand, counting down.
GTACTCAAGTCTTTTACAGAGTATTTCTATATTGCAGTATTGGTAGTTGGTACTTTTACTTAAGTAAAGAATTTGAGTAACTGTTCCACCACTGCTTGGCAGTATGGTTGAACTGTCTCTATAAGACATATCCTGACATGCTTTTATAAAGCATACATTTCAACAGTTCTGAAATGCTTAAGGGGGACCGTGGTTTTGTGTTTGAAATGTTTGAATGCTTTGGGTGTCAAGAAAAGAAAATTATGCTTTACATACACAACAGGCTTACCTCCTCCAAGTTCTCTGGGTCAGCAATGGGATAGCGTTCCTGGCCCATTACCCAAAGTTGGTTTGGGGTCATGTTCTGTTCTGTTCTGAGCGAGTGGTTGTCCCATGTCTCTCTAAATGTGTCCAAGCTAGCTTGCAAACGGGGCAGGAAAACGTAGTGGCAGCAGAACAGGTCAAGACAGCTACTGAGATCAAGGAAGCCACCTTCCTCCAGGGTGTGTAGAACGTTGTAGTACATGGATGTGACTCCATCCCATACGTCTCTCCAAAGCCTTTCAATTCTGAGACACAAAATGTTACGTACATATATATTTAGCGTCAAAACGTACTGAAGTTTCCCTTTTAACAACTTTTTTTTATTGGCGCACACATTTAAATATAAAGTGTTATTTGAGGAAATTGCAGCTTCTAGGTTTAGTCAAGTATCAAAATCAGTTTACAATTTCGGCATTTAGCAGACACTCTTAATCTAGAGTGATTTACAGTAAGCAAGGACAACACAGCATAGAAATAGTAGTAGTACTCATAAGTAAACCAAGAACCTATCTAACAGTAGAATATCCAAAAACTAAATAGTCTGTACATTGAAACTATACACACACACACTATAGGATGCCAGGTCAACAATGATCTGGCATCTGTCTATAACATGCTATCTAAATTACATGTTTGCCTTTGCATAAGCCTGGAAGGTTGTCTAGGCTATTTGAAAGTGCTATGGGCTAAGGTGGAGTCTAAAGAGGTTATACCAGTAACAGTTTTTTAGTCAATCAATGATGAAGTAAATCCGGCTCAAAATGTAGTCCTAGTGCACAGGTTTGTTCTGCAACCACGCCCTACTATGGTCACTACAATTTTGACCCAACATGTGTAATCCTTAAACCGCCCTGCCAGCACTTCTGAATATCATTTCCAATGTACCCATCAGGATCATTTGTTTCTGTTGGTCCCCGACCCACCTGAAGCAGGACTGTATTACTTTGCAGTGATTCATTTATAGTTATAGTCCAAAAGGAATATCAAAAGTAAAAGGAAGAAAAATTTACCGCTGGTTGTGAACACTTTTGCCCGAGATGAAACATCCAGTCTCAGGCCCACGGGTAGATATCATGAGACGGGCAACGTCAACATTTTCCACTCCTTGGTCTGAACGTACTCTGAAACAAGCAAAGACATTTTTTTTCAAGATATTAGAAGAAAAACGAAATAAAAAGCCTGATTTGGATTTTGGAAAAATGTATTAGGATTTTCAAATTCTGTTCTGTGCCATAATTGATAATTTTGCTTTATTACTACATCTGTCACTATTAAGGGCCATTTGAGTGATGGGGTTTACAGTATACTATTGGTGAGAGTGCAGGACAGGTACACATATACATTGCACAATGGGCCCATGGAGTGAGTGAAGACATTTAGTGGCCCTCACCATCAAAGTTGCCCATGAGAGTTAATTTGAGGAACTGAAAATTGTTCAATCTCTTCAATAAATGTCAATATTTTAGATGTATTTAGGATTGTGAACAACACTTTTGTGCAATGTCGTACCGGAGTGGAAATCCAAACTTTTCTGTGGCCTCTATGAAGAAACCCAATGTTGTTTCTGCCAAGTTGTTTGTTGCTGCACCCAGGTACATGATCTAAAACATGGTTGTAAAATATTGGAAATTAGTGTCCAGAAACTGACCACATTTTCTCAGTCATTTCCCCATCAGGTGATCACGTGACACACTGTGAAAACATTGTTCAGAGACATATTACTTCAATGGCATATTTCCCATGGACTGCATATCTACAAAATGAAACCAAAATGTGTTGTCCATGTAATTCTAACATTCAACAACCTACAATTTAACCAACCTTTCTGGAGAAGCCATCAATTCCACCAAAGATGACAAGATTGTACCTGTTAAGAGCACATAAAGCCAATTTAATAAATGTAATGTAATAATGTGTTTAGGCAAATACATTTAAAGACGAGTCAGGCTGTTTGTCTTCTTTTGATCGAATGTGGTGTGACATAAAATAAAATGTCAAGGGAATAAGGGATTGTTCTTTCTGCCACCAGTTTGCCTCTATGTCAACATTTACCAACACGAAAATGGCTATATATTTAAGAAACACACGACACGTCACATAATGCTACAATGCTGGGGAAGACACAAACACAGATTAAACATGCAATGTGCTTACCTGATAAGTTTGTGACAGGTGTCAATGTGTACCATGTATTTGGGGCAGGGCACTGTATACGTGCGCCGAAACACACATCCCATTTGGGTCAGCCTCGACAGAACTCCCACTGTGTCCACTCTGTGCATGGATGCGCGGACCCTAGACCACTGGACTCTGTCCCCCATTGCCTGTAGATTACCTCTCACCATGCGGTACCCAGCATTGGGCATCCTTAACTTTATCTCAGATACTTTAGCATCCAGCTCTTCATCTGTCAATATACTGTAAAGTCCCTTGACAGACATATGGAGTTCTTTCAGCCGTCGGAATACTGTGGCACGGGATATTCCCATTAACCGGCCTATCTCAGCCACAGAGTACCCAAGCTGAAGAAGATGGCAGATTCGGTCTTCTGGTATCACGAGTCTGGACGACCAGGGCCAACTACACAGTCTAAACTAGTTGATTCCACATGCGCCACATTCGGATTCGGTTGTTGCTGGTTGCACAAATCGAGCAAGTTGTGTAGTACTGTAAGTGCTTCGAAGATATCTTGAGGAATGCCGACGTTGTTTCCCAAAGCACTAATGAAAACGACCTCTTGAGTGCACACAAAATCCAGGTAATCCATATCAAGCGGTTGCCATAAAAGAGCTTGGCCAAGGCGAGAATGTAAACGCTCCAGAGTGTGGGTCGCCACAAATTCCTAAAAAGGGAAACAGAAAGAAAAGAAAAACAGACGTGACACAGGTGACAGTTTGATGAGGAAGTTATGTTTTGATAAATACGTACTGTAGGCTACATGCCATTTGCCCATGTGCATTTAGTTGCGGAAAGTGTTTCAATCAATTACAGTTGATAAACAACTGGTAACTCTATAGCCTATGTGTACTGTAGGTTACCCTAGCTAGGCTATTGGTCTGTAGCAAGCACAAACCACTTACCCATCCAACTTGCAAGGCACCACCAGACGCCATCCCGATGATCCAGCTTGTCTCATTAAAAAATAAGAAACAGATCAAAGCAACTTCCTTATCAATGGTTTTATATTTGCCACATCACGATCGGGGCATGCGCGTGTTGGATTTGGGGAAGGGTGCGTCAAGCTCGGTCAAGCTGCATGATTATCCCAGGATGTGGTTTGGCCCAGAGTAGAGAGTAATGACACTCCCGTTGACTCTCATTGTAACAATGGAATGCGGAAGTGCTCATTCTATCTCAATGGAATAGTTCCAGCCATAGGAGCAATGTTTGGAACTATCGCCCATAGGCACCCGCTTTGCGGCGAGATCTCTTACTCGATTACTCTGGTTTGGCCTAATGTTGAGCCAGGCACCGCCCGCCCCTATGAAGGGGGCTGGTCAGATCCTTTACTTTTTATTTATTTTATTTATTTGTACATTTCTATGATGAAGAAACGCTGGAGCGCTTCTTCCCAGCTCAGAGATAAATCAAAACAGTAGCTAATAGTACTGTGACAATGGCCCCCAGAAATTGGGCTTAGGACCAAACACAACATAGTTTTTCCTCATCTATAAGGCCTCCCATACATGAAATGGATTCTTGTATAAAAATATTTTACTGCAAAAGTGGTGAAATTGATATTTAAAGTTATACACCTAAAACTAAGCCTGTCCGTCTGGGGGTTGATGAATATAAACTCATGTAGAGTCACAATGGAAGCTCTGAGAGGTTTAAAAATTGGCATATTGGAAGCCAGGACATCCCTCTACATTCTAGAAAAAGAATAATGTCAATATGTGAATGTAAATATGAGATATAGTCATTTGAACACATACCTACAATAGGCGGAAATGTAAATCTATATAGTGTCTGCTTTACTTTGCAGTGACTCTGACATGGTGTGGTTCTACTGTATCCAGCAATACCAATTGTGTAACTGTAGCTTGCATACTCGTGGAGTTATGGCACTAAACGTAAATTGTGTGCCAAATGGGGGGAATAAAACAGTTCTAATGAAATCGACAGCATTAGTTAGTGTGGTTGCTCTAGGCAACACACTATTGTTCTCTGTCTGATATTGTTTTGCCAGCAAAGTGCTTTTTGAGGGAGGTTTAATGTTTATTAGTTCAATGTTTGTTTTAAAAACGCCATTGCCAATGAAGGGAACATTTGCGTCATATTGTCCCTCATTACGTCTTGTCTCTTTATTGTTAATGGCATTTAATGTGTTGGCACCGTTTGTTTTACATTACCATTACATCACCTAATCAACATGAGTTAGACTTTAATGGTTAATGTGGTTAAACGCTAACGTGACATGGATGCGTTCCAGGTCTCAATGGCTTAATATATTAGCGCCCCTCACTTCACAGTCACACAGGGGTGATTTTTGTTAACTTTTGCACAACAGAAAAGTGAAGCTTTTTGTCATATACTTCACACACTGTTGTCAGTGTTTTCATGCTTCACATGACATCACAATATATAGAATACAAACGGTAAGACGGAATTCAGTTCCCAGGACCCTATATTCTTTGTGACTCATGTCAGTGCAACCACACTTGCAATTTCCCAGAATTGCACCTTTCTAGTTTTATTCACTTATCAATGGTGGAATAATTATAACAAATTGACTTGAGTAGAAGTTCCAAAAATGTATGTAATCCCAAATTCACAAGAAATTGTGAAAAGAATATATGCAGCTGCAACAATACTGCAGAGAAATGCAGGCCTACAATATAACTACTATTATATAGCACACCTGGATGAGGGTGCTCAATGATCAATGTTATCCTCAAAACAGCAAGTCATTAGTTACTACGAGAGTCTAGCAAACTTTACTTTATTTAGAAAAGCAATGTACAGTAACTTTTCACATCCCTTATACAAAACAAACACAATCAATTCTCATATTTTCCCCATGTCCTGTGTCCCTCTTAAGTTCTACCAGTATTAATAAGACAAGACTTATGGAACAATGCAATTAAAGTCATTCATTTCTGTAGGAGTTGATATCATTTTACATAATAATTTTGTTACAGTCAAGTTTTTACAGTATTTGGCTCCATCTGCTCTATCTGCATCTTGTTGCCTATTTGGGTTTCTTCATAAACTGACACAGCAAATATTTTGGAATATGAAAAGATGAGAAGAACCTTGTCAAGTCTAGTAGCTATTTAGCTAGCTGGAGAGTGCATGATCTAGCTTTAAGATCCATTTTGTGTAACAGTCCTGTCCAGTAGCCTAATAGCAAAGCCCAGACTCTGTTTCACCAGAATGGTTAATTAGTATCACTTGTAACAGCATGGTTACTGTGCATAGTGCCTAACAATAGTGTACGGTCGGACAAAACATAGTTGATTGATGAATTCTGAACCTGAAGTATTTTTCTTTCTCTTTTTTTTTTACCAGAATGGAGTGTGATGTACAAACATTGGATCCAAATATTTGTATCATCTGTGGTAAACATTTAGAAAAAGTAAAGAAACAAGATCCATAATGTCAAAAACCCCAAAGCAGAAGACCTTCAACACATACTAAATGGTGCTCAACAGAGTGATGATGATGATGATGATGATGATGATGATGATGATGATGATGATAATGAAAACCCTGGCTCCAAATACAGAAAATATACTTTCCTTCAAATGAAAGATATCTTATTATGTATCATGTTGCTGAGCAAACTACACCAGTCAGAACAAGTTGCAAATGTTGAGAGTGAGAATATGCGTGCACCAGTCTCATCAAGAAGACTGAATAAGGTTGATAATAGTAACAGAGACAAGGTCCTTCATGTAGTATGAGGAAGGTTGATGAAGTTGTATCGTCGGCTGCTCTTGTATTATATAAACATCATAAAAGCTACCTTAAACCTCTAAAGGAATTAAAGCAGCTGCCAGACAAAACAAAGAATCAGAACAGCAGACCAAATGTTCACCTATTTTAATTTAATTAAATGAAAGTGATGACACTAAACTAAGCGTTATGATGACATACTGAAGACACTGGTCCATGATTTTCTTCATCAATAAATCTGAAGCTCTACAGCTCTGTTTTTGAGTGGTGCAAACCACTCCAACAACCAGCTTTGTCTGTATCTACGTATGTGTCCGTGTATGTGTGTATGTGTGTACCTGTACGTGGCCCCAAAAAAATGAGCATGGTTACTATGGTCACTGACATTACGTCAGACCACAGCTGATCAGGCTATATAAGACCTTGCACCACTCTTTTCTTGGACGTGCAGCTTCCAGTGCATATTCCATGGGCACACTTTCAGAGCATACCACATCAGACCTTTCAGCTCAATCTACAATTCAAATTGTAATGTATGAGATTTTCCTTCAGTTTCCAGGATCTGTATTTAGACCATCACATCATATCACATCTTCCTCAGAGTCTTCAGTATGTCATTATAACTCCCAGTCAGAGGTTATATATTGTATGATATATTTATCTTCATACGATCAGGTTACGAGAGCATAGTGTTGGTATATGGAGCCAGGGTTTTATGAACATCATCATCATTTCTCTGTTGAGCAACATTTAGTGTTGAAGGTCTTCTACTGCGGAGGTTTTGACATTATGGACCATTTCACTTTCCTTTTTCTATTTGTATTTGGATGTTTTTTTAACCATGTGTTTGTGACATCACGTGACATCCTCAGGGATGGAGATACCTCATCAATATTAAGCCCATATATGGGAATGCCCATATATGGAGATCCCTGATGTCATCAATATTGGCCAGCAACTCTACATCTGACCTCAAACCTCAAACCCTTAGATCTCCATAAATGGAGCTGACCTGTTCTGACATTCCATATTGTATGTTGATCTGACCTCATTAATCCTTGTATACTCAAGACACGCTCCATATATGGCCAGTACAGAATTAATTCCATATGTTGATCTGACTCAGCAGTCTGCTGTCACCCAGGCCGATGCGTGCACGTGACCTCGCCCTTTGCTCGCCCTCCGGTCTACAGTGTCAGGGTTCTACTATTGTCAATGGCTACTGGACATGCTCTGTTACACTAAATGGAACTTAAAGCTAGGTCAGATAGCTACTTGATTTGCCATTATTCCAATCTTTTCATATTCCAAAATATTTGCAATGATTTACCTGTCCGTTTATGAAGAAAGCCATAGGCAATACAATGCAGATGCGGTGGAGCTAAATACAGCTTTACCTTAAGCAAACATGTTAAATGATTATATAAACTCTACATGAATGAATGACTTGCTGGCTTGGACCTTCTTAACCCACACGGAAACAGAAAAATAACACACTTTGTTGATTCAATGTTTAGCAACAGTCTATTCCCGGTCATCACCAAACCTACCAGAATTACAACAGAAACAGCCACACTAATTGACAATATTTTCACTAATGCAATTGACAGTCAAATAACAGCTGGATTACTCATCAATGACACCAGTGACCATCTCCCTGTCTTTGCCATTTTCCACCATCATCATCTCAAGACGGAAATCAAAAGCAAAAATAATACCTATAGGATAACCCGACATACATCACCCGAAGCTATTACTGCCCTCAAGGTGGACCTCGGTAGACAAACATGGAATGAGGTCTATGATACAAAGGATCCAAACAGATCCTATGACACATTTCTGACAACATTGCTTGAGTTGTATAACAAACACTGCCCTCTTAGAAAAACTTTAACTACACAGAGTCACAAACAACAAACCCCGTGGATAACCAAAGGTATTGAGAATGCCTGTAAAAAGAAAAATACCCTTTACAGGAAATTCATAAAACAAAGAACAAAAGATGCTGAGACAAGATACAAGACATACAAAAATAAACTAACTAATATTATAAGATCCAGTAAAAAAGATTATTATCAAAAACAATTAGAACAACAAAGAGGAAATATCAAAGCCACATGGAAAACCCTTAACAACATAATTCGAAAAGGTATGGGAAAAGGGGAGTATCCCAGCTACTTCACTAAAGAAAATATAACCATAGACAACAACAAAAAAATAGCCAATGAATTCAATGACTTCTTTGTCAATGTCGGCCCAACTTTAGCAAACGAGATAGTTGACCCAGGAGACAAAGGTTTGGACTATAGAATCATAAACCGGAATCCACAATCTATCTTTGTCAATTGTGTACAGGAACATGAGATACTGAATATGGTAAAAACATTTAAAAATAAAAAGTCCACCGATAGTTCAAACATCGACATGACACTAATCAAAAACATAATTGATAAAATAATCAAACCATTCACTCACATTTGTAACCTATCTTTTTCTACTGGCATATTTCCCACAACAATGAAATTAGCTAAAGTCATTCCCATCTACAAAAGTGGCGACAAACATCAATTCACCAACTACAGACCTATTTCCCTGCTATCTCAATTCTCAAAAATATTAGAAAAATTATTCGTTATTAGACTAGACTGCTTTATTAATAAACACCAGTTACTGAGTAACCACCAGTATGGTTTTCGGTCCAATATGTCTACCTCGATGGCAGTAACTGAGCTAGTGGAAGCAATATCAACAAGTATAGATAAAGGGGAACACACTGTAGGTGTCTTCATAGACTTGAAGAAGGCATTCGACACAATAGATCACAATATTTTATTAAACAAAATGGAGAGGTATGGTATTAGAGGAGTTGCTCATGCATGGTTAAGAAGCTACCTGGACGACCGACAGCAATTTGTCCACATAAATAACGTTGACTCGGACTCGAAAAAAATAACATATGGAGTTCCGCAGGGATCTGTCTTGGGTCCTAAATTATTCATAATGTACATTAACGACATAGGTAAATCATTGCCACTTCTAAATTGTGTACTTTTTGCTGACGATACAAGTCTACATAGCTCCGGGAAAGATCTCGAACAGCTCCTGCATGCAGTGGAAAAGGAACTAGAGACCCTCAAGATCTGGTTTGATGTCAACAAATTATCACTGAATATATCCAAAACAAAATATATCATCTTCTCAAACAGGAAAACCAGTTCATCGGTCAAATTAAAAATTAATGAGGTTGAAATTGAACGTGTATATGAATACAAATTCTTGGGAATTACAATAGACAATAGACTCTGCTGGAAATCACACATAGATAAAGCAAAAACAAAAATATCTAAATCTATTGCAATACTAAATAAAATTAAACACTTAGTAAACAAAAACTCACTTCACATATTGTACTGCTCCCTCATACTCCCATACTTAACCTATTGTGTGGAAGTATGGGGGAACACTTACAAAACCATTATCAACCCAATTTACATGCTACAGAAAAAAGCTATAAGAATTGTTAACCAAAGCGACTACCTTACACCAACCAACCCACTTTTCATGAACTCAAAAACTCTTAAATTAAATGATCTAGTGGACTTAAACACTGCAGTATTTATGTATAAGGCACACAACAAATTACTCCCTCCCTGCATGCAGGAACTGTTCAAACCTAGAGAGTCCCAATATCCACTCAGGGGGGTGGCCCTATTTAAAAAAATAGGTATTAGGACTATCACTAAAGGTAGATGCCTATCTGTAACGGGGGTCAACATGTGGAACAACTTAGATAGCGAATTAAAATTGTGCTCAACGATTACTAAATTCAAAAAGATGTTAAAAAATATGTTACTAAACAAATATAAATTAATACTATGAAATCTAACTACATCAATACACCTTGTAGTGTATGTTTGTAAATATACATATATGTATGGTATGGATATATGTATATATTTATAGATGTATATATGTGTATGTTTATATATGTGTATATATATAGACAGCCTGGGACCATACTCTGCAGCCAAGTAGCCGCTTAGTGTGGTTGTAGGCTTCAATCATGTTTGTCCCTGTGTACTTCATATCCTGTGGTCAAATAGCCACATGGTATGAGGCGTCGAATACTTATTTCCCTCGTTCCATTGTGATTAACCCCTGTGATTTCACCCAAAATCAAATGTTTAGTTAAACCTTTGTTGGGTATCTTTGTCTTTGTTTTTTTGTTTTGTTCTTCCTATTTAAAAACATTTGTTTGTTTTTGTTTGTTTTTTTATTTATTTTTTATTTTTTCATATTATAGGCCATATCTAAGCCCGGCTTAGATGTCTTAGATTTCTCACAATCAATGGCCAGAACCTTATAGTTGTTTTTTTTCTCTTTAATGAAATCCATGTCTGACAACATTCTCTGATTAGTGTAATTTGAGTTATGTTCAATAAAGGGTAGGCGCAATAAGCTTCGGCTTCTGCCTTCACCTTTTCGGTACCACTAGTGATTAGTGGATATTAATGTATGTATGTCTGTATGTAATCCTTTTTCCTGTACGGACCGAAATAAAATCTATCTATCTATCTGGTATGAGGATAACATTGAGCATTGAGCTTGGTTTCCCTCATCCAGGTGTGCTAAATAATAGTTAGGTAGTTCTATTGTATGGCTGCATTTCTCTCTGTAGCCTACTATTGTTGAAGCTGCATACTTTCACAATTTCTCATTTGTGACATTTCATATATTTTAGGGACTTCTACTCAAGTGAATTTGTTATAATTTCCCCACCCTTGTATAAGTGAAGTCAAAATAAAACTAATCTGTTTGATACTGTAGATTTCATTTAGGACTGCTTTATTTCCTCCCATTTGGGAAACCATATACGTTTAGTGCCATAACTCCATGTATATTCAAGCTACAGTTACACAATTTTGCTGGATTGAGCAGAACCACACCTTCCATACACACCCTCATATGTGTTGCTATGACAATCCATGTCAGAGTCACTACAAAGTAAAGAAGACACTCTACATATATTTACATTTCCGCCTATTGTAGGTATGTGTTTAAATGTCTATATCTCATATTTACATTCACATATTGACAGATGTCCTGGCTTCAAGTATGCCAAGTTGTAAACCTCTCAGAGCTTCCATTGTTCATTCATTCATTCATTCATTGTGACTGTACATGAGTTTATATGCCTTAACCCCCCAGCACTTTTTGACTGTTCGTCACAGGACACAGTTGAATGGACATTTAGGAGTAAAAATGATGTAAAATTAAAAAAACGAAAAGAGTAAAATTACAGTGCAGATTTGAGGAGGATCATTTAAAAATTAGTTATGTGAAATGCAAAGTTTTCTGGGAGTTTGACTCAGTGCCCAATCTTTCACCCTCCCAAGAGGTTTCCCATAGACCAGCGGTTCTCAAAGTCGGTCCTAGGACTCCCAGGGGTCCTTGGGGGGTTCCAGGGGGTCTCCAGCCAAATGATTGATAGTTATCCAAATGGACTCTTATATGTCTGTAAGTCCGAGAGCCTACAAATGGAAGTTTCCATTTGTACACTGTCAAGAGTTAAATTAACACTGATTATACTACAGTGCAGATTTGGGTCCCAGAGATAAAAATGGTTTCAAATGGGGGTGCGTGGGCTATTGATTGATTACTAAAAATAGTAGGCTCAATGAGACATTTGACAGTTCACTGCACCCTCCACCACCTTATTTCAGTACTCCAGGTCAAATTTGAGCGACCTGTTTTAAACAATTTAAAAGGGGTGCATACTTAGTTTAGAATTTAGTCATTGGTTAGACATGGGTTAAGGTTAGGTTAGGTGTGCTGCCCCGTGGGAGGTTAGGGTTAGGGTGAGGGTTTGAGATAAGTTGTAGGACTAATGACTGGTCTAACCAATGACTAGTCAAAAGTCTGATTATTCAAAGAACAGACATTATTGTAAATACAAATTAGTGAGCATAATATTTTTTTGCGATAGGTGCATTGTCTTTAGGCTACTATGAAAGAGTTTGCAGGTTTTACCATCTCACCTCAATCTCTCCATCTGGTTTCCAGTCAGTCATGCTCCTCACTGTATACACGTCCATCTCAATTAATTAGAATATTTTGTAAAAGGTCATTTTCTTCCGTAATATAATGCGAAGTGAAACTTTCATATATATTCAATTAATTGTGCATAAAGTGAAGTATTTAAAACCTTGTTTTAATCTTGATTATGGGGTACAGCTCATGAAAATCAAATGACAATTAGAATATTTTACGAGACTATAAAAATGTTTTTTTTAAAAGAGAAATGTCAACCATCTGAAAAGCATAATAGTGTATGCAATTAATGCATTGAAAAGAGCTGAATAAATGTTTAATGAACCCAGTGGTTATTATTATTTAAGTTTTGCCAGAACAATTTCATAGCCATCAGGTAGCTTTAAGGTAGGGCCATGACAGCAATGGTAGGGGGAAAAAATATATATATCATATTCGGATATTCAGTCATATTCAGTATTCGGTTTTCGGCCAACTGTTTCCTATATTCAGTTTTGGCCAAGAATTTCCCTTTTGGTGCATCCCTAGTTGATCCACAGACAGTGAAAGTGAGTACATTTAGTCTTTGCAATTTTATAGGCATTATTACACTTAACTTGATATTTGGGGCCGACTTTTTCATAACATCAATTCATTGGGGTGAAACGACAGACAAGTTGAATTCCATCACTGCAATTTATTGCATAAAGTCTGTCCACAATTTGCATCGGCAAAAGCAAACCTGAGAGTACACAAGCTCATTTCCTACACTAGGAAAAGAGTAGCTGCAACAATATGTCAGTCAAGTGCATCAATGAGTTAGTGACAACTAACTTCACATCATATTGTACTCTGAAAATACAGACAATTGTCATTTAATGACAAATGCTATCTATAGCATGAACATGTGAGGCTAGTGCATAGTTACAATTTTTTTTCACAACTATAATAAAACCATAATGTAACAGTGGGACAGAAACCTTGTATGTCCAAAACAGGCTATTCATTATTTCTGAAACGGCTATTATTCACTACCTTTAACAGTCAGGCGATTTACAAAAATGAAATATGGAGACAATAGCACCTTAGGCAGCACCTAAAAGCAAACCTGAGAGAGAGTAGACACTCATTTCCTACACTAGGAAAAGAGTAGCTACAACAATGTCATATCACATTGTACTCTGACAATACAGACAATTGTCATTTAATGACAAATGCCATTTATAGCATGAACATGGGAGGCTAACCGATACAGAACATTGTTTGGCTAGAGGTGTGCTTCAATATTAGTGGATAGTTACAATATTTCACAACAATAAAACCATAATGTAACAGTGGGACGGAAACCTTGTATGTCCAAAACAGGCATTTCTGAAGTCAAGCTCACAATGAAGCACATTGTGAGCTTGTAGAACGGCCATTTCCACTACCTTTGGTTAACAGTCGAAGTAGGCCATTCATTTACAAAAGAAAAGTGAAATAATAGCACCTTAGGCAGGACCTAAAAACAAAAGCCATTCAGCCAAACATACAGATAAAATCTAGGAAACAAGAAAACCTGAGAGTAGTGACAAACGCACACAAGCTCATTTCCTACACACACACACACACTAGGAAAAGAGTAGCTGCAACAATAAGTCAGTCAAGTGCAATGAGTTAGTGACATAAAGATACGCCAAAAATAAATTAACAAGCTAGATTTGGTCTGTATATCAATATTAGTGTGAAATAGCCGTTCGCTAAGTCCCACCCAAGCCCGTTCTTGGCCAATAACACGTTCACGATGGTTACTAGGTACGGTCCTTACTTAGTAACCGTCGCGAACGTGGTATTGGCCAAGAACGGGCTTGGGTGGGACATAGTGAACGGCTAATTGTCTATTCATAAAAACAGTACCAGGTTTTCAGAATCTTTTTCCTGTTCATTACCCATAGGATATGCCACCTTTTGAAAACCTGGTACTAATTTCATGAACAGGAAAAAGATTCTGAAAACCTGGTACTGTTTTTATGAACAGAGGACAATGTGAGATTTAAAGTAGACCAAATCCACTGTCCCCTAGATCCTTACATCATCATGTCAAGACTATTCTTCCTCTTCCTCTGGCCAGCAGCACACACAACGTGTGCTGTGGCTGGTACAGGCTGGAGGCTCCTCTGGTTGTTGGGGCCTCGGAGCAACAGGTTGTGCACAGCACACACAATGTGTGCTGTGGCTGGTACAGGCTGGAGGCTCCTCTGGTTGTTGGGGCCTCGGCATGGAATGAAGAGGACAGCACACGTACACACGTGTGCTGTGGCTGGTACAGGCTGGAGGCTCCTCTGGTTGTTGGGGCCTCGGCATGGAATGAAGAGGACAGCACACGTACACACGTGTGCTGTGGCTGGTACAGGCTGGAGGCTCCTCTGGTTGTTGGGGCCTCGGAGCAACAGGTTGTGCACAGCACACACAACGTGTGCTGTGGCTGGTACAGGCTGGAGGCTCCTCTGGTTGTTGGGGCCTCGGCGCAACAGGTTGTGCACAGCACACACAACGTGTGCTGTGGCTGGTACAGGCTGGAGGCTCCTCTGGTTGTTGGGGCCTCGGAGCAACCGGTTGTGCACAGCACACACGTGTGCTGTGGCTGGTACAGGCTGGAGGCTCCTCTGGTTGTTGGGGCCTCTGCATGGAAAGAGGACAGCACACACAACGTGTGCTGTGGCCGGTACAGGCTGGAGGCTCCTCTGGTTGTTGGGGCCTCGGCATGACAGGTGCTCTTGGTGGCTCAATAGACTCTCTGACGAATCTGAAAACAAACAAAGGCAGCTGTACTATACTACACCAGTGCAATTTAGAACAATACCATTAGTTAATGGGCCCTTTAAAAAGGCATCAGTTTAGTAATATTTTAATACAGAGTACCAAATTAGCATCAGCAATATTCAAATTCTACACATTAAAATATGATTCAGAAGTCTACGAAAAACATTCAGAATCAGTCTTGCTTCTATACAAAAAAAAATCACTCTAAATCTATGTTCTATATCAGATTTGGTAAAGTAATGCAGCCCTACCCCAGCAGCAGTGTGTTTGTGCTCATACATACCTGTTAAATAAGCCAGGAAATTGTCTATACAGGAAGAAAGAGTGAAACCAATGTGTTATATTGCAGACTCATTACACAGTGGACTCAGAAACACTGCAAAGTGTATGGATGTCCCACCAACACAACTGTCCTAGCATTGTTCTAAATCAGATTTTATATAAACCATTTTCCTGAAACTGCTTTTTTATAAATACATGGCTAGAATTAAATTACTAGTTTCCCTAACAGATCATATACTCAGTTGCCAGAACTAATTTCAGTACACCCCCACCGCCCACCCATATGAATGTTTAACCACTTTAAACCTGGCATCCCTATTGGAGATGTCATTATAGTAGGAGAGTAATTCAAAATAATCCCCACACATATCCAAACATTTGTGACAATAGGGTTTTAAGTAGTTAATGGTCCCCGAGGACTCACCTTGGCATCTGTTCTTCCTCTCGACTCTCCCTGCTTGGACGTTGGTAAGGACCAGGGGTTCCTCGAGCCCCTGGTCCTCGAGGAGGAACCCCTGGTCCTCGAGGGGTTCCTCGAGCCCCTGGTCCTCGAGGGGTTCCTCGAGCCCCTGGTCCTCGAGGGGTTCCTCGAGCCCCTGGTCCTCGAGGGGTTCCTCGAGTGGGTGGTGGGTGCCTCTGCTGTTAATGATTCAAACATGTACACACGTGTCATTTATCACATCTAGACGTGTCAATAAAAACAACAAACTTGCAAAAATAACCGAATGCCACAAATATAGCATTCTCTGGCTAACGTCCTCAACCATGGGACAATTATCCCACGTGGATATTAAACCAGTGAGGGGTTCTAAATGTCTAGAATTGCCTTGTCGTAGCATACATACGCTTTGAACATCAGGAAAGTATATGATTGAAAGAGTTTAGGAACGTGCCGTCAGACCGCCACCTCAACACGTTTGTTAGGCCTTTGCATCTGTAAACTATCTAACCATTTCACACGACTCCGTTGAAACTGTGGAACATAACGTTAGTCTAAATATTATTTTTTAAATCATCCCTTTACTTGTAGGGAAGGCCTACAAATGAGTGCGTAGCGTTCGTGTGATCAGTAGCGAGCGACACGGGAACAATAATGCTGCAAATATACTTTTCAGTTACTGACGAAGGATAATGCTAGTAATTGTGTCGAATAAAAGTTAAACCATTAACTTACCGGAGGAGGTTGGCGTCCCGGATCCATATCGACTCGTCTCGTAGTTTCAGCGCCTCGACTTAACCTGCAGCGTTTGTCCTACTGAAGACTGAAGCCAATGGCTTCTAAAACGCGCGCAACGCACACAGCCGGCTCCAATCTAACTCCAATCTAATCGATCTAGTAGTAACAGCTTCAAGCTTGCAGGAAGGGGCCTGCAGGCAAACCCTGCAGGCACAGGCCTGCAGGGCAACCTCCCTACTGCTCCCAGTGGCAGCCTCCGGAACTGACGGCATCTGGTTCTATTTAGACAACAACTTATGGCAGCATTTTCCTTTTAGAAAAGAAGTAGGCCTACTCTGATTCAAAATTCCATGTGTTTCAATGTATTTGTAACTGTCAGAATGGCATCATTTAATACAGCTCTGGTTGTATTAGACACAACAACTTATGGCAGCATTTTATTTAGAATTGATTATAATTTTTAATTGACTGGAATTACCTTCCCACATTGAGCTGTACACTCACACTGTCAGGCAAACATTGTTTTTACATACATAAATTCCATACATTAATAATGTATGGAATAGTGTGAATTTTAATGGACATATTGGAAGGAGATATGGTGTCCCAGCATACAATAAGGTCAGACTAAAGAGGTCCTTTGTCCACCAGTAGACTTTGAGGCTTAATCAGGAGTTGTAGTAGCCATGCAGGGGTAATCTAGGCGGTGGACATTGCTCTTGTCTTCATGTCTTTATGTAATATTGTTTTGTTCTTTGTCAAATGTGTGTATATGTGTTCTGCATACTTGGCTGCTGGGTCGCAAGACACATTTCAGTGTGAACTGACAATAAAGTACTATATCATATATCATATCATATATACCTCATAAGCAATTCCAACATTTTGATTGTCCACAAAGTTTTCCCTTCTTCTGAAACATTCTCTTACATTGTTATAATGATCATTAGACTATAACCCAGCAATACACAATAACCACCAGACTCACTCCCCAGTCAGAGTTCAGAGTTTTAATAAATGTAGAATGGATGTCATTGGTATACATACCAATGTGAGGAACTTTATTCACATACATACCAATGTGAATAAACTAAATAGTTTATTTTAAATCAAAGATCCTGTCTCTCACACTTATTTAAAAAAAGCATTCGTTGAGCATTCTAAGAGGTGGCACCACATCCCTCTGCTCTGACAGGGAGTTTGTATTTACCCCTTTCATAAAGTGTGTAAATTAAGCTACATCGATGTTAATGCAACACCTCAAACAACCAACAATGAACTTCCACATAAAACAGCTTTTTGTGAAACGTTTTCCAGTGCAACATTTTAACAGTAGCCTACATACATAAATGATACAACACTGTACTAATATAAATTAATAAACCCTGCAAGGGACCAGTGAACTGCCCTGGGGTGCATATAGCTGTTTACCGGTAGTTTAACAGTTAAACCATGGAAACCTGAACTGTCCTTGGTGTAGTATATCCCAAGGGTTAATTTAACTCGGAGTGTAGAAAGGGAACAACATGGGCCCGTTCCATTTGTATACTCTCAGAGTTAAATTAACACTCAGGATTTACCACATAATGGACCATTACGGGTCCATTTGTACACTGAGCATTACATAAACATTGAAGGTGCACTGATGATGTCACTGTGTATACCTGAGCAACAACAGTTAGCAAAACTGAAATAAATGATAGAAAACCTTTTGTGCAAAACAGTTTTAAAACTAAAATGAAATGATAATATATAGATGCAACACTATAGTAGTACAGTCAGTAGTAGTGCTCAGTGAGTCAATTTGTGTATAATATTTGTAACATTTTGTTTTGGATGAAGTTCTGAAAGCTACCAACAGACTGGTCATGGGTGCAGTTCCGAAGGCTGCCACTGGAAGCAGTAAGGAGGTTGTCCTAGCTGGGGCGGGGCCTGCAGGGAAACCCTGCAGGCACCCTGCTAACTATGGCCGCCATCTACTGGAGGTACTCGGTACTGCTCCCTACACGAGTCAATCATGGTGTGAACCACACTACGGTACAACAGTCTCAAAATTAGCCACACACATCCGTGGACATTAACAGCTACATTTGCGTTTAGAATTTCTAAGTTGACTTACAAATGTTCATATATGACTTAAAAATTAAGATTTGAGATACATCTGACAATTATAGTTACGAATTGCACTGCACAAGTACAAATCTGTAGTTACAGATACAGATAATTATGAGACTGTTCTCTCAGTCTCAAAAATACTCACACACATCCGTGCAAATTAACAGCTACATTTGAGTTAAGTTGACACACAAATGACTCTGCGTGCATAGGTGATATTATTTCTTACAAGTTACAAATCCTATGACAAACAGCGAGGTAAAAGAGTCTCATAATTGCTCACAAAATTCAGTGGAGAGTCACAAATAAATCTCCTTCTAAAATGTATAAGTTGACACACAGATGTGGGTATTTGAGACACGAAAGTGGTTATTTGAGACGCAGACATGAACATTTGAATTACGAATCTGAGAATAAGAGTTACAAATTGTACATTACAGATACAAATCTGATTTACACTTGGATACTGTTTGTTACGAATTGCCTATACGAGTACAAATCTGGTGCGTGCATAGGTGATTTTATTTCTTACAAGTTGCAAATCATATGACTAACAGCGAGGTAAAAGAGTCTCATAATTACTCACAAAATTCAGTGGAGAGTCACAAATAAATCTCCTTCTAAAATGTATAAGTTGACACACAGATGTGGGTATTTGAGACACAAAAGTGGTTATTTGAGACACAGAAGTGAACATTTGAATTACGAATCTGAGAATAAGAGTTACGAATTGTACATTACAGATACAAATCTGATTTACACTTGCATACTGTTTGTTACGAATTGCCTATACGTATACAAATCTGTTTATACGGATACAGATAATAATGAGTCTGTTCTGATTCCATATGTACTGTCCAAAAACTTGTTTTGCACAAAGCGGCCTCCTGGTGGTGCTATAACAGGCCGTTCTGGAAATTTTGGGGCAGAGGTACATCGTTGGCATCCAGGGAGTGTGTGTGCAACATTTGGCATCGACCGGGTTAACGGTGCCGGAGATTTAGCCTGGCTAATAAGCCAGACCGAATCAGCCGTTGGCAAAAAAAAAATTGCCTGCCGGCGGATTACGGTCTGGAGAGGCTCAATTGTACGCCCATTTCCTACACCCAATCGGGACACGGTATGCAATATGGGCGGGCTTTGGTACAGTGACGTTCAATGCTTGAGACCTTTGACTGACAGTAGCTCTGACCAATTGTGTCAAAGAGAAAATGTTTGAACCCGCCCCCCGGGAAACAAGATCCATACACAGCATCGCCAGACTCAAATACCACACGACAGTGTGATTTGAGTCTGGCTTATTAGCCAGGCTACCGGAGATTAGCTGTTCACAGATGGACGGACGGACACACGGACGGACACACGGACGGACGGACGGACGGACGGAGTGCAAAACATACTCTCTCCCCATGCCTTCGGCCTGGTGGAGACAATGAGTTGCCTATTTCTTTACTTGTTGGGTGGATGTGAGACTGTGTCATCGATTGGTCTAGCTTTACCATGCACATGTAATTCAGTCAAAGTGCATAAGGATCGATGGTGTTCCATCATGGTCATCATTAAAGTTCAGTCATTGTTTTGTCTGAAAAGTCTAATTGGTCAATTATTAGTCTACTATAATTTTACATTCGAGATATTTTCATGTGTGAAACAAATGTGAACGAATGACGAATTCAATGGTAATAATGTGTTAAAAATGATATTTTATGTCCAGACAAATTATTGTTCACATTATGAAAGTTAAAACATATTGGATATAATATATTGATATACAACCTGTTCTCAGAAAATAGCTGATCTGCAAGCTCACTATAGGCCAGTGGTTCCCAAACCTTTTCATGTCAAGGACCCCCAAATTGACACTAATTAGCCCGCAGACCCCCATTTGAAAAGATATGACAGGGACCCCATAGATTTTTACGGCTCTAGCAGTGTCAAGGACCGCCAGTGTGACATGCATTAGTCCATGGACCCCCATTTGATGGCATTTCTGTCTCTGGGACCCCCAATTTATATTGTAAAAGCAATGTTAATTAACTCTGAGAGTGTACAAATGGACCCTTATGGGTCCATTTGTTTCCAAACTATCATTTAGCTGGGGACCCCCTAGAACTCTCTCAAGGACCCCTTTCGCCTTTCGCCTTTATTTTATATTTTTTTATGGAGGCTTGACAGGAAATAGAGAGAGATGGGGGGAAGACATGCAGTAAAGGCCATCGGGATCGGGAGTCGAACCCGCGGCACACTGCCAGACTGGATTACCAACCAAGGTGCCTGGACCGCTGAGCCACGGCCCAGGCCAGATGCGTTGTTTTCAATAAAAAAATGTGTTTTGATCCACTCTGTTTCTGAATCTGGCAACCATCTTGGGTATGGGCACTGATGACGTGGAGGAGGGAACACCCCCCCCCCCCCCCCCCCCCAGCGGGAATCGAACCCAGGACCTTCTAGCTGTGCGCTTCATTCATTCTTTATGCAAAGTTATTTGGCTACAGTCAAATACTTATTTTATTTTTATCTTTAGAATTTTCTTCAAACCACACTTTTTGCTCCTCCTCCTACAGATTTTGTCCAAATCTCACAGAAATCGGCACACATGATCTCCGGACATATCCAATTAAAACACCACAGGCAGAATTTTGATAGTGCGTATCGTTCAGCCCTAATCGGCTTCCAAAGTTGCCTGCCAAAGAAGTCGCCAACATGGTCGATCTGCAGAGGAGACATCACATCACTTCATCAACTATACGGCAGTAGCCTGAGCTAATGTGTTAGGTCTCTGGTCTAGAGGGGCGGGTCGTGCTACGTCACATCATTTGGAGCGATGCCCACCCGGAAGGGTTGACTCCCACTTCTAGCCCAGAGCGGCCAATGCGTTCCCATGCATATATGCATTAATCCCGAGACCCAAAAGAGGTCTCTCCGGTACCCAAAATCTATAGTGAAAATCTAAGATCACAATGCATCGCATTATATCAATCTGCTTTTTTTCCACTGCTCCTTAAAAGTGTTTTAAGATTTGTAATTGTTACATTCTTTTCAATGTGACATTTCTTTTAATTTCTCATATGTTCATGTTATCTTATAATAATATTTATTTTTAAAATGGGGTCTGTGTCCCAAAGATGGCTCCCGACCCATTATTTGAGGGAAAAGTGAAATACAGAACCTCATGTCATGATTTCAAAACGGTTGCATGTATTCATGTCAAATCAAACTCACCAGATCTTTGCTGACTTTGATTGAATCCTTGAACACGGTCCAAACCACAGCTTCGTTACACGAGGGGGTGGTCAACGAGCCGAGGTAGCGGTAGTACTTGGTACGATCCACTCCACTCAACAGATCATCCAGGGAAACGCAGGCAGCAATTTCTACACTCTGGTCTGTAGACAAAATGCACATGGACTGGTGAAGGAACTGCAGCTGATCCTTCACTGAATTCATAACAAGGTCAAATTTGAAGAGAAATTATGAAGAATGAATGCTTACCTTTCTGTGTGATGTTGGCCAAGTAGGAGGTCAAGGTCTTTGAGAGTTTGAGAAGTTTGAGAACCACTGATATAGGAATATTATGCGCAATTGACTTACTGCAATCTGGAAGATGGTAACACCAAGCTGCAGGAGAAAATTACAAAAACAAAATACTCATTATAGCCTACATATGGCCATGTATAATATACAAGTAAAATTACTTCAAAATCAAACCAAACACTTAACCTACCGACTGAGGTCGAAGCTCCGCTGCTGCCATGCCAGGCATTAAAACCAGCTTCTGCCTTGCCTACAGCCCATGTGAGCAAGAGAGCGCAAGCAACAGACACAAGAATCCACTTCATCTAAATAAGAAAACGGACAGAAAGAGGTTAGTGTCAGCAACTCAAGTCACTCAAATCAACAACTGTGAAATTAAAAGATCAACAGATCAGCAGTCAAGTGATTCAGTTGTCTGTGCACTTCTTTCCTTAATTGCAAGAACACCATTGCTTCCCCCAATGTTATCCCACTGACCATATTATGCTCTAATAGGCTATCCCTCAATATGTGGGCATGTGTAGTCAAATTTTTTATGAAAACATTTACCCATGGTGCAGCTATAGCACATTAACTTAGCCTACATTTAATGGAAAAAACGCAAATAACGACCCCCATGACCAAAAATAAATGTAACAGAAATTCTTACCTTCACAAAACAGATGTTGTCACCTTAAGTTCTCCCTGTGGAAGATCAGCTCCTCTCTTTTATTAGGTTCAGCAGATACTGTAGCTTGAGCACGCCCGTTCCTCCCACCACCCCTTGGCCTAAACCCTAAAGTATTTCTTCAGGTTAAAAAACTAGTTTGGCAAACACGTTTTTCAAGTATACTGTTTTTAACCAGCTGACTGTAGCTGTCTAAATTAAAATTGTGAGAGACCACTGAATTTGTTTTGACAAAACCCTGGTCATAATATTAAAATGACAAATGTGGGCCTACAAATGAAAACAGATTGTGTATCTCAGAAGTCAGTCACGTGTGAAACAGGTAGGCAAATCCGTTACAATTAAATATTTAATTCGACCAATTATCAGATCATGCTGTGGTTCTCAAAGTGGTGTCCGTGGACCCCCAAGGGTCATCAAATCCTACTAATATTGGCCAGAGGCACTCAATGCCATCAATGCCTCTTCTTCCTGTGCAAGACCCTCTATAATCCAGTTTAAAGTACTACATTGGGCTCATTACAGCAAAGCTAGGCTCGCTAAATTGTTCCCAGAACTGGCAGACTTGTGATGTGACATCTAGAAAGAAATGGAATATGTGGAAGTGGAATATGTTTTAAACATTTTTAACAACAAAAACCTTGTACGGGGTCCCTGGCACCAAATATTTTCAGATGGGGGTCAGATGGGGGTCCACAGCTAAGACTCTTATGTCCAGCTCTGAGGGTTTGTGTAAACACAAACATTGTCCACTCCTAACACATACATTGAATGCCATAAGCCGTTTCGCAGATACTGACATCTTAAATCTATCGAGATGCATTCTGGGTGGCCGCAAAGCAGTCTGGGATAAAAAGGGACCACGAAGCGACTCTAGCCCTGTAGCCCATTAGCCTAGTACAACGGCATTTCTGAACTTTCTGCACTTCTCCGTGATTTCCAAATATAGAAAAGTCGTTTTTGATAAACATAAAAATGGGTAACCAGATCGATGTGCTGTTGTGTTTACATGTGCAACAATAATCGGCGATATAAAGCCAAGTAAGTGGAAATTCACACACACGGACGGAGTGCAAAACATACTCTCTCCCCATGCCTTCGGCCTGGTGGAGACAAACAGTACTATAAACAGTAAGAAGTAAACATGTGAGTAAGTAGTATTAGAAGCATGAACAGGTTGTTTGGAGATGTGAATATAGGGAAGTCCTGAAGCGGCCTAGAGAGGCAGTTGATCTGAGTGAATGATATGATACAGTATCGGGACATCTCTAATCATAAGTAAACTAAGAACACATCATCTGTCTAACAGTAGAATATCCATACATTGGAACTATAAACCCTATAGAATGCTATAGAATGCCAGATCAATAATGACCTATAGCATATGCCTACACACCCACACACCTGTGAGGACATCAGCATTTTAGGACAGCATTGACAAAAGACGGAAAAAAGCTGACACCGGCACGCAGCCATGTATAAATCAGGCATAAATACAACCCTAACCCTAACCTAACCTATAAATGACTAATCCTAATCGTTGTTTTCCTAAAATCTAATCTAAAATGTTATGAACATTTTTTTATCCCCTTGGGAGGACCAGGAAAATGGTCCTGTCAAAAAAACCCATGTCTCATATCATTCTACAATACTTGTGGTCCTCAGAAGTATAGCAACACACATACACACGCGCACACACACACACACACACACACACACACACGCATGTACACAGACACACTCGCTAAGTGTCTCCCCTTCCAGTGTTGTCAGTGTATGGCGTGCGAGTGGCTGTTTGTTTGCCGTTGTTGTGATGGCCGGTCTTGTGTGTTTGGGCTGGAGAGGCAGCGGGGCTGTTGTGTGAGCGTGCCACGGTGCCGGGGCTGATCGCGTGCCAAGTGCTCCCTGCGGGCCCAATGCGCCTCCACTCTGCTCAGCCACCGACAGAACACTCTCTCTGCTACCCCACACACACACACACACACACACACACACACACACACACACACACACACACACACACACACACACACACGCACAAACGCACCCACTGCCCTCACTGCCCTCACCCACAGCGGTGGAAAAAATACTCAAGATATTTTACTTAAGTAAAATTATAGCAATCCAATAATATAGACATACTCTGTTGTCAGTTAAACGGTGGTCCTTGGCTATACAGTATATATATATGTTTGGCCGCAGACCCCAACACAAGAATATGTTGTGCCAGGGACCTCCAGATTGAGCAAGGATTGGAGTTATTTAAGTAGATTCCCCCACCCCCCACACACACAGACACACGCACACACACGCACACGCACGCATACGCACGCATACACGCATACACGCCCCACACACAACTCTCCAGTCTCTTATTCATGTCATGTATCCTCGTGACTACATCTCTGGATAGATAGAATTAGCATTACAAGGTGAGGTCAGGTCTTTCTTTGGTTAATTTAATATGTCTTCCTTAATACTATAATCATACAGTTGTTGTTCAGAGTATTGCCGCAAGTAGTCCTCTGCATTTAATCACTTAAGGGCTTAAAAAAGTGGATGGGAAGGAGTGAAATTACCATATCTTGTAAGCTCACAATGTGTTCCACTTTTATTTATGTAAAAGCTTTTGACATTGAATACCAGCCATAATTTCGGCCAAATCACTAAAGACTGCATGTAATTCAGCATGACTGATTATAACATCCATGTTGACAATTGCAATTTGCAATTTAGGCCTTTAGTAGATGCTCATAAGATCGGAGTAAATGTCAGTGGACCTCAACCTGTTTAGGCCGTATAGTTAAATGTATGGAAAACACACATTCTGTAGACCTACAGTTGGGTGCCACCGATATTGTCCCTTATCATTTGACCCATTTAGGCCTGACCTCAAAATTAAAAAAAAATCCTTCTAAATCCACTCGGTGGCGCGCTATGAGCTTGTAGATCTGCTATTTTTTAATAGCTAAATTATAACAATGTTTAAAACACCAAAAGGGGTTCCCGCCCAAAATGGGTTAACTGTCCTTTTGCGCAGATCACGCAAACCTCAGCAAAAAGAAAAGGACAATATCGATGGCCTCCAACTGTACAGTATACTGTATGTGTCGCATGCAGATGGACTTGCATGGATGGGGCGCACGCAGCACTGATCGGAAATCAGATAAAAAAAAATCAGAGTTGTGCTCGGGTGGCGCAGTGGTAAAGTGGCATGTCCACCACCACCGTGGGGTCCGGTGGTTCGAATCCACTGTGCTGCATCCAGCTTTGTAGTGTCTATGGCTATGCTACAAAGGGGAGGGAGGGAAGCAGGGTGGGGCGGAGGGTGATATTTGTCACTGCACGTAGGCTACTCCTACGGGCTGGGGGGAGGAGCCTGTCAGCAGGGAGTGTCGGGCGGGAGGAGTAGGACGAAGGTTCTACGTCCTCCTGGTGGGGGCTCCTCACTGGCAGGTGAGTAAGTAGGATAGGACAGCAGTGCATGGCAATGTGTGTGTGTGTGTGTGTGTGTGTGTGTGTGTGTGTGTGTGTGTGTGTGTGTGTGTGTGTGTGTGTGTGTGTGTGTGTGTGTGTGTGTGTGTGTGTAGGAATCAATTGACATAATGACTAAATTGCGGAGAAAAAGAGAAAATGAAAAATCACAGTTGGGGGAAAATATGCATAAGGCTACATGTGAACACTAGGGGTCGGCCATTGCCACCGCCTGGGACCCCAAATGGAGCAGAGTAACTCTGGCCTGCAGACCACATGCTTGGATGCTGAGTCGCCATGTCTGCTTCTCATTAACATTAAGCCCTAATTACTGGCCTCATTAAAGCCATGGAATTAGCAGCAAAACACTTTGGGCCCTCCTCTCCGTGCTTCATCGTTAAGCAAATGAAGCGTGGCGGGGCGGAGGTGATTACGACTGAGACGTAAGTACCGTGGAACCTCCAACTGTCTCCTGCTGCTCACCTTAAAGAAAGTGCTAGATAAAAAGAACCCGAGCTCCGCTAGACAAAAACTATGTTTCGTGCGTGTGTGTGTGCGTGCGTGCGTGCGTGCGTGCGTGCGTGCGTGCGTGCGTGCGTGCGTGCGTGCGTGCGTGCGTGCGTGCGTGCGTGCGTGCGTGCGTGCGTGCGTGCGTGCGTGCATGCGTGCGTGCGTGCGTGCGTGTGTGTGCGTGCGTGCGTGTCTCAATCCAGTAGTAACAGTAACAGCTGCTTGTCCATAAGGTCAGTTACAGCCCTCATGGAAGGCCGATGAGTGAAGACACCACTTCAAATGCAGCTAAGAAAGTCACCTCACCTCAGCTTCATTTGTACATCCCTTAAAGTGATCGTTATTGTTTGTTTTTTTTAAAGCTCTTGTTATAGTAATCATTGCTATATTGTGTCTGTCCAGTAACAGGGGTTTCCCTGTCATTCCAGCTCTATATTAAGGGTTAACCCTAACCCTAACCCTAACCCATTAGTTAATAGTGTAGCCTTGGCCGGGAGGCAAACCCGGTACCTATAACTAATATGACGCGTACGTTACCAGTTGACTAAAGAGCCGAGCAGCAACACAGCAACACAGCAGTTTCTCTAGAACAGTCTTCCAAACTACCAGCGCTTTTACTAATCTTTCAAGACCCACAGCATATTTTGTTCAATGACATTATGTAAACACCACATATCTCAAAAGAAAGACCAGTGTCTATACTTTCATTGGGGGAAAAGGTGTGTTACCAAGATCTTCCGTTCTTTAGTCATTGACAGTTGAAATTAAAATAGCATTGTTTTCACCAGAAATGCCAGTGGAGGAAACTGACCTCAACATCAGCACGTTAGCTTCCCTCCATCCAAGACACACAATGGACACATATTATGGCACGTTGCATCACAAATGTTTACTTATTTTCACTGACTGTTTGCCTATTGTGACTAACTGCCCAGAAAGGGTATTAAACAAATGTCACAACGTCCTCCTCACTCAGAATCCTCAATCATGAAAGGGGAAATGGTAAATGATGCATTTCTATATAATAGCACTTTTCTCCAAAGCACTTCACCTATTCACACACACACTGACGACAGAGGGAACATGCAAGGCACTCACCTGCTCATCTGCATGCCATTTGGGGTTGTTCGGTGTCTTGCTCAAGGGCACTTTGATGCACAAGCCAGGAAGATTGAAATGGAACCCTTCCGATGACGAAGGTGGCTGCTCCTCTCTCCTGTAAATTACAATGTAGGCATTTAGCAGACGCTCTTAATCCAGAGCTACTTACAGTAAGCAAAAACAACACAAGCTAATACATCAATACATAGAAATAGACATCTAGCATCATAAGTAAACTTATAAGAACCTATCATCTGTCTAACAGTAGAATATCTTTACACTTACTGTATGTTATACACTATATAATGCTATAGAATATAGAATGCCAGATCAAAAATGACCTGGCATCTGTCTGCAGAACATGCTATCCAAAACATATGGAAGGAGCTGTGAAAAGGAGCACCAAACACACACGCACCCATGAATGTGCACGTGTACACACACACACACACACACACACACACACACACACACACACACACACACACACACACACACACACACACACACACACACACACACACACACACACACACACACACACACAGGAGGTCAACATCAAACAGCTCTTTCATTGATAGATGTTCCAATGTCACAACCTTCAATGAGTAATGTGGGATTGATTCTAAGGGAATAAACAGGCAAATTAACCTGGAAGTGTGCGCACACGCACGCACGCACGCACGCACGCACGCACGCACGCACGCACGCACGCACGCACACGCACAGTTGCATTGATTGACATACAGAAGCCTATACATTAATTCCGTATCCCCTCACAACCACCTCTCACCTCTCTCTCACCCCCCCCCTATGGTGTGTGTTGTGTCAGTGTTATGAATATGGTTGGTTGTGTGAGGTACAGATAGATGCAGTGTTGCTCTCGAAACATATTAAACAATGCCGAGGCTCGTTAGCTCCGCTAATAGCTCTTAGTTTTGCCATAATTGCTACAGCAAGGTCTGTTTAGGGAGGGATTAGTCAATAGTGGCTTTAATACGCTATAATACAAACACTGTCTGGATCACACTCCAGTGTTGATTTAGTTTTAGTCATTTTAGTCAGTCTTTTGAATACAATTAGTCATCTGACATATTTTAGTATTGGTCTAGTTTAAGTAAAAATACAGTTGATTTAGACTAAAATGTATTTTGTCGGGTCTATATTGCTAGAGGGTGCTAAGTCCACAGGTCTGTGTACTTTATTTGTATTATAATCCCCCATAGGGGGATTTTATATCACCTCAAATAAGAACTGTGTTTGAAAAAAGAAAGAAATCACCCCAGCCATTTCACTCATATGGATATGAAGAATCAACTGACTGAGAGAAAACTCTAAAATAACTGCAATTAGAATTAGTAACATTTTCACCAGAAACAGGCTGTATCAAATATGAGTGATTGACTGTCGTAAACAATACAGAGACACCTCCCCGACAATATTGCAGAGACAGTTTTTTGGACCACGATTCTTTAAGATGAACCAATGTTATTCTCCATAGAGAAAAACATACATGAACCCCTTAGAACCAGGCAGGGGATGAGCGAGTGACGTCAGGACTTCGGCGCTCTATGCCTGATTTTACACTTGGTTGCATGGCTGCATGCTGAAAATAACCGATCTACAAGTTCAATGCGTCGCTCTTCTAATTTCTGAACTCAGAAGCAGTGTTGATTTCATCGACCAACTATGACAAAAATGTTTGACGACTACCTTTTTTCAGTGACAAAAACTAAATAAAAAAATTATAAAAATGAAGCTATGATGAGTAGGCTAAAGGCTAAATATACTGACAATTTATTCAACAAATAAAAACTAGACTGGCAGTGACTAGTGGAGAAGAGATCCAAAAGAACTAAAAGACAAGGACTTTCATGTTTGGTTGCACCTGGGTGCTGCGCTCTGCAAATAGCTGATCTGCAAGCTCACAATGTGTCATGCTGCGACGTGTTGTGAGCTTGTAGATCAGCCATTTTCAGCACACAACACAAGTGTAAAATCAGGCTCACTGATGACAATAAAACATTTCAGATGACTGAAAATATGGCTGAAACTTAACAGAATTGTATTCAAAAGACTACGAGTAAAAAAATCAAAATGTGCTGCCAAAATTAACAGTGCTCAAACTATTTGCATTCATCCACCCATGCTGGCACTACCATTGTGTTTGGTTATCTGCCACATGCAGTTCAAAAATACATAAAACACAACCGGGGTTTGTTTTGTTTGCATTGTTTAATAAGAAAAGGCACACAATTGTGTAAATCATACTAATGCATTTCTCTGTGTTTGAGTTACCTGGCTGCATGGCTGCTTCCTGGACTGGACTGGCAAAACATTGGGTTGAGGGTGGAGCCAGTCTGTATACAGAGGGCAGAGCCAAGGACCATACCAAGAGACTATATTGCAAGGGGGGGGGGGGGATTGGGATTCAAATTTTATGTTTTGCTGTCCCCTGTGTGTACTGTATGTATTGGTTTGGTCCACCAGTAGTCTCCATTGTGTGTTCATGATGTCAGCAAAGAGATTATATATAAAGAGGCAATACTCCTATTAAGTCCCATAGTTGCAGTGCCTCCGCCATATTGGAGTGATGATGTAACTTCCTGTTACTGTAAAAAACATTAAAAAGTCATGCTGTACAAACAAAAACTTGTCAAACCTTTGTTGCCTCATGCTTTGACTGCTTGGTCCCTCACACCATATTACACAATTAAATCATCATTGTTAATTTGACCACAAAGTTGCGCGCGCGCGCACACACACACACACACACACACACACACACACACACACACACACACACACACACACACACACACACACACACACACACACACACACACACACACACACACACACACACACACACACACACACAGAGAACGAACGCACCAGTTATAACGGATAATATATAATATCATCGCCGGCAGCTTTCCCTGACAGTTGAACGACAATGAGATTCAACTTGGAAATTTGGCCTTTTAAAACAAAGTCAAGGGGAACGAGCAGGATCCATGATTTTGTACGTTTCTTTATTGGAATTTATTGGCCCTACTGTCTCATGGTGATGCTGTCTCTGCCCCGTCTTTCTCCCTGCGTGTCTCTCTTCTTATTCTCACATCTTTTCACTCCTCTTCCTCCTCACTCTCTTTCACACCCCGTTTTCTTCCTCTCTTCCGAAGTCACCTTCACTCCTCTCCTCTCCCCACCCCTCATCTCCTCTCGTCTCGTCTCCTCTCCTCGTCTCCTCTTCTCTCCTCCCCTCTACTCTCCTGGTGTTTTATGGCTGAAAGCTGTTATTCCGCATGGCTGCGATTCGAGAGTCCTCTCTCCCCCATAATATTTCATTCATCAGCGCAATTAAAGCGGAACATTGGGTTTCCTGGGTGATAATTAGAGTTTGATGAGTGAACCCAAACGCCACCAGGACAAGACAGCTTGATTACTCTCATTTGCCCCCCCACCCAAACCACCCAACTCTCCATCCCCACCCACCACCGACCCCAGTGCTATTCCAGGAGGGCTTATTATCCATTGTCTTGTCAAGCAAATAGAGGGAGAAAACAGCCGTGAAATGGAGAGAGTTGAACTGCGGATGGAAAAACAGACAGTGAGAGAGTAATGTGGAAGTAGGGAGCGTGCCACCGCTGGATGATAGAGCTTGCCGGAGATGAGTACTGCTTGGTAATGGGAGAAGGCCTTTTGGATTGCGATACAGAACATTAACTCCAAGCTATCCCACTGCGTTTCAGAGAAGAGCAGACGAGAAAGAAAGAAAGAAAGAAAGATAAAAAATAAAAAAAACAGCGGACAGTGGCGGAAGAAGATTCTTTACTTAAAGGTGTATTCAGTGATTTCACTTAATTCAAATATCATTATTATTTTTTCTTATTTTTTTGGATAATCCTCCCTACTATAAAGTGTGCTGACCATATAAGGAGTGCCCCTGGGGTCAAAAAACCCTAGTTTCGGTTTGGGCTTTGGGTGGCAAAGCCTTCATCCAATCAGGATGAGAGGGGCCTTCCTCCAATCATGATCGAGTGGGGCGTGCCTTGGTGCACATGCTGTTGGTCTGTTCCTCATGTAGAGCGTGTGCATGTGCACATCTTGTTACCGGGTGGACCGGGTATTTTTCCAAATCACCCAAATCACTGAATGCTCCTTTAAGTAAAATACTGCAATGTAGAAGTACTCCGTTACAAGTAAATGGCTGGAATTCAAAATGTACTGTACAAAAGTATCAGTATCAAAGTGGAAAAAGTAGAAAGTACTCATTGTGCAGAATGTCCCATTTCACACGTTTTGAAGTGTATAAAATGTATACAAAATATTTTGAAAATAGTCAAAGTCAAAGTCGTACGATTAGTCACAAACGTTACTGCAGTGAAATGTGTTCTCCACATTTGACCCATCTCTTGGAGCGGTGAGCCGCAGTGCGCACCACGCTTGGGAATCATTAGTTGATTTGACCCCCAATCCAACCTTGCTGAGTGCCAAGCAGGGAGGCATTGGGTCCCATTTTTACAGTCTTTGGGTACATTTTGGGTCCAGATCCATGCAAGTTACACACCCGTACAGGGCCATTTGGAACCTACTCAAGGGCACTTTGAGACCCACTGGTGTAGCAGAGTGTTTCCAGTGAGCCAACATGCACAATAGCAGCACCCTGACTCTGTTTGACCAGAATGGAACGGAGCCTTCATTAGTAGCATCGGTAACAGCCATACAGTAACAAGTCGTGACCCATAAAAGATTGGTCTGTGACCCACAAATGGGGCCCGACCCACTGTTTGGGATACAGTGGTCGAAATACTACTATCAAAAAATAATCTGTACACTGAAAATAGGATGCCAGTTGAACAAATTAACCTGGCCTCTGTCTAAATAACATCGACTACTGTAGTCAGTATGCTGATAGTAAGGAGGCCTGAGTCTTATACATGACAGCTGCGGGTCACCATGAAATACTGTCTTATTACCAATTAGGCAAGGTGAGTTTATTTGCATAGCACATTTCCACGACGAGGCGATCCGGAGCGCTTTAGAAGAATTAGAAGGTGAAGTCAGAAGCCAACGGTTCCATAAATCATCTTAGACTTTTGCGAGACATTCCGAGCAGACCTAAAAATAAACCTCTTCTCGCACATGAATTTGCATAATGGAGGGGACACAGTACACTGAAAGTCAGAGAGCCTATTCCCCAACACAGGACACTGGCGACACTTTAGTTCAGTATTTACTTTTCTTCAAATACTTTTTACCTAAACTTCACAGCATCTCAGAGGCAAACATTGTGTATTTGTTTTACTTCACTAGAATTATTTGACAGCTTTAGTTACTAGTTAGTTAGCCTCGGAAACCCAGGCGTTTTCATTTCCAGGGAGAAAGTCTGGGGCCGAGACTTGGCATACAGTAGCGCAAACGTCGCTCACTCTCTGCTGATTTCTGATCGTCTGCACCTTTGTTAAATTGACGCACACACGTACACACACACTCCTCTCTCTCTCTGTCGCTCAAATTAATTAAGTCTCATGTCATGCAGCTGCGTGTAGTTAGGGAGCTGCCTATGCCATAGAAAGCATAGGTGGGTTCCAGTCTACTAGTTAGTGTAAGTCGCTCCGGATAAAGAGCATCCGCCTACATTGTAAATTGTAACAGTGGTTCTCAAACTTTTTCATGTAAGGATCCCCAAATTAATTTTGCATTTTTCATGCTGTGACATGTTGGGCAAATATGGGTGAGGTTTCAGTCCGATTACAGCCCCATTCACGTCAATTTAAATGGTATATGGTATATGTGTCTCAGGGGTAGTGTCCGGTAGAGTGGCCGGTAGGGAACCGCGAGGTTCCCAGTTTGATCCCGGGCTCCCCAGAGGCCAGAGTTAGGGCCGATTCATACTCCTATTTTACCGCTGTAGTGCCGAAATGATTTCGGCTCTTCAGAAATTTCCAGTAGCACCGAAGAGCCGTCCTAACCCGAACCTCAAATGACGTCACATTGTAGGCTCTACAGAGCCGAACCGACTTTTATTCGGCTCTAAAATAGGTGTATGAATCGCGCCTTAGTGTAGAAGTGTCCTTGATGAGCAGGTTGGTGCCTTGTACGGTTTCCTCCACCATCAGTGTGTGTATGAATGTGTGTATGAATGGGTTAATGTAAAGCGCCTCGAATAAAGGCGATATATAAATGCACCATTGACTGGTAGAACCGAACGGGCATTAACCCCCGTGTGTGCAGCCATATTGGTGAAGTGTATAGTTTTGGTGCAACACACACACACACACACACACACACACACACACACACACACACACACACACACACACACACACACACACACACACACACACACACACACACACACACACACACACACACACACACACACACACACACACACACACACACACACACACACACACACACACACACACACACACACACAGCTGAGCCCTACTACTGATTAACTCATTAAAACCTAAGGCTGGTTTTCTACAAAAACAGTAAACACATCACATCTCAACATATTTTGTTCCAGGGACCCCCAGCAGCAAATTATGTTTAGTTAAAGTTAGTTAAATTTGTTCACTTACAAAAATACATATTCAAAAAGATTTGCACAAATCTAAAAGCTCATAGCATGGCACAAAGTGACACGATATGGGCTTGCAGATCTGCTATTTTTGAGGCCAAAGTATAAAATAATGGTTAAAGTGGTTAAAAGATTGTGATGTATAACATGGTGTAAAATTACCCCGATGCTTTCCCGGTTTTAAGAGGTTAAGAGGCCCTATTCTGTAAGCATAACAACGTGGAAAAACACGCGTTGAGTCCTGGTAATTGCGGGCCATTAATAACCTCTAATCCACGCTCGGGGAGTCGCTGTCATTCCCGCCGTAATTGTTATGAATTTTCCATATTTGTTCAACTTTCATGCTCCCTGCTTTTTAATAAGTAGACTGTAATTGTGACGGCGGAGCCGCCGTGGCTACATAAAGAAAGACTCGCCAAATTTTAATCAGTAGAAAAAAGTATGCGGGAGTGAGAATCGTTCAAGAGTAAAAACCTCTTTACAGTTTCTTTTTTTTAAAACTCCTTATTAATTTCTGCCTTTGAACCTGTTAAAGCCGGGGAAGGCTGTGTCATTTATAGATTAGATAGATAATTTAACTCGTCGGTTGGCTATTCAAAAATAGCAGCTCTACATGGGCTGCACCTGCATGACACTTTCATGGGAGCCAATTAGCCAAACTACACCCGGAAGTTCGGCAGAATGCACTGCAGTCAGTGAGAGCTCAGTGACCAGCTCATGAACAAACACTATTTCTGCATGAATGACTGAGACCTTTTGTAAAGTATTCGCTTCTGGAAAATAACAAGAAGACATATAACACATGATTGTCTGCTGTGTTGCTTTTCGATGTGTACACTGTCTGTGTAATTGTACAGAGGTATCTAACGAGCAAAAAGGCTATTGTTTCTGAACGTGCCAATTAAGTAGTGCGAGACTGTCCGCCGTTTCCTGTCTGGCAGCCAAATCTTGCGATACCGCAGAGACAGAAACTGACTGCTGCCGTTTAGATCCTCAAATAAAATTATATATTCTGGAGTCTGTGCACATCGGAAAGCAAGTGATTAGAAAACAACCTGTGACATATCTTCTTTTATATTCCTGAACCGATATATGACAAAAGGCTTTGTTCAGAAATTATGTTAGTTATGAGCTGGTCCAGCCGGCTCCATTCACTGCCATGTATTCATTGAACTTCCGGTACGAGTTTTGGCCCATAAAAGTGTCCATGAAAGTGTCATGGCGCAGCCCAGTCACATGACTATGACCCTTCCTTCTCTAAGGTTCCTTGGTACTTATACCGCACACCTTGTCACACCCAAGCTGTGCCACTCATACACTGAGTTGGGCGGTGCCCAGGGTCGAACCCATGACCTTGTGCAGAGACGTAGAGTTTAGCAAACGACCACCCGCCCACCACCCCCCGCCCCCGGACAGTGAGGACAAAAGAGGAGTTACAAATTCTTCATGGGGGACCAAGCCCTCCAGCCCCTACAGAGTTGACGTCACTGACATTGTGGTCCAAAGGCGAGAAGTGAGAACTCTACCGATTGAGCTACCCGGACACAAATACTTGTATGCAAAACATTGAATTACAGGACAGGTATTCGTATCACATGATTTGTGTGCTATAAGAACAAAAGCATGCAGTATTTCACACACCAGCAGTTTGCTTTCATCCCACCATATACAGTACTGTAGCTACTCAACATTGCTAGGCGTCTGCACAGCGGCATAGGTACAATGTGCACGCTAGCAATTTGTCATGTTCTAATATGCATGTTTTACATTGTTTTTTCCCCCGGAATAATTACCTGCCTGACTGTGATATTAGATGTGCTGTGTTTGCGCTCTCTCATTTGAATGCTGTGTGAATACAAATGTGGATGTTCCCCACATGAACACACAGGCTAGCATATGCTCCACGGTCGTAAAAAAACCCCACTCCCTACTGTGGAAGAAGTACTCAAATGTTTTTGTTAAGTAAAAGTATCAATGCTGCAATGTAGTTCAAATACAAATCAAAGTCATTCAAAATGTACGTGAGTAAAAGTACACAAATATTGGTAATAAAATATACTGTCCCATTTCACAAGTTTTCAAATGTATAAACATACAAGCTCACAATGTGTCACATTGCGAATAGAGGCTGAAGTGGGTAATGTATGTTTTGTAATAATAATAATCAAAATCTACAAATTACAAATAATTGTAGTGGAGTAAAAGTATAGCCAATTTGCCTCTGAGTTGTAGTCCAGTAAAAGTAACTGGCCATAGAAGTTAGTTAACAGCGCCAGACGGAATTGGTCATATTCACTCACTTTCACTTCCGTTTTCCGACGCAGACCTCGATTGTAAGAAACGGATTATGTTTAGCATTAGCTCACGCTGTTTATCTTTCGCCAGAAATGTTAATGTTAATACCTCGGATGGATGATCATGAAATCCTATTTTAAATGAGACTATGGGATGCGCACGCACGTTTCCTGGTGCTGGGGGTATGACGGATAATTCCGACAAAGACAGACAATGGTTGCATTTTAATTGACAGAACACTCCGTCAAAGGCATCAAGTGTGTTAAGTAAAAGTAGCAATATGTCATTGTCGGGCGGAACCCTCTTACACTCGACTACTGCAATAGCCTCCTGTACGGCGTCATCACCAAGGTTCTCAAAAAACTACAGTATGTTCAAAACTCTGCTGCACGCCTGCTCACCAGAACCCGATCCAGGGATCACATCACACCAGTGAACTTCACTGGCTCCCAGTGAAGTACAGAATTGATATTAAAAACTCACCATAAAGCCCTCAACAACCAGGCCCCACGCTACCTCTCTGAACTCATCAAATGCCATGTGCCCACTCGCTCCCTCAGGTCAAGCACTGCCAAGTCCAACAGATTGGGGAGACAGGGCCTTTGCATGCCAGTGGCAGCCCCTTCACTGTGGAACTCACTCCCTCACATCAGAGCTGCCCCCACCTTCGAAACGTTCAAAAACACACTCAAAACAAACCTTTTCAGATTAGCTTTCCCTACATAAATCCCCCACACACTTTTTGTTTGTCTACCTTTGGATTCTAGTTTTTAACACGTTTATTTTTCTAATAAAATTGTTTTTATTTTTCTGTTCTGTAAAGCGACTTTGAGTACCTTGAAAAGCACTATTTAAATTGTATATATTATTGCGACGGTAGGTCACGTTTACTATGAAAACAGACATTTCCCGTCAGTCAGTCAGTGCGTCGTGTCACACCTTGTGTCATGCCTCCATATAATATATGAGCCATAATATGGTTACGCCTCGCAACATCACGCCTCGTGACACGTCACACCACCATATATGGTCGTTGAAGATCACGACACTGACCTCATCAAACCCTGGATAGCCACATGTAGACAAGCAACTCTACATCTGACCTCAAACCGGCTCAAACCCTCCATATATGGAGCTGACGTGTTCTGACATTCCATATGTTGATCCTACCCCACCCGTCCTTCCTCTTCGATTTCTCCCTTTTGACTGATACCTGTCCATTCAAGCTCTAGATGGGCCTGCCCCAAAGTTGTTAGTAGAGTTCTCAACAGGCCTGACAATTAAGGCCTGGCCCTACCTGGGCCCTCATCAAACCCTGTACACTCAAGACACTGCCCCCGCTGCCACCCTTACATCTCCATGGAGCTGACCTGTTCTGACATTCCATATGTTGATCTGACCTCATCAAAGCCTGTACACTCAAGCTTGCCCTCTCTTGAGAGCATTAGCCCCAGAGCCGGAAGAGGCGTCTACCTTAATAGTCTATGGACCTAATAATTATACTTTACAGTACTAGTGGTTACTTCCTACTCACTGCGTCTAAGGAGCCAGAACAGCGAGCTCCCTGCTGAGTCGCAGTCACCTGTGAAGAAGGGACATACGGTAAACGTCTTTTATTATGCACCAGGATTCAGGAAGCAGATCCTATGTCGCGAGACATATGGCCAAGCATTTACGGGGGTCCCCAGCCAAAAATGTTGAGAACCCCTGATCTATTACAAATATTAACATTGACTGATTGGAGTTTCTTCCAGCTGTAAAATGTCCCTTAATAGCCTACAGTACTCAAATATACTTTGTTACGGTCCACTAAACATGATAAAAATACCTGGAGCTAGCAGAGCCGCACAGATGGCAGTGTGACGCTGGATGATTATATACAACCACCTTGATGACATTTAAAAAACTGACAGAGTGAGACAGAGAGAGAGGGGAGGGGAGGAGGGGATCAAGAACAATTGCCCCGCTGACATTTAAGGAGGGAGAGGAGGAGTGAAACGGCAAGTGAGAAACAACCGGCTCTTGTAAAGTAAAGTGGCTCCTCGACGAGTGTCCGCTAAACTCCTAAACGGTAGAAGAATACTAGATAGTGGAGTCCTTGAGGAGGGGTCATTGAGGGGGTTCCCGGGCGAGGGTCTCTAGCATAATGGGCAGAGTATGGAACTATACGGGCCACCCTGGCACAAACGTGTGGACCAAATGCGGGTCACAAAAAGTTAAAATACGGAGATAAGAGGTTTCTGCAACGGTATTACAGGTTTTAAGTGGTAAAAGAAAGCGAAAACAACCTACAAGCACACAACCCGCGGCCTCAATATTCTGACGCCTGTCATGATAATTTGTCTTTTGTTCAAGATTAGCCAAATGTACCCCGGGTGTGAAAGGCTCTGTGAAAAGCACCCAAGAAATTGAAATTGGGGAGAAAATTGGGCCTCTTCCTTACTTCCTTCACAGATGTTACCAATGATACTAATTAAGGCTCTGTTCCATTCTGGTCAAACAGAGTCAGGGTGCTGAATTGTTTAAAACGGTGCCGTCCTCTTACAGTACCTCACTGTTCATGTTTTGACTAAATTATCATTATAACATATCCAATCATCCATTTGAGTGCTCTGTCTGTCTGTCTGTCTGTCTGTCTGTCTGTCGTCGTCGTTGTATTGTTTTATTTTATTAAAAATAAATGTTTTCTTTCTTTGTTGATGTTGTTTGAACCGTCTGTGAAATGCTGTGTCTAATTGTATTCATTTGGTATTTTGTAATCTGTGGAGCCCCTTGAAAGTGAGATGGTCAAGGGCTTATTCCCATAGACATATTGTGCATGTTGGCTCAATGACAACACTCGGCTGCTACGCAAAGTGTGGATCAGGGACCCTTAGGGTTAATTGAGGGGGTTCGAATGGTACTCTCTCAGAGTTATTAAAAGGTTTTGAGAACCACTGTGCTACACTAATCAAGCCTCGATTTGTATAATTGTTAAGACCTGTGAAGGAAGTCAGAAAGATGCACAGTGACGGATCAGCCCCTCTTCAGGGCAGTGGAGCTACAACAAATCAAAGGGCCCAGGACCAGGCGATTTGCGGGCAGCCAGGCACGTAACGTGTCTTCAGTGCACCACCACACATGTGGCCATCGCCGCTGCTTCCCGACTGGATCTGCTATTTTCGAGTCTCCTCCCACTAATAACACACTAGCGGGGGTTCCTGTGTTGCGTTACATTGAAATTGGCGACCTACAATACGGTTTTAACGGAAGCAACAGCTGTACCTACAAAAACTTGTAGGTACAAACTTGTAGTTAATAGTTACTTTGATTATTATTACAAAACAGACATTAAACACTTCAGCCCAATATACATTTCGGCCATTTGAAAATAGCCAATCTACAAGCTCACAATGCGTTGCTATGCGACACATTGTGAGCTTAAAAATCTGCTATTTTCAAAATATTTGTATACATTTGAATATCCCATTTTGAAATGGGATATTCTTACTACTTTTACCCAAGTACATATAGTTCTACATGGCAGAATTGATACTTTTGACATTTGAGTACTTTGTTCTACCACTGACAGACACAGAGACAGTTGGAGGTCAGGCCAGGTTGGCCGGACAAGGGGAGAGGCCTGGGGAGAGGGAGGACGAGGGAGAGGACAGGGAGAGGCCTGCAGGCCATGGATCTGTTGGAGGGGAGAGGCCTGCAGGCCATGGATCTGTCTGGGAAGACAGACAGCTGATAAGAAGCCAGGTAGACCACCAAGTGGTTCAGCATGAGGCCAGCGCTGATAACCACAAACCACAAGCCTCTCCTGCTGATAAGAAAACAAGGACTTGTTGCCCTCGCCACGCCACAGAGACTTGAAGCTTTATTTCTTGCCTCTTTTTTTTTCATTTTAACCCCAGCATTCCATTTTCTGGCCATGCCATAATAGGTTAACGTTCTGCAGAAGTGGGTGAACATTCCGTGGGAATTTAGTGGGTGCTTGCACAGTGGATTGGCCATTTTTCGGCAAAGACATTTGGGCGTAGAGGGAAAAAAGGGAGGATGCCAAGTAAAGACATAATAGTGTCATATTGGAATAGATAGAAAGTAAAAGATTTGATTTACTCCGATTTTTGCCGATGGGTTCCTAGATTGCATTGGACAAATCATTGTTGGCGGAGGCGCTTTAAACTGAAATATGTTAACAAATCAAGGTCCTATAGTATCCTATAGAGAACGATTCCTCTGTGTTGGAACACTAACAGATATCACCCTCCCCGCCGGGCGTCTCTCCCCTGAATGAACACGGGCCGATGGTGTTCCACAGTGGCTTGACTAAGCCGGATGCACCACATTACGGACCAGTGGATTAGAACCCACAACCTTTACCACTGGACTTTACCACTGCACCACCTAGTGGTGGTGGGTAGGCTCTATACCACAGCGCCACCCGAGCGCCTTTTTGTATGTATACCTGTACTTAATGTAACGGAGCATTTATAGATTTGATACATTGTGGTACTGATACTTTTACCTTAAAGTAAAACCAAAAGTACACTGTACCTGTATATGGGTATCCGAGTGCTGTTCCCACCAGTGCATTTTGTATTCCCCCCACCCCCCCATCATTCTCCTCTGTCTTTGTGAAGTTAACCCGGGCCAGGCCAACGCCTCATATCCTCATAGTTTAGATATGCAATTTGCCAATGATTTATTACCAGCCGCAGAAGAAAAGACCCCCCTTCATCGTTTGCTCTCAGACCTTTTTGGTTTATTAATTTCTTTTTTTTCTCCTTTCTTCTTCTCTACTTCCCCCGTTGGTTCATGAAAGAGGAGCGGCGGAGCTCGACTTGCAGAGAACTTGTCCTCCTCCGCAGTCGTGTGAATTATTCAATGGAAATGGAATAGGGGGAAAAAGCATTCTGTTCTTTATGCTGCTATAGAAAACTTGTTGGAATGTCTGGAAGCTTGTGTGGAATGAAGGACAACCAGGATAGAATCATTGTATTCTTTAATTGGAAATGGTTTATCGCTGCAGCTGTTGGGCTGAAACCTCTTATCTGGTTTTTTTCTTCTAGTCTACACAATAAATTAGAGAATGCAGACGTATTGTTGTTTTGGTCAACAATTGCCTGTTATCCCTCCTATATATAGTTATATATGGTACCACATCAATACAACATGGAATTGTGGACAAAATCTAATCCAACAATGGCAAAACATTATACGTTTTTGGGTCTGAGAGGCAAAATCGAATTAATAATTGGACCTTGATGTGAAAAAGGATGAAAACCACTTGATCATACTTCAGCAGTTTCACACAAAAGTCGAATTGCACCACGTTTCAACCTTGTAGATCTGCTACTTTTGCTGTTTCATCGTGTTTTGGAACTTGATTTGAAATTGTTTTGGACACATGCACACACGCACGCACGCACGCACGCAAACTTGTCAGAGTTATCGTGCTAGTCAATGTGCTAACAATCATTGTGATTTGTCGCGCGTCGATGCACTGGCTGCAACCTCAAGATTGCAACAACACCGTAGCACAACTACAAAAAAGCAGAGGTCATAAATAAATTAAAAAGAAAGGAAAACAATGTATTAACATTTTCACGTGGGAAACCTGTATTATTTTTTTATGATTTTATTTTTTTGTAGCTGCAACATTGAGGATCACTGGATCAGT
Source organism: Electrona antarctica (assembly GCF_951216825.1). Taxonomy (NCBI): domain Eukaryota; kingdom Metazoa; phylum Chordata; class Actinopteri; order Myctophiformes; family Myctophidae; genus Electrona; species Electrona antarctica. Next base: position 34,314,870 of record NC_136794.1, on the reverse strand, counting down.
GGTGGAAAAAGTACTGAATTGTTTTACTTAAGTATCAATACTGCAATGTAGAACTACTTGAGTAAAAGTGCAAAAGTATTCACATCAAAATGTAGGCAATTTATAAAGTAGCCTACCAAAAGTATAAAGTACTCACAATGCAGAATGTCCAAGTACAAGTAGGCCTACCTCAAAACTGTACTTAAGTACGTAAATTTACTTAGTTACTTACTTATTACTACTGAATGTTAATCTTTTATATGTGTACAACAAAAATAAAAACAATACAAAATAAAAACCTTGAAATGCTGAAGTCTGAACACATTATTGTGACATCCTGTATTTGACATATATAATATCAGCAGCAGCTCCAGGACTTTCTGCCCACACGCTCAGTGATTTATCTGTATTTATCAGACCCCTGGAGAGCTTCCCAGCCATAAACACTACACAACAAACACAACAACAAACATTTCACAGGGACTTTATACAGTATATGTTTACAACAGCTGTTCATACCAAGCAATGTAAGTATAGTTTAAGTCAACTGCATGGCAGAGTTCACGCTGAGCTACTGTATGACACAGATAACGGTGAATATACAGTTATTGTTACCTTGTGAATGGCCCCAAACACATTGCAAATTACAATTTTCTACAAAACCTATGTCCACTGATTTTGTGGTATAAACAAGAAGTTGAAGAATATACACACGCGTGCGTGTGTGTGTGTGTGTGTGTGTGTGTGTGTGTGTGTGTGTGTGTGTGTGTGTGTGTGTGTGTGTGTGTGTGTGTGTGTGCGTGCGTGCGTGCGTGCGTGTGTGCATGCGTGCGTGCGTGCGTGCGTGCGTGCGTGCGCTCACTCTAAGCACAATCTTCTTGTATCCAGTGGTGGAAAAAGTACTAAAATGTATCAATAGCCTATTGCAATGTAGAGATACTCTATTAGGATTAGGAATAGACTACGTGACAACCAGGCATAGTCTGGTGACCACCGGGTGACAGCCGGAATGTAGACGGCACCCGGGAGCAGTATGGGTTGGCGCCCCGCCAGCATTTGTCTTCAGTGAGGAGGAAGCCCAACAAACCCACGGTGAGGCCATTCAAGCTGCAAGCTCAAGGTTCAAGGTTATTTTTATTAGTGTCCCCGAAGGGCAATAGGTTTTACAGCAGTTCACAAGGGTTGAAACACATATACATACATCAATCAAACCAAACGTATTGCTGCTGGTCGCTAGCGTGAGCTGCACCCAGCCTACTTGCATCTTCAGTTCTTGGGTGGGGGGCAGGGCGGGTTGTAGGTCTGGGCACCAGTCAAAAAAGCACTACCCTCACGCCACTCTTCAGGTTGGAAGGGCTGCGTGCGCGTAGGAAAGAAATTGGGAGCACAGCCGGACAGCGGGTGGGGCTTGGGGGGGTGGGGGGAGGGCGGCGTGTGGTGTAGGCGACCGCCCACTTCAAGAGTCAAGTAGTTGAAGCGGAGCCTGCAGCACCACCGTTGCCCAGGTGGAGCCTGCACAACCATTGCGGCTCAAGAATCCACCACTCCTGAATGAAGTGCCTGGTGCTGGGAGTCTGGTGCAACGCACAGGTCCTGGACCTGGTGAGAGCAGGAGTGGACCTGGTGAGACGTACAGTAGGAGGGGCCCAGACAGGAGTCAACACACAGAGCCTAGTCCTTCCACGCGCCAGATTGATCTACCTTGCAGTCTCGGCAGAGTAGTTCCGATTGTGTGGCCCTAGTCTTTCCCTAATGGGACTGATCAAGGGTAGCTAGAGTACCCAGATGACCATGGGATACATCACTGATCATACGTCCCAGGTGCATCCATGCGATGTTTTTTCGTTCTGCAAGTAAAATTCCGGAATTCAAAAGTAGTAAAAGTACAAAAGTATTTGTATCAAAATGTACTTACACATTATGCAGAATGTCCCATTTCAAGTTTTCAAATGTATAATAATCGTTTGAAAATAGCAGACCTACAAGCTCACAATGTGTTGCGTCACGACGCATCGTGAGCTTGTAGGTCGGCTATTTTCAAATGGCTGAAATGAAGTGGTTAATGAAGTGGTTCTGTAAGAATAATCAAAATCTGCAAAGTAACCATAGTAACACGTTTTCAACTAATTGTAGTGGAGTAAAAGTAGGCTACAATATTTGGATCTGAGATGTATAGTGGAGCAGAAGTATAAATACTGTAACGTACCTCAAAAAAATATTTGTTTCATGTGTCCTCTGTATATGTGACCCATCATACAGTAACTATAGCAGCCTGCAAAAGCAGTACAGTGCCCGGGGACCACCAATCCCACATCATACAGTAACTAAAGCAGCCTGCAAAAGCAGTACAGTGCCCGGGGACCACCAATCCCACATCATGCAGTAACTATAGCAGCCTGCACTATAAGCACAGTGCCCGGGGACCACCAGCCCCACATCCAAGGCCTTGGTGAAGGGCAGTGCCAGTAACACAGACTAACATTATGCCATACTTTAGCTTAAAGGACCACTTCACCACTTTTCAACCTATCTTCATATAATAGGTCCTCACTAATAATCATGAAAAAATGGCGCAATTTTTTTCTACTCGGCCTGTGTCTCATAGGAGGGCTGTGGGCAGTTCAGAAACCGTCTTCCAGTGACATCATCGATGGGGAATACAAGCTAATAAAAACTGCAGGCTTTCTAGTCCTGAAAAGTTGCAATGCAAAAATGGAAGCCATCGTTCTCACGATAATGAAAATCTATTTTCTTTGTAAAAAGATCTTGTTTAAAAAATAATCCGCCTAATGATGATGTCACTGGAAGACGGTTTCTAAACTGCCCACAGCCCTCCTATGAGACACAGACTGAGTAGAAAAAAATCGTGCCATTTTATCGTGATTATTAGTGAGGACCTATTATATGAAGAGGTTGAAAAGTGGTCCTTTAATATCTCTGTCAACGTTCATACTGTATGTGTATGTAACACAGCCCTAACATTATGCTACTTTAGCTTAATGTCTCTGCCAACATTCATACTGTAAGCGCTGTCCCCTTACAAGGTTGGATAACGAGGTTGATGATTGATGGCAGGTGTTAATTTGTTTGTAGCCGTATTTATTAAGCCACGGCGAGATGGAGTAAACAGCATTTGATTAACACCTGAAGGGGGACGGAATCCTAAGCTTATTAGTTTGTTTTACCAGTTCAGTTTGAAAAGTACAGCAGGGTAGAAATAAAAAAAATCACACTTGTGTACTGTGAAGTGAGGGGCGCACATGGCATTCAATGTTTGTGTAGGCCTATTTTACACAAACACTCAAAGCTGGCCATTAATACATCTCAATGGCATTCAAAGCTGGACATAGGAGGGCTAGTACTTTTTTCCACCACTGGTCTAGGGGCCTGCCTACTAACTGTATCCAGTAATTTGCACAGACACACATAATATGCACACAAATATAAACAACCTTGCTAGCGACTTGATCCCTGTCTGAGACATGTGTTAAGATTACTCAGATGAGGCTATACAGTATATATATATACCAAAGTAATGGTAATTTTCAGGATTCAAATTCAAGATAAAAAATAGCACATCAATTTTGTTTTGTGTAACGCTATAATCACATAGGGCATTTGCAAAAAAAGAAAAAACAATATGCAGAGAAGAAGATTCTGCCTAACAGCAACGATTTGCATTCAGTATTGTACAAATTGTAAGCACTTGCATGTACCGTATATATTTTGTGTCTGACTGCATCCATTATGCATTCAAGAGTAATGCATAATGCACCATATAGACTAATTTCACAGTTACATCTGCTCCATAATTTACAGTGGGTGAAGGACAGTGTTTGGGGAGGGCAGACACGCGATGAGCGATTCATTCAAGTTCAGTTTTGAACATCAACCATTCATTTGCTCAAAATTTAAAGCTTTCGTGACATCAAGGCTTTGCTCAGACTGCCAAAAAAATCCTATTTGTCTCTCTTGTCTCTTTTAGGACTGGCTGTCCACACACTGCTATTTGCGATCGATCAAATCTGATTTGTCTATTCAGACATTGTCGACCTATCTGCATGGAGAACCAAAGCCTGACATTACTGCCAGAAGAGGCCGCTATTCCCCTGGGTCACAGTTTTTATTTCTTTATTTTAATTTTATTAATTTATTTTCTTCGGTTAAAAACACCATATGGTCTACAATAGAATTGTGGCATATAAACTGTGCTCCAAAAATAAACAAACGAGCCCAGCGATTTTACTCTGAATATACATGAATCATTTATTTTCAGAAGCGTTGATATTGTAAGTGCGATGCAGCATAAAGTCAGAAATTAGCCCAGAACATCAACGTTTCTGAGAAAAAAGGGTTTAAGATGGGGCTTAAACAAGGAAGTGAATGGTGCGTGCGTACAAAACAGTGCAGTTGGGGCTGACCAAGGCGTTGCTAAGTGCTTTAATGCACTATATCAAGTGCATTATAAATACTACTAGTACTACTAGTAGTACTAATAATAATAATAACTCTTGAGGACCCTTGTCAAAGACCTGTGCATTACAAAATGAGTTAAAACTTGCTGAACTCGCTTCCAGCCTTTAAATATTTGATGAAGAATTTAGAGGTAAAGCCGCCATGCTGATTAGCATTATCCCCTACCTGTCCGCCTCTGTTAAATGATGTGTAAACAGTCTGGTGTTTGTCCATCGGACACTTTTATGGATCGAATTGCACTGCTGTCTATCATGGTCACTCTTCTCTTACAAAAATGATTTTTAATCTGCCTCTTGGCCAAATCACTTGAAAAAGAGACTCTGTCTCAATGTGTTTTTACTGGTTAAATAAAGGTTACATAAAATACAAATAAATAATATCAGCAAGTGCATGTGTAGACATGTGTGTGTGTGTGTGCGTGTGCGTGCGTGCGTGCGTGCGTGCGTGCGTGCGTGAGTGCCTTGATTGCACCGGCAGTGTTTTTCAGGAACTTTCAAGGCCCATTTTCGTCCATGACCAGGGGCCAAAGAAAGCGAGACACTTTTTACCCCCCTCAGATTTGGAGGCTGGTACTACACACCGTAGCCAGACATTTGAACTGAGGTTTATACCATTTTTTACCAAATTAAATTTGGAGGAAATGTATTGTATTGTATTGTAATGTATAAATTTGCCCCCTGCAAATCAGCAAGAATGGCTTTATAAATGGAAATATACCAATGATGCAGCCTGCACGATGTCAATGAGAACCAATCAACTGCAGCATACAACGAACAATGATATGTTCTGAAGGGTGAGTTAGTTATGAATCTCAGTGCAGCATGGTGCAGGGGATGTAGTTTGGCCAAGGTGGAGGAGCAAGCAAACCTGTAAATGTTATCACCATAGTCCAACTGGGACAGAAAGATCAGGCCAGTGACAAGTATTTTGCAAGCTGAACAAGCAAAACGAGCCTTCAATCTGTAGAAGAAGCCCAAAGTGAATTTAAGCTTTTTGCACAAAGAATCTATATGAAATTTTAAATTTAGGTGTATATCCAACCAGAACCCCAATTTATAGCACTCCACCCACTCGATGGGAGTACCATCTTGAGTGGAGATGTTCCAATTCCATCTAGAGTGGCATTCAGACGCACCGTAATTCCGACTATGTGTCTTCCACGTGTGCGGTTAGGGTTAGGATTAGGATTAGGCACAGGGTTAGTAATGTGGCGAGTCGGAATGTCAGTGTGTCGGAATAGTGTGTTTCGGAATGCCGGGGTGTAACCAGACCATGCAATGGAGCCAGTAGGCTGTACTGGGCCCTACTGGCTGTGATTATAGGAAACGTCTGATGTGGCGTTGGTCGCGTTGTCCAACTATTACTAACCCTAACCCTAAATCTAAACATCAGTCTTAACCCGGGCCATGCTCATATCAGTCTTAACCGGCCACGTAAGTTAGTTTCATGATTTTTTCACTTCGGCTGCAGTAATTTCACTTCCGTGTTTCCTAATCGCAGCCAGGAGGTGGTTCTGATAAGTAACCTACAATACTGCTTGAAATCGGTTGATAACAGTTGAAGCGGGTGCAATGACGACTGTTAAGGCTCCAAATAGAAGTACTGAGAGAGAACTGTACTACAAAGAAACAGGTGACAGACAGAACACAGCTAAAGGGGGCATATGGTTATGAAAATGGCAGGTGACTTTAAAATGAGTAAAAGTATTTCAGTCCTCGTGAAGAAAGAGCATGAGGCTGTCCCTCTGGAAAAGAAAAAAGAAAAAGCAGGGATGTTGAAGCCATTTGCAAATGGCTCACAGTTCAGATAATTTTGGGGAGGAAATTGGCTTTAGTCTACTGGGTAAACTTGGAAGGATATGAAAGGGACACTCTAGTAACACAGGTAGTATCGGAGCCACGGTGACAAAGGGTGGGCTGGGGATTTGCATGGAAATTAAGGACCTGGGTAGAGGACGTGGCCTTGAGACGATTGAGAAGTTGGCCCAGTGACATTTATAGCTACTCCCACAGACACCAGTGGGACCAGTGGCTATACCACGGATATACATGGATATCATTGCTGTCAGGCAGAAAGCTCGTATCTCCACGTTTTTTTTTCCCGTTCACATTCGGTTCAAAAAGAAAAGCCTGGGGAAACGCATTGGAAGATCTGGCATATAGGAAGTGGGAGCCAACTTGCATTTTGCTAACCAATAACAGTGCAGAGGGGCGTCGCTCCAAATGTGGTGACGTCAGTTTTCTCCGCTGTTTTCTACCAGAGGGAAGAGGAGGGGGCGGGGCCATTTAATTTTTTTTCTTTTTAATTCTTTAAATTCTATCCCCCATTTTTCCACACAGTGTAAATTGTCTGATGTAATCCTGGGCTCTACACTCACTCCGCCAACCTGGGGAGAGCAACGGACTGATCTCATGTTTCCTTCAATGCATGACGAGTCCAAGCCGCTTCTTTTCACCTGATAGGGGGGAGTTTCCCCGGTTGGACGTAGCGCGTGGAAGGAACACGTTATTCCAACCAGTGCCTTTCACCTCCATCAGGCACCCCGGCTAACAAGGCTTAGGCAGTTTAGAGACCAGGTTTACTGCATGTTTTTTGTCAGGGTACCTACCTTAAGGGACACGGGGAGAACATGCAAACTCCACACAGGAAGGCCCTTTTAATTTTTATGTTTTGACTTTGTACAGGGGGCCAGTTTCGAATTTCAGCCATCATCATTTAGACCGCGGTCAAGATCATGGATTCCACAATGCTACGCCAGACTTCCCGGACCTTCATTGCCACCACCAGTTCCTGCCTACTGAAGCACCGGTCCTTCATTGCCACTCCCAGTTCCTGCCTACTGAAGCATGTGTCTCTAGCAATGACATCAGGGAACGACATCTTTCTACCTCTGGTCCGCCCTGAGGCAGGACTCCAGAGAAGAAGGGAAGATATAACCTCATTGTCAGCTCTGTAGCAGTGGCCGGCAAACTGCGCTCTTCTGGATCGGACCAGTGAAGAAACACGGGGAAGGTTGCTGTATATTAGATTAGTCGATGGGTGGCTCTTCCAAGACAGATTTTGCGCTCTCATTAGAAGGCGGGTGTAAGTGCCATCCAACCGATTCTCTTGTTTCTTTGAAAGTGTCCATGTCTCGGAGCCATAGAGTAGAATCGGCTCAACGGTCGTCCTAACTATTTTTATATCTTACTAAGCTGGGATGACCAGATCTTATGCATGTCATTGCAGGCTGACCAGGCCATACCCTTCCTAGTTTGAAAGTCCTTTTGGGAAGATATATCTGAACCCATATACTTGTAGTCATCAACCTGTTTCAGAGGAGTGTTGTTAAGTGTTTTTATAATGTGGTTATTGTTGGATTTGCATATGTTTACGTATTCAGTTTTCGTCTTAAGTTCTCGTTGAGCTTCTCCTAGGGTGTAGTTGGTAACCCTTATCATTGATAGTATCAACTGACATAGAACATCAATCAACAACAATAATAAATAGAAACGGGGCAAGTGTGTCACCTTGGAGAATGCCAGCAAGGATGAGGAATGATGGTGTTTCTCCGTCAGGAGTAAGGATGATCGCTGAGGTATTTGTATATAGAACTTGTATGGCATTGATCATTTTGTCGGGGATACCATATAATTTAAGAATTTCAAACATTTTGGCTCTGTCCACTGAATCAAAAGCCTTTGAGTTTGTTGTAAAGTTCTGCAGCGATTGGCATTGGCAATTGGCATTCAGCCATAAGTGCTCTTTTAGAGAGGTTTTAAAAGAGAGTAGGGATTTACTCTCCTGTAAAACTGTTGATAGGTTGTTCCACTGCTCTCAATGCATGAATGCCTTAATTATTGCACAAATAAAGTAACTTCCATTGATTTCCTCATGACATCATAAGGGAATTGTAATGATGGAAAGGATCATTCCAGTCAGTGCTAAATTGCAGTGATGTGCATTTGAATTTGGCTGCATGCAAGTTCATCGAGAGAGGCAGTGTGAGACAGTGATGGCGAGACAGACGGAGACAGTGAGATAGAGGGGTGTAGAGATGAGAAGATCAGGTATAATCATATCACCAGGGAAATGAAACACTAGCAAATACATGCAAATTGGTATTTAAATTATTCTAACGAGATCAGGTCATTAAATGCAGTAATATGTTATACAAGACAGAGACCAGCTAGTATCCATGCCATGATAATGAGGCCGTTAAGTAGAATTAATTAACACAAAGCCCCAAACTTCTCGCTGTCGTGAACAACGTGTAAAGTTATCTAATTACATGTACTCAAGAGTACTGTACTTAAGTACAGGTTTTGAGGTAAACGTTGTGTTTCACGTTACTAGTTGCGGACACACTGAGGGCGAGAACCGACCTTGCGCTGAAACAACAGGTCTGGGAATCCACATACATGGACCGTTTTTTATTTTATTTGCGTTTTCGGGCCTGGTGGTAGGGTGTGAAATGTGTCTAATCAACATATGGAATGTCAGAACAGGTCAGCTCCAGATATGGAGATCTAAGGGTTTGAGGTCAGATGTAGAGTTGCTGGCCAGCTCCAATATGCAGATTTACAGTAGGTGATGATCCAGTCTTCTCCATGTATGGCTATCCAGGGTTTGATGAGGTCAGTGTCGTGATATTCATATATGGAGAGTGTCACGAGGGGTGACAGACTGACGGCCATATATGGTGGCATGACGGACGGACTGACAGACTTACGGGTTTTTCAGGTTTTCATAGTAATCTGCAACCTACCGTCGCAATTACAAAACATACGTTAAGCTGTTTTATATACTTAACCTATTCGAAACGTTTGCCTATTATCTCTCCTGTATACCACATCAATACAGCATGGCATTGTGAACAAAATGTTATCCAACAACAACTCAATAATTGTAGAAGTAAAGTTTTGTGTCTGAGAGGCTAAATCCCATCAAATGTGGCTCAAATGCTGAATAAATAATTGATTGAAGGTTGAAAAACCACTGATATAAAAGTCAAAGTCGTACGATTGTCACACACGTTACCGCAGTGAAATTTGTTCTCCGCATGTGACCGGTCTCTTGGAGCGGTGAGCTGCAGCGCTCGGGAATCATTTGATTATTAGATTTGACCCCCCAATCCAACCCTTGATGCTGAGTGCCAAGCAGGGAGGCATTGGATCCCATTTGTACAGTCTTTGGTATGACCCGGCCGGGGATCGAACCCCGACCTCCCAGTTTCAGGGCAGACACTCTAACCACAAGGCCACTGTCATACTACATGCATTGCGTGCTCTGTCACTAGAAATGCAGTCCTGCTGTTTTCTTGGACACAAACAAGTCGGTCATGTTGTTGTTGTTGTGAGGGGCAGTTTCTATCAGCTTACAAACCACAGAAATAATGAAGGCTGTTTTTGTATCAACTAAGGTTAGTGTGATCACCTCTCCATCGTCTGGAGTCTAGACTACTGTAATCCCTTCTATTGTTGGTCTGATCTCTCTCTCTCTCTCTCTCTCTAGAGAGAAACCGGTAGAGTACAGTATATTTAGCCCTTTCCCTGCCTCTCTTGGTTTTGGTCTGTTTACGTTTATTAAAGGATCCTCTTTCAAGACACTTGAAAGAGCTTCTAGTCTTCCTGGGGCCCAGAACAAAGCTACTGCAATATGATGTAATACAGCTTAAAGTAAAACAGACAATAAAATATAAAATCAAATCCAACATTCCAGTCAAGTTAAACAAATACCCAAATAACAGTTACCTATACATTTATGTTACTTTTTATTACTGTATGTATTTGGCCACGTATGGTTTGTGCCAGGGACCCACAGGAGAGAAGATGATGTGATGAGATTATTTCTCTCCAAAAGCCCTTGAATATGCTCGAATATTATTAAGGATTACTGTGATTATGGTAAACTAAACTGACAACTAAGCTCAGAGACCTAGAGCTAGACCCAAGCATGTGCGACCGGAAAACTAGGACTTGCTGTTGGGCTGCATCACATCTGACCCCCTGACCCTCAGCACTGGAGCACCCCAGGGATGCGTGCTGAGCACCCTCTGCTCCATACACCCTGCACACGCACGTCTGCACAGCCACAGACGACTCCTACCATCATCAGTATGCAGATGACGGTGATGGGCCAGATTGGCAACGATGACGAATTTGCTTACATACCGTGGCACTTGCCTTAGCCTTGATGACCTTACAGGTTTACGCAAAGGTGTGATTTTGATGGCATATTATGTATACAGATGCCTGGCATCCTATAGTGTTAATAGTTTCTATGTACAGATTATTGATGTTCTTTGGATATTCTACGGTTAGACTGATAGGTTCTTGGTTTACTTATGATCCTAAATGACTCTTTCTATATGCATTTGTATGCATACTAGAATTTCGCGGGCCTTCGGCCCGCTCATCCTCGCGCCATGCGATGCGTCGCAAATGGGAAGAAGGCAATGGCAAGCCATGATGTTTTAATTTATGCATTTGCTTGGAAAGCGCAAAGTTGCCAAGCTGGCTGAGTGGCCCTGTGTGGTGTTGTGTATTTGCGTCTGAAAGTGAGCATGGCAAGGCGCAGGAACAGTATACTGTACTGTACTGTGCTGTACTGTAAGTCTTTGTACTGTACTGTACTCATGTGTACTGTACTGTACTGTTCTCTGTGCTGTTGTATTAGTGTTATTTTTTATTATTATTATTATTATTACATGGATTAATATTCTGATGTACTGTACTGTTCTCTGTACTGTTGATGTTATAGTTATTAGTGTTGTGTTATTATGCCTTATTATTATTATTAGTATTATTACATGGATTAATATTCTGATGTGAGCTTTGTTTCTGTACTGTACTGTACTCATGTGTACTGTGCTGTTCTCTGTATTGTTGATATTATTGTTGTTATTAGTGGTGTTATTATTGATTATTATTATTATGATTGAAAGAGAGCATGGCAAGGCGCAGGAACAGTATACTGTACTGTACTGTACTCATGTGTACTGTACTGTACTGTTCTCTGTACTGTTATTAGTGTTGTGTTCTTATTTATTATTATTATTATTATTACATGGATTAATATTGTGATGTACTGTACTGTACTGTTGTCTGTACTGTTGATATTACAGTTATTAGTGTTGTGTTATTATTTGTTATTATTATTATTATTACATGGATTAATATGCTGATGTGAGCTTTCTTTCTGTACTGTACTGTACTCATGTGTACTGTACTGTTCTCTGTACTGTTGTTATGATTAGTGTAGTGTTGTGATTTTGTGTTATTATTATTATTAGCGTTTTGTGGCGTGTGTGTGTGTGTGCGTGCCATTTCAGCTGCATCGCGAGGCGATCCAAAATCCCCCCCCCCCCCCCCGCGCACGCACGCACGCACACACACACACACACACACACACGTGTCTGCAGTGACACTGCGTTGTACACAGCTGTTCTATTTCATCCGTACTGACTGCCAGAGGCAGTGCTTAACACTGGACGCAAATCATCCAGTGTTAAGCAGTCATCCAGGATTCATAGAACCATAGTTACATACGTAACTTACGTGTTGTGTTGCATCGCGTTGTTGCAGCGTGTGCGTGTAGTGTTGGCGTTGTTGTTGTTATCCATAGATGCGCCTCGGTTCGGCCCGATTGTACCACGCCAGGTGTCGATGCGGTCGTGTTTGCATGATTGTAACTGTGTATGTATGTAATCGCGGCGCTCTCCATCCAAGTTAGAATCAGTGTAGAACCTGTGTTGTTGTTGTTCTTCTTCTTCTGCTGTTGGTTTCCGGCAGGCTGTACACTGTGTGGGTGTGTGTGCGCGCGCGTGCGTGCGTGGGTGCGTGTGTGTGTGTGTGTGTGTGTGTGTGTACTGTGTAACTTCCGGTAGTGTTTCCGGAAGTGTGGAAGGTAACACGAAACACACGTGGGTCACGTGGTGGGGTTTTGAGCCATTGGGAAGGGGTGATGTAGTGTGGGCAGGTCCACGTATTGTAAGCGAGTGGTAGTGTGTGAAAGTATAGGCTGTAGGCTGTAGGAAGTCAGGGTTTGCGGCGTTGTTTACATAGACGTGGCAACAATGTTGGCGGCGCAGCCACTCTATGGCGCAGCCAATGAAAAGAGTGGAATGACGGGATGCAGTGTTGCCAGGTCTGCGAATTGTAAGCGAGTTGTAAGTAGCGTGTTGAATGGCATTTTTCTGTGCTTGTTTTCATAGACGTGGCAACAAATTAGGCGGGGGTGTCGGTGCTTGTGGCGTGTTTGTGTTTGTTATTGATATTGATATTGTTTGCGAGTGTGGACGGGAGCCGGCTTTGCTTACATACCGTGGCACTTGCCTTAGCCTAATAATAAAAAAAAGTATTACCATACCAAAGTGAAAATACAAAATATGTCTTCAAAAAGTGTCACACTATAAAAAGATAGCAGATCGACCTAAATGTCATACGTATTGTGAGCTTGTAGATTGACCATTTCCAATAGCCAACGTCTAAGGACCATTTTAAGTGGTTCATGCATGTGTTGCAATAATCTACATCTGCTATGTAACGCAAGTCTGGTTAAATATGTGTAAAGAAAAGTGCAATATTTGGCTTTGAGATATTTGGCTTTGAGAGAGTACGGGACGGTAAAAATAAATTATAGTAGTAGTAGTAGTAGTAATAGTAGTACCTAAAATTGCATTTAAGTAGGCTACAGTACTTGGACCACTGGAATGGGGAAGGGAGCCGTTGGAGGGGTGGGGGTGGGTTAGCAAGGGGGGAGGGGAAATCAGAAGAACATGACATCAAGGATTGGGGCAAGGGCACACTGAGGTCTCAATCTCTCTCACACGCGCACGCATGCGCATGCACACACACAGGCAGGCAAGGAAAGGGAAGGACAGAGAAATGTAAGATAGACTCTGTCACTTCAGTTAAGTCACTTCAGTTAAAAAAACGCACACACACACACACACACACACACACACACACACACACACACACACACACACACACACACACACACACACACACACACACACACACACACACACACACACACACTTTCCTTTTAGTTGATTCAGAATGCTGCTGCTCGAGTCATTACTAATACCAAGAAAGTGTAGCATATATGTTCTTAAATCCTTACACTATAGTTGGCTCCCTGTGTGCCAAAGAATTGATGTCAAAATACTATTTTTGTTTCAATAAAGGCTTTGAATGGTTTAGGGCCAAAATACATGTCTGATCTGATGTGCGATATTGAACCATCAAGACCTTTCAGGTTATCTGGAAAAGGTCTGATTTCTGTCCCTAGAATGGAAACTAAACTAAGCGTTTAGTTTTCATGCACCACATCTGTAACAAAGTCCCAGAAAGCACAGCTAAACACCTTTCTGTTTGCCGCCACCTTTAATTGAGTTCTTAGTTCTTAGCATATTTACATTTATTTTTGATGAAATACAGGGAAATATAATGTAGTACAGTTGAAACTCTTAATAAGAACAGAGGGTTTTAAATGGATAAACAATGTTATTTGGACAAACTGTTGCACGATACAACAAAATACATGCATGTGAATTCACTCAGCATCTGGTTATTAATTAATGTGACGTCTTATTATTAGATTGTCGTTGTCGGGCAGAGACCTCTTATCTCCACATTTTACTCTTCTGTCCAAATTTTTACTTTGTGTTTTTCCCCTAAATTAACTGCCTACTCGATCACACGACAGTGTGACACAAGAGCATCAAAAGTAGCAGAGCCACAAGCTCGAAACGAGTCGCAAAGCAACGCGTTTGGAGCTTGCTGATCCGCAAATTTTGCTACTTTGCCAATTAATATGAGCTTTCCACCCGACGGAGACGATATTCAAACGCCCTTATGAATGGCCTGAAATCACAAATCCCACTGAAAAACGTTGAGACACACTCTGTACTGTAGGCTCATGCATGTAGTCACAGCCCGAGTGTAGATTGAAACATAAATTCCGCTGTGACGCTGAGTCGCTGACATGTTGACTTGATTTACACAGTGAACGTGTGTGTTAGTCACGTTCTCATAGGGGTTTTCAATTTATGCAACATAATATATTCAGAATAATGCACATAAAGTGCACAAAGACCCGCACACCGTCTGCACTTGCAATACGAACTTTATTTATAGGCAACGTTTTGGTCAAAGACCTTCTTCAGGTGGTGCAGGTGGTGAGCTCATTTGAGTGATCACCACCTGCTATGGGTCTCATCCCTATTAGCACAATCAGTGCCGGAAGTCCTTCAAAATAGGACCTCTGGGATGCCGGAAAGACATGGCCGCTTTTACTCGGAAACCCACGACCCGGAAACAATCCACAAAAAAAAAAGTTTACTTTACATTGCTAGCTTACATTGCGATCGTTTTAATTTATACGATATATGATCCAAAAAGCGTTCATATTTTGCGGGAGAGACGGATGAGGAGCAGAAATGAAGCGCCAGTATATCGATCCGTTCAACACCACGGAGAGCGCCCTGGATTAGGAGAGACGAGTCATTCTTTCCGCCGTGCTAACAGCTAAGTCAACGGTAAGCTAACTTGAGTGCAGAGCGTAGCATACGGTAGCCGAAAGGCGAACTGACAAATAAAAAAAGGAAAAAATTCTGAACATTCTTATCTCGCCCTGTATCATTGAGGATGCGTTAGGACGTCTGAGGACGTCGTATGTACGCGTCGATTGGGACCCCTAGGACGTGTGGCGACGTCCTACGGACGGAAACGGTTAACGAGGGCGACTGTGATTGGTCATTGTGGATCTGTGGATGTATATAGCTATGTAGCTACCTATTATCAGCAGATGCCTGAAGAAGGTATTTGACCGAAACGTTGCCTATAAATAAAGTTTGTATTGCAAGTGCAGACGGTGTGTGGGTCTTATTCTGGTTTAACGGTCTGGGCTGTATAGAGGTAAACGGACTGTGCTGTGTGAGGTGACCTCACCGCTCTAAACACTGCTCTGCTTGTTCAACTGGAGAGCAGAATGGATGAGGCAGGACAGCACACAGCATCGCTGTGGACAACGTTAGATTCATCCAGACACACGCACACCTTGTATTATGCTCGCTTGCTTCTTATTATTTCAAGCCAGATACCTAAGCAAGCATGTAAACGTTATAGGTTATAGTGATAAATATAGATTAGCACCCAGGCACGGCTGCATAAAGTGCTGGTGGCTCCAGCTGAAGAATTGCACATCGGTTGGATAAACTTTAAGTAATTGATGTTACACACGGCCATAGCTGAGAAACAGCATTTGATAAACACATTTGCATTTTAATAAATGTGCATCAACATCACTGACAATGAGGCAATGCCTTGCCAACAAAAAATGTGCAGTCCCTCTGTAATCGGGTATATATATATATATAGAGAGAGAGAGAGAGAGAGAGAGAGAGAGAGAGAGAGAGAGAGAGAGAGAGAGAGAGAGAGAGAGAGAGAGAGAGAGAGAGAGAGAGAGAGAGAGAGAGAGAGAGAGAGAGAGATCATCATCATCCTTCAACTGTTGAAGGGATCGAGATCCTATAGATACGTCTTTCCATCGGGTCCTGTCAGCCATTGCTGCCCCCAGTTCTTCGAATGTCAGTCCTGTGTCCCTGGATAGCTGATATTACTTGATCCTTGGAGCGGTAGCAAGAGCATGCTTAGACTGTCGAAGAGTATCTCTTCTGACCCCTTACATGTTTTAAATTATGAATATCAACTGTTGCCCTCCATGAGACGGTTTAGAGTCCCTACATTTAAGAAAAACAGACTAAAGAACTCTTTTGTACATCAGTCTGTCTTGCTTTTAAACCAACATCGTTAAACCAGTGCATATGTTCTTGTTCCTGATTGTTTCTGTGATTTTTGTCTTGTCTGTTTCTTGAACGGTGACGTCATGGACGCAAAACAAATTTCAGTGCAAGCTGACAATAAAGTTGTATCGTATCGTAGCAGTGACCAGCAAAGATCGCTCTACAACGTGCTACGGTATATGGATATGTACAAAGGTTATGGTCCGAAAGGTGGAAAGGTTGGAAAGGAAAGGTTGGTCACGGGGGAAAGGAAGAATAGCCGATTCACTTTTCACACTGGAAAAATGGGTGCTGCTCCGATCCATAACAAACTGGGCACACATGCAGTTCAGGGGTCTGCCAAGAGAGTTGTCACACCAGGGGGCATGTGTGGCCCCCCATGGGGCCACAGGCCACACGCAACTGGACAACAGTTACTTCAGGAACATGGACAGCAGCTAGTTACTTCAGAATCATGGACAGCAGCTAGTTACTTCAGGACCATGGACAGCAGCTAGTTACTTCAGAACCATGGACAGCAGCTAGTTACTTCAGAACCATGGACAGCAGCTAGTTACTTCAGAACCATGGACAGCAGCTAGTTACTTCAGAACCATGGACAGCAGCTACAGTTACTATAGAACCATGGATGCTGATGTCACGTGATGTCACGATGACCTGGGGGTCTTGCCTTGGGTGACCAACCAACCAAAACACACACTGACGGGAAATGCTAGATTCCATAGTTAACTGTGACCTGCGGTCGCAAAAATGTAGTTTTTTTCCACCACTGGCACACGCACAGCAAACACACACACAGACACGAGTGCAAACAGACAGTTGATTGGCTCTGACCTCTGGGCCTCCCTCGATCTATCAACCATTCCACTTGGTCCCCAGACCAGCCCAGCCCAGCCCTTCCTCTACATTCAACCATGCCCCCCACCCCCACAGAGTGGACCTGTCCTCAGTAAACATACCCCCACCCACACCAAATGGTACCTGTCCCCAGGAAACAATGGTAATTACGGGCGACTCGGCTGACAGATCGGGCCATGCACGTCCCCAGGGGCCACACAGGCTTGATGTACGGCAAACTGATGGTGGATGGTAAGTACATGTAGTCATTGTATTGTACTTTCTTGTCATTTGGAGGTACTGTTGCTTTACTTGAGTACCCCCCCCCCCCCCCCCAAGCCCCAAATACCTTATGTCTCAGATTATATTGTGGGATTGCTACTTGTACTTAACTATTTTATTGCGGCTAGCTGTTACCATAAATCCCAGTTCCCTAGACCATTGTTAAAATCTGCCGTGGGGCTCAACCATTATATACACAGAGTATACGTTGGGGTCCGTATATATACGGACCTAGCAAATAACGTCCCCTAGCGGTCGGGTACATACAGTATATATATATACAGACCTGGGAAAGAAAGGATTAAAAGCAAAGAAAGACATGTGAGTATTTCTCCCAGTGCTGCCATGATGGAGCAGACAGGCCGGGGCGGGGCGTGGCTCTGGGGCATCCTGGCTAATGTGTGTTTTGGCTGTGGAGCGGACACAAGCATTGTAGGTCAAGACACAGTATCCACACAGTTTGAAGCCCCAGCTGGAGGCCCCAGTGTCACTGACAATACAAGAACACAGAGGTGGAGAGGAGGAGTGGGGAGAAGAGGAGGAAAGAAAGGAGAAAAGAAAGGATGAGAGGAGAGGAAAATTATAGGAGAAGAGAAGAGATTTTAAAATACAAACTGTCAGATCATTGTACATTGAGGGCCCTATTTTTGCCATGCTATCCCTAAATCCCTAAACTATTTTGAAAACATTTAAAAATGGATCAACTAGCTGATCTACATTGACACATTGTGAGCTTGTAGATTTTTGAACGATTCAAAAATGTTTTTCTAAGTAGTAGAAAAGGCAAAATGTTGAGGGATAAGGTGTATAGCACTGGCCCTGTCAGTATGTCTATGCTTTTCAGATCACTCCATAGGGTGTGTTCTTGCACTCATGTTCTAACTTTTCTAACCTTTTCTATTTTGTAATACACACTTACAGTAAAGTCATATGTATTTTCACTGTGTGTTTATTAGCATGATACATCTTTCAACATCATGAATATAGTGCCATTCCAACTCTTTGCGCTTTCCTGAAGGTTTTCTGAAAATGCCTGTTTTCCCCCTGGTTTTATTCACTGATTTGCCTGCAGGCTAATTCTACTGCATTGCTACTGAAAAGTGTCCATCAGAGGAAGTATCTATTCAGGGAATCTAATAGAATTAACATATAACACCTTGGCAAATGCCCCGACCACCTTTCTCACTGCATGGCGATATTCTGTTTCTGACAATACACTGACAATCTACTGAATATCTCAAACGGCACATCTGTAGAGGTCTTTTATTTTTTAAATTCCCGAAAAGTAACCGTTGTGGACATCCTTGTACAAGATTTCCACGACAGCGATGATGTTTGTTCACGGCGAACACAACGCGGATGAGTTGTGTGTGTGTGTGTGTGTGTGTGTGTGTGTGTGTATACTGTATATATATATATATATATATATATATATATATATATATTGCCATTAGTCTTCATGTATGAAGTGCTGCTATAGTGCGTCTGCATGGGTTCACTCGCTCCACTAAACACATGCAGCGTGCGTGTAGATAGATAAGCTTCATGTAGTCTGGACAGCCGTGTGTGAGCTGGGGGGACAGGGGGGAGGGGGCGACACAAATAGAGAGATAGTGAAGATGAGCGGAAGAATAGAGAGGAAAGCAAAGAGAGAGAGAGAGGGAAGAGAGAGAGGGCAGAGAGAGAGAGAGAGACAGAGAGAGAGAGAGATATGCTCAATCGCTCCCGGTTCTTCCTTCTCGGCCACACCGCACAAGTAAGACGATAAGAGGGAGGGAAAGCAAATAAATAAATAAATAAATGGGAGAGGCTTGCGTGACTAGAAGTGATTTAACAAGCCTCTCTCAGCAGGAAGGAGCTGATGGGGCACGGGGGGGGGGGGGGGGGCTGGGCGGAGGGGGGGTGTTGCTGGCGGCTGCCCTCAAATGTCAGCGTGTTGTTGCATGGGGGCGATATATGGTAACGACGTTGAGAGAGGCAAAAGCTCATGCAAGACAAATGTTAAGTGGATATACTGTATACCCAGAGAGAGGAGTCTCCTCTCCAGCGACGTCACGCACGCACGCACGCACGCACGCACGCACGCACGCACGCACGCACGCACGCACGCACGCACGCACACGGGGGCCGGGTCGCAGAAAAAACGCAGATCTACAAGCTCACAGTGCGTCGCGTCCGCGACACGCGGTGAGCTTGTAGGTCTGCTGTTTTGGGGGGTGCGCGACATCGTTGTGCTGACGGAGCATAACTTTTTAGCTTGAGGGGGTTGGGGTGTGGGTGGGGCTGAGGTGTGGGGGGGGGGGGGGGGGGGGGATGAGAGAGCTTTTAAGGAACAACCCCGTCTCACACACACGCATGCACGCACACGTGTGCACGCACGCACGCCCACACGCTACTAACGCTAGTCAGGATTGTTATTCTTGTGAGGACATCAGCATGTCAGGGCTGCGAGTTCATGCCGTTTTCGAACAAACCCTAATAGCCAAGCAGATCTACAAGCCCACACAATGATGCGTTTTGAGCTTGTCCTAGTAGATTGGCACGCACACACACATACATGCGTGTGTGTGTGTGTGTGTGTGTGTGTGTGTGTGTGTGTGTGTGTGTGTACACATACAGTACATGGCTAGTGCCAAGGGGAAGACATATAGCGCCCTCTACTGATGGGTTTGAGTTTGTCGTTGTGAACTGGATTGCAGACAAGGTCAACATTATTTTTAGTCACCTTCTACTAGGAGAGGGCAAGGGCAGGTCCATGATCGTTGTGTGTGTGTGTGTGTGTGTGTGTGTGTGTGTAGGACCAGGTATTACTGTAGTCCCTTCAATTTTGGATGAAGATTTTCCAAAACTCTCTCACACACACACACACACACACACACACACACACACACACACACACACACACACACACACACACACACACACACACACTCTCTCTCTTTTGTATTGGCCTATAAGATGATAATCTTGAAATACAGGACTAGAGTAGAGTCCAGCATCCGTGTACTGCAGACTCAAGATGACTGTATGCGGATACTATTTTCATCTTAAAAATGTCCGTTCTTATAAGGTTTCAGAAACATTCTAAATGTTATGTATTTTCTTTCCAAGGTGTTTGAAATAGGGCTTATAGCTTGTTAATTCATAATATCGTTAGAAAGAAAGAAAGAAAGAAAGAAAGAAAGAAAGAAAGAAAGAAAGAAAGAAAGAAAGAAAGAAAGAAGCAATAAGCCCTTTTAGGATGCTCAACAGTGCCACTTTATGTCACCCAGCGATATTGCAGTTGTTCGTAGCCCATACAGACAGACAGACAGACAGACAGACAGACAGACAGACAGACAGACAGACAGACAGACATATGAGGCATGTTCAAAGTTCCTGTTATCGCTGCTTGCAGCTATATTTTTTGTACACATTTTCATGTTCAAACTTCTCTTCAACTGGGATTTCAGATAATGGTCCATATTTCATGCAAATTGCTCAAAAATCCCAGCAGAAAATCAGGTTTAAGCATTTTTCAAACTGTTCAAAAGGGCAGAAAATCTGAGGGCAGAGCATACTGGTCAAAGTGACAGATGTGTTCCCCATGTGTCAAGGAACATGTGGAAACAAGTGCCATGGCTTTTGGCAAAACGAGGCATGAGTTATGCCTGTTCAAAGGTTTCATTTTTGTGCATTTTGATCAAAGATCCCGGAAGGAGATCGATTTGAACAGTTTTTCATATAATTAACAATGGCGGGTGATTTAAAGGTCAGAGGTCAAAAGTCAGAACACGAAAGTTGTTGAGGAGACACATATGCGTATCAAAGTTTTATTGTTGACGGTCAAACGGTTCATGAGCTATGTCTTGCATTTTCAATTGAGTGCTATAGTGCCACGCTTTGGCCAATGGTCGTGGGCTTTGCGTCCTCACTGTTTGGCATAGCCCTCTACCAAAAAACCGACTGCACGGTTCAGCCAGAACTGCTACTTTTGGCAGAAAAAGAAGAAGAAAAAAACAGACAAATACAATAAGGGATCAAGAAGTCCCTTCGGGCATGGTCCCTTAAAAAGACCTACATACGTACAGTAATCAAGCAAGTGTAATTAGTACACCTGACACAGCAGCGTCTCCGTGGCTCTCCCACGGTGGAACTAATTGATTCCTTCCCTCCCCCCCAGGGCCATGCCCCCCCCTCAACACCCCCCTCTCCTCCTCGTCCTTTGGAACTTTGGAGTCGGTGCTCATTTGGCTCCCTTCCAAGGTTCTGAGCAGCCAGAACAAAGGCCTTTGTTTGAAACACGGGAGGTGGTGTAGAGGTCAGGCCAATCCACGATCAAAGTGGCGGGCGTACGTGTTCTGATGCTGGTGGAGGGGGGGGGGGGGGGGGGGAAGCTCCCCCCTCCCAAGCCTTTGATCTCACCCCGGCGCTAGACAGCAGAGAACGCTCGCTCTCTGCTCCGCACAGCAGCCATGTTTACTTTACCTCGAGGGGCCTTTTGTTTCTGTTAAAGAACTGTTCTACAGCGGTGTGCATGTGGATGAGGGAAACAGGAGCGTTGAGTTAAAGCTATAAAAGCGGAGAAAAGAAGAGAGAAAGCCAGGGCCGACTTTGGAGTTGTATCGTTTTTTTATGATTTTCATATTCATGGAGCAGCATGGGTGGTGTTGTGATATTGTAAGCCAGTATAGTGCTAGCGGCACGGCTCTAGGGACCCTGCATGGACACCTGCCTCGACACCTTAAGTCATACTGCAGTCTCTCTTCTCTCTGAAACAGTTTTAAATTATTCTTCAACATGGTTCACAATCCCTTCTGTAAGACATACGAACTGTGTCCAGCACCAAACAATAAGCACACAGCACTGACATCCCTGCCTCGAAACGCAACTGGACACCATTTAACAGTCTTATCTTTACATGCATGCAGACAGACAAACGCTGTTCTGCTGTAAACATTTAAAAAAGTCATGTATCTGACATTTACTGTACTGACTAGACAGCCGACTTTCCCTGAACTTTCCCTGCAATTTGTCGTTGTCATTGTCATGCCCAATTTTCCTCTTCGTCTCCTGCCATTGAATTGCCACCTAGGTGTGAAGTGACACCTGCCTTTCCCATCATCTTCCCACTTAAGTGCCAATGCCAGACCCTTTGGAATTGTCAGATGTCTTATCTGCATGTGTACTAGCGCAGTATGTAAACATGTTATGTGTATAGTACAGTATATGCATCACTCAAAACATGTCATGCCCACTTCCAGGTGCTTATGTGGATTGGGTGCTAGCACTACATTTTACGTCCATATCTATGCTGTCGGGCAGAAACCTCTCATATCCATAATCTAACTTATTGTGTTGTTTTCGTAAATTAATGCCCTGCTACTTGCTCATATACTGCAACGTCATACAAATGCAACAAAAGTAGCAGATCCACGAGCTCGACACACGGCTGGAAATGCGGTGTGAAGCGATACGCTTCAAGCTTGTAGAGCTACTACTTACCGTTTTGGACATGAGGTTTCCACCCGACACGACAGAGACGAGATCTAGAAGGTATGGATTTATCATTGGTGTTGGCAGAGATCTACCTTTCTAGTTCATTTGTGTGCCATTTATAAACCCATGAGAAGGTTTTGATAGCGTGGATCTCTCACACATGCAGTCTCACACAAACAGAAGCACAGAGACCTATAGATGGTTGGCCTCCTGAGCCAAGCTGTGGAGATTACATTTCAAAGCTTTTGCTGTTGATCACAATAAGAAAATAAGACATATTAGCCGTTTAATTTTCCTCTCCGTAAATCCACCCCCTGCTTTCACTCAAACACACACACAAAAACAGAGCTGCTGGGTGTTGGCCGCGAGACTGAATCATCTCTCTGTGGTTTTTTAAACATCATTTCTTCCAAGCATTTTTTGACAAGTTGTATCAATTTAAGATAAACAACAGTCAAGCTGGCGCATCTCCTGGGAGGGAGCGCAGCAGGCTTGTGTTTGATGTGTTGTTTGTATTTGTATCTCAGCCGCTGTAAACAACAGGAAGATGCTTTAGCGCCGTAGACACTTTATTGTGACAGAAATAGAAGTGGAACAATGTGGGAAAAGAAGCGACGACGACAGAAGCGAATAAGCCGAAACGTTCTAGTTCATGATTCAGGGCTGTCTGAACAGCTCCTTTCACTCGATCTCGATCTCTCCTCTGCTCCTTCCTCTCTCTCTCTCTCTCTCTCAATCTATCTTTACCCTCACATTTTTTTGCCTCTAATCTGTTGCCTTTCTGCGGTCTCTATCTCTGTGTGTGTATGAAGTGTGTAGATGAAAGTGCGTGTCTCTGCGGGCCTCTGTGTGTGAAGTGTTCAGATGAAAGTGTGTGTGTGTGTGTGTGTGTGTGTGTGTGTGTGTGTGTGTGTGTGTGTGTGTGTGTGTGTGTGTGTGTGTGTGTGTGTGTGTGTGTGTGTGTGTGTGTGTCTGTCTCTCTCAGTGAAAGATGACGGCTTTATTTCCCGCCCCGGCGCTCGGCGTGTGAAGCGGTTGCAGGCGTGTGTCTAATTTCAGCGCTCTGACAGGAGAGGAGAGACTGTTATCTCTTCACTAGACCTCTAATATGTCTCTTTATGTCAAACTGAAACCCCAAGAATGTTACGCTTCTGTTTTGTAGAAATTAAAATAAATTATTTAAATCACGATCATGTACATGTATGCATGGGTTCAGTGTTTTTCCTATAAATCAAGAGTACAACAAGCTTTATAGTCTACTGCTTTCCATAGTGTTGACATGGGATAAAGGTATAGAGGTTACCATCTATATATACAAGTGAGAAGTTGTACCCAACCCAGGCAAAGGGACCCAAAGTCACACACTGCATACATCACTGACACGTCACTGACACACTGCAACACACTACACTCACACGGAAGGACGTCACACACTTACCCTCCGCGTCGTTCGGCCGCTATCTCCTCATATCGCGCCGAACGCCGACCCTCAACACCACTCGCGGAACATTACTCATTGCACTGACACCAATGTTGCCTCCCTTCCACACCCACGCCGGCATTGTATCTCTTCACAACAAACAATATCTCCCCAAGCACCCACACCCCCGCACGCACACACTCACATGTTGCCAGGTCTATGAAAACAAGCCCAGAAAAAATGCCATTCAACACGCTACTTACAACTCGCTTACAATTCACGGACCTGGCAACACTGCATCCCGTGATTCCCCTCTTTTCATTGGCTGCCGCCAACATTGTTGCCACGTCTATGTAAACAAGGCCGCAAATCCTGACTTCCTACAGCCTACAGCCTATACTTAAACACACTACCACTCGCTTACAATACGTGGACCTGGCAACACTACATCACCCCTTCCCAATGGCTCAAAACCCCACCACGTGACCCACGTGGTGGAAACACTACCGGAAGTTACACAGTACACACACACACACACACGCGCGCGCGCGCGCACACACACACACACACACACACACACACACACACACACAGTGGCGGCCGGTCCATAGGGGGCGCTTGTGCGCCGCACCACCATGCACAACCCCTGAATAAAACGTGAATAAGAATGACTGAGAAAAGTGAGAAACGAAATCTGCAGCCTGTAATTTATTTAAAATTAGCAATCCAGAAACGTAAATATTATATAATATAAGGAACCACTAACCAAAGGCAGTGATTAAAAGTTGTATTATGCTGCCACGTTGTATTATGCTGCCATGAAATGTCAAATGTTGTTTACGTTGTGTGACGTTTCTGATTGGTTACTGAGTGTCACATGTTGGTGCCTACTCACACACACACGGGCCACTGTTGCCAGGTCTATGAAAACAGGCCCAGAAACAAGCAAACAGACCCAGAAACAAAGCCTTTCACCACGCTACTTACACACACTACAACTCGCTTACAATTCACGACCCTGGCAACATTGTTCCCCGTCTTCCACAACACACACAGTCCCACACACACACACACACACACACACACACACACACACACACACACATTCGGACTTGGATGGACAGCGGCGCGATTACATACATACACCGTTTAATTCATGCAAACACGACAATTGCACCACCAGTTTCATTAATGTAAACACGACAATTGCGCGACCCGTTTAATTAATGGAAACATGACAACTGCGACGCACCGAGGCGCATGGATTCTCTGTGTGTGTGTGTGTGTGT
Organism: Electrona antarctica; assembly: GCF_951216825.1. Taxonomy (NCBI): domain Eukaryota; kingdom Metazoa; phylum Chordata; class Actinopteri; order Myctophiformes; family Myctophidae; genus Electrona; species Electrona antarctica. The sequence goes on along the minus strand of NC_136794.1, from coordinate 34,289,318 downwards.
GTGTGTGTGTGTGACTGTGTGTGTGTGCGTGCGTGCGGGGTGCCTCTGAATTGGAGTGTTTATGTCAGTCAGCGATGCGATCCGTTGATATTCAGCCAGGAAAACAATCTAAACATTATATACTAACGTCAGCATCGGGCAGATTAACACACACAAGCGTTATTAGTTGAGTTTTCTTATTGAAGTGCCTCTGAATTGTAACCGTGTGTTTATGTCAGTCAGCGATGCGATCCGTACCAGCACCATACGCACGGACTGGAGAGAGGCGAAGTGTTTCTCTCCCTTCGCCTCATGTCGCCCTCATTGTAACTACAAATATTGTTCCCGAACAAACAATGTTGGGTCACTGCAATCCGCAATCCAAAAGATTGTAGCCCTACTATAATGCAGTCAAGGTCCCCCAAAAAATATACTACAGTATGTTCTGCTCCATTCTCAACATCTTTTGGTCTCCAAAAACAGTAACTTATTGTAAGTAAACAAAAACAGTAAAAAGCAGTTTCATGTCTGCTTATTTTCATTTACATTAACTTTCTTTGATGTGAAAATACAACAAATAATAATAATACCCATCCGTTACTACATGTCAACACACACACACACACACACGCTTGCCAGCCACACACACACACACGCACACACACACACACACATTGAACAGCCTGCCGGAAAACAAAAGTAGAAGAAGAAGAACAACAACACACCGCACACTGATTCTAACTTGGCTGGAGAGCGCCGCGATTACATACACAGTTAAAATCATGCAAACACGAACATTGCGCGAACGACTGCGTCAACACCTGGCGTGGAACAAACGGGACGAACCGAGGCGCATATATGGATACGAACAACAACACCAACACTACACGCACACGAGCGCACGCGCTACAACACAAAACAGCTGCATACAACGCGTGTCACTGTGGACTTCTGTATCGCAACGCGGGGCAACGCAACTCTGGGATGAGCGGGCCGAAGGCCCGCGAAATTCTAGTTCACTACATTTCTTATGTAACATTACTCTACAGGGACTGGTTTATTTAAAATAAAGATCACACATTTCTGCATCAGCTCTATCTCGGGTGCAATTAATATACAGTAGTAAACACTACTTATTTCAGTTAAAAGACTGAATTTCAGTTGAAAGACTGAATATATCATCCCCCCACCACGCACCACCATTGGAGACAAGATCGGGCATCAATAAATTCCTAACTATGTGGAACAGGACCAATTATATTCCTCAAACTATCGTCGCCATTATATCAGGTGGAAACAGTCCAAAACAGTATTATTCACGACGTGTCAGTGGTGGAAAAAATACTCATATGTTTTAATGAAGTAAAAGTATCAATACTATAGAAATAATAAAAAGTACTCAGTTTCAAGTAAAAGTTTAAAATTGACTTAAGTAAAAGTAGGTAAGTAAGTTTTCAAATGCTTGCTTGTAGCCAGCTTGTAGATCGGTTATTTTCAATTGTCCGAAATGTAGGCCTATAGGCCTATATAGGGCTGAAGTGGTCATTGTATGTTTTGTAATAACAGAGGGTATGCACGCTACATCATCATCATGCCCGGAAATTATGTGAGAATTCCTACTGAGTGGCAAAAAAACGTCTTTCTGGCCTTGACATCAAAACAGAAAAGTCCTATATCTGATTGCATTAGACAACGTTAAACGACGTTAAACTCACTTTGCCACTCGATTTTGTTTTATGCCTGCACATAACCTCTATATGGAGATACAAGATTTTCACCCTACAGCGACGCCATTATGCTTATCCATGTGTTTCTTGTGTAACGGCGGTTTCAACACGGGCCGACACGCAGGGAATTAAAATTCAACCGCTCTGCTCTCCCTTCCCTGTGCGTATATACCGGCCTCTTTAGTGATGCAGGGCTGTTTCCTCCGTATCCACGCGTGATTTGTGTGTTTAACGGCTGACAATGAGTGTCGGTGCATGCGCACGGCTGTAGATTTATGTGTGAGGAGATGTACTAATTAGCTTGGTAAAACTGTCATCCGTCACTGTCCCCTTCTCCACCACAGCTGCTACCACTCTGCATGCACGCCTTTTATCTGCCGTCCCCCCACCCCCCCTCTCTCTCTCTCCTCGCATACGTGTGTGTTCCTATCACAGTACTTGTGAGGTCCAAACGTCCACCCTAAAAGGCCCATTTATATAGTCCAGTTTTCGGTGAAGAAGTGAGTATAGTGACCACCGACACCGCAGTGGTCACAGCTCACACAACACATTTCTCTGTTTTTACTAACCACCGTTTCGGTGGTCACCTCTTCACCGAAAACTGGACTGAGAAGGCCTTCAGTAGCCTATAGTAGAATATGAGAAATAGACGTTGCAACTCGTTTTCGACTGTTTTCCTGGTCATCACGAGAAAAACAAATCTTTTATGGTTGAAAACATTTTTTTTAGACACAAGTTTATAGTTTACTATTCGGGTTTGGGTGATGTTTAGGATTAGACATTTAACGGGTTAGGTTTAAGATTAACATTTAGAGGTCAGGTTTTAGGATTATACATTTAGAGGTCAGGTTTAGGATTATACATTTAGGTCAGGTTTAGGATTAGACATTTAGAGTTTAGGTTTTGGATTAGACATTTACAGGTTAGGTTTAAGATGGAGTGTCGTGATTGTTTTCCACCCTAAAACATGATCATCAAGAATTATTATTATTATTATTATTAATGTTAATGTATTAATTAAGGAGGAGTTTTTTTTGTTTTTTTTACAGTGTACAGTATTTATTAAAATGATGTTTTTATGTGGCCACACCCACCAGTTCATTAAGTATGCCTGGTTTGCCTGGTGGTGGTGGGTGGTGTTACACCTGAACTGCTGCTGTTGTATGATAAAGAGGGAGGATATCTAATAGGGATGGGGATAATATTGTGATGTCACTATATCACTGACAAGGTCAAGGTTTCAGCCTCCAGGAGGAAACCTTAAATACAAATCATTGCACATAACAACCACACCAAGGGGTCTAATGAAGTACTGTCACCTCATAAACACATGAAAAACTGGAAAAACATACACATATCACGGCACTCCATCTTTAGGATTAGACATTTACAGGTTAGGTTAAGGGAGTTATGATGCCTTATTAACTGATAGTTTTGCGATGGTGTCTTGCCCTGATAAATAGCTGATCTACAAGTTCGCAACATGTCACAGCTTGTAGATCTGATATTTTACGGCTTTAGCTACGGTAAAAAATAATGGGTATTAAAAAAATAGCATTCATAAAATTGCTGTCCTAAAATGTTGAGATCCTCACAAATAGTATATTAATACAAACCTGTGTGCGTACGTGCGTGCGTGCGTGTGTGTGTGTGTGCGTGCATACGTACATGTGTGAGTGCTGGCTGCGCGCAAATGCATGTGCGCCCGACTCCTGTGCACGGTTATGGCACATGTGCTATACTGTGTTGGTTGGATTGATCCAAGCAACAATCAATTGATTGTTCATTAAAGTAAACGCGTAGCCTACTCTGCGCGCGTGCGTGCGTGCGTGCGTGCGTGCGTATATGCGCCCGACTCCTGTGCACGGATATGGCACATGTGCTATACTGTGATGGTTGGATTGATCCAAGCAACAATCAATTGATTGTTCATTAAAGTAAACGCGTACTCTGCGGCTCTTTGAAGACAAGTCCACCCCTCCAACGTTTTGATCATCAGGGATCTCCATTAACCTGGAGATGTGGATGGATAAATATAGACAGCATATATATATAAATATATCATATCTGTTAGCTTAGATGTTTTATTGTACATATAATTACATAGAGGGGGCTATGTAATTGTTGAAGATTTTTTACCTCGTCTTCTCTCAGAACCATGATCCACAGTAATTAGTAATGTACTAATAATGCCTTAGCAAGCATCCAAATAGATTAGGATTTAACTTACCAATCAGTGAAAAAAGCAATGGCTTGTGTCAAATATTTATCTGAATTGTTGATGAAAGGTCGTATACGCTCTACTTGAATCGTTGCCTGATTTTATGCTCGGCTGATGTGCGAGTTTGGTTCACTGGCTTCTGGCCATGTTTTGATCAGACGGCGAAATAATTCAATTTCATAGAAAAGGACAGCCATTCCACAATCAAACGCAAAGTAGAAAAGTGCACAAGGGGCAAACAAATTAAATAATATAAAAAAGTGAATCCAAGTGACTGTGCTTTGTACTTTTATGGACTCTAATAAACCCTGCACTCTATGTTTAGATTTCTTTTCCCACTGTGGCGTTAATTATTTCAGAGTCCCGGAGAGTATTGGAGGAAGATCTAGGGTCTAGACAACAAACAGAGCAAGCAATTATACTTGTGTCTGTCGGGTGGAAACCTAATATGTCCAAAACAGCAGTGGTGGAAAAAAAAGGTACTCAAATGATTTAATACTGCAATGTTGCTGCATAATACTGCAATAATACAGTACTTTGTTAGTAAGTAAAAGTCCGGAATTCAAAATGTACTTGTGTAAGTACAAAAGTATTGGTAGCACTACCAAAAAGCACTCATTAGGCAGAATATGTCTCATTTCAAGTTCTCAAATGCATAGCCTACAGATCTTTTTCTTTTATTTTTTCTTAACTACAAGCTCACAATGTGTTGCATATGAAAACATCGGCAATTTTCAAAATCTACAAAATAACTAGTAACTAAAATATTCAAATAAATATAGTGGAGTAAAAGTACAATATTTGTCTCTGAGATGTATAGAGTAGAAGTAAAAGTAGGCCTATTGCAAATTGTAAATACTCAAGTACAAATACCTCAAAATTGTACTTAACTCTATAATTGCGGCTATAGCTGTTAGCATAAACCTCAGTTCCCAGTGCCAACATACGCGTTACATACTTTAAAAGACGGAGTTTGCCAGCCCCCCCCCACACACTCGCTACACATTGGAACAAGCACACACTGTTTACCTTTCGTCAGAAGCTTTTACATGGCGGCCGTGTCGCGGTACAAAGGCACAAATTAAATCCGAAATGTGGATGGCAGAAGATCCACCAAGGACAGCGATCCTGGAGTCCGACTTAAGGAGGTTTGAAAATCCTCCTTTCAACAAAGGAACCGGACCAATGTTAAAAGCTTCCGTAGGCCTCAACCATTATATAGACGGAGTATACGTTGACCGGGGTACGTATATATATACGGACCTGGGATATGACGCCACCTAGCGTTGGGGTACATATATATATATGGACATGGGAAAGAAATAATTAAGTACAGTACTTACGTACTTACATACTTAATGTACTTGGTTAGATTCCACCACTGCAAAACTGTTTTTCAGGATTCAAATACAAAAAGTGTCAAAGTAGATCTGCTACTTTTGATATGTACAGTGGTTTTCAACCCTTTTCATGTCAAGGTCCATTATTTATTCACGATTTGAGATTTACCCGCTGAGACCCAAGACTATATTTTGTTGTCATTGGATACGATTTTGTCCACAATTCCATGCTGTATTGATGTTGGTACCATAGGAGAGACAACATGCAAACATGTCTTCCTGAAAAATTAACCAAATGGAAAATGAAACCAAATGGACCCTTACCGATCCATTTGGTTTCATTTTATACTCTCAAGAGTTACAGATAAGAGTTTGGTTACCAACTCTCCATCATTTAGCATGGGGACCACCTGGAACCTCCTCAAGGACCACTAGTGGTCCCCGAACCACTGGTGGAGAACCACTGCTGTAGTATACAATTTACAGTCAATTTTAGTATCATTGCATAGCCAGATTGTAGCATTGCGCGGAAGCGGGGATTGAACCATGGGCTCCCACTCGCCAGACCAACGCGCAACCTACCATGCCAATAGGGCTGACCCCGATTGGCGGGGTCTTGGCTGGGGGCTACATCTACAACGTGCCTTCTAAGTTACGGTAGATAAGTTGAGCCTTTGCATACCGTATGTCTGTAAGGTCGATTTCTCTGCATTGGAACGGCGAAATCATCCGTTTGAATGGTGCCAAAATGTCCATACTGGCATCCTCACCACATAGCCTGGTCAAGGTTTCCCCCTGGAGGACGTGTCATTTCCAACTATTGTCGGTGCATGGAACTAGGAGCTACTAATATATACTATTCTCTGCCTATCAGGACGTAACTCGGACGGCGCTGAGTCGGGTCTGGTGGCCTTCGCAACGCTCGGCACGGCGACTCGCTCAGCTAGCGCCTCGCTCGGCGGTGCCTCACGTAGCTCATGGCCACCAGACACGGCGCGCCTCCGTCAGGACATCAGTGATAATGACAATGCTACAATCGCAGATAATGACATACTGAACAGTGAGGATGCCAGTATGGACATTTTGGCACCATTCAAACGTGCTGATAACGGATGATTTCGCCGATTCAATACATGATACCAGTCGAATGGGGTGGGGAAGTGCATTCCATAGTTGGAGCCATAAGGGAGAAGAGTTTGGGACACGTGGTGTGTTGTCCCGCCATTTTTAGGAGTATGATCGAGTAGGGCGTACATTTGAAAAATATATATCATATGGAGATATGAGCTTTCCCCAGCAGCGGTGCGGGACACCGCTGGACCAAGTTGTCCCACAACGCACACTGTTTCGGTAGCCGCGTGCTGTTCCCATACGCGCTAATGACATGCTGATTTCACAAAATCTTCGTGACTCAGCCTGATTGCACTCCACCTGGAATAGAACATCTCTCCCTCTCTCCGTCTCCTGTGGCTTGTTGCTCTGAACCTTTGTCTTGATTGGGTAAAAACTATAGGTGGGCAACGAAGAAACAAAACCAGCAAAACAAGGCAGGGGTCGTCTATGTTTTTGTTTTTCAAGCTAATAAGGACCCCTTGGTTGAGAGAGAGAGCGAGAGAGAGAGAGAGAGAGAGAGAGAGAGAGAGAGAGAGAGAGAGAGAGAGAGAGAGAGAGAGAGAAGAACGAGGTGTAGATCAAGGGCAACACAACGGGACACCCCACTACATATTGTAGAGTTTTGTTGCAGATTAAACATTTTCATAGATCACACAGATTTGACATTTTGACACAGCTTTGTAGACATGTTTGGCAGAACTATCATCAGCGTTATCGTTGGCTCTGTACTTGGTCTGGCCTTTTCCCCCTCTACACCAGATCTCTTTATGCCAAAAAACAGATCTAAAAGCTCAACGCCTCGCATCGCAACACATTCTGAGCTTGTAATCTTCTATTTTCTTCTTTTTTTTTTAGAAATATTTTTAAACGTTTCAATAATTTTACTTTTGCACTTTTAGGTTGTATACATGCCTTTTACTAGTTGTAACAGAGTATGTTTTATATAGAGTTGTTGCCAATTTTACTTAAAGGTAAGGTAAGTGATTTTCTTTGGTTAAAATAAGTGTTATAAAAGCTCTACATAATATATATATATATATATATATATATATATATATATATATATATATATATATATATATATATATATAGTACTCATTGCTAGCGATGTTTGTTCAATAACAGGAGTCTCTAATATATCTCCAGTTTGTTATTAAACAGAAAATGCATTTTCAGGTCGGGATACCAATTTTATCAAATCAGGATAGAGAACAACGCAGTCAAGATACAGATTAAACAAGTGGAATTGCAATTGATGACACAAAGAAATGAGCAGACAAAATCGTCAAAAAACAATACAAATTCAAGCTGATAAATGGCTACTCTCTCCTGATTGGCAGAAATGTCGCCTACCTGAAAATGTATTTTCTTTTTATTAAAGAGCTGGAGAGACAGGGACTGTTAGTGAACAAACACTATATAGCAATGATTACTATCAGAATGTAGTGATTTAACCTTTTAATACTATCGAGAACCATGGTAACCCCCGGAACATCCGGGGGTGGTCCGGAACATCCAGACCACCAGGAACGTGCCCAGGGGGCTGGCCCGGTTCCGGCGAGCCTCCCCGCATCCGAAACGGTCGAGAAATGATAGTTACCGTGTGGGGGTCCCCAGGGGGCCATGGAGGGTCCCTAGCACATCAAGACCCCCAGGAATGCGCCCAGGGGGCAGGGCCGGGTCGGGCCCGGGCCGTTTCCGGAAAACTGCCCCACGTCCGAAACGGTTGAGAAATGGTGAAAACCAACCAAGCTATTTTCGTGCTCGGACAGACCCAGGGACCGACCCAGAGACAGACCCAGGGACAGACCCAGGGACACACATAGCTCTGTAATGGAGATGTTGCACTACTCATGATTCAAAAATGATGTCTAAAAAGTAGGAGTTTGAGGTTGAAGCTCTTACAGCTCGCGTTGCCCTTGAGGAAGTTTACAAGCTGTTGGGTTGTTGACTTTGCTGAAGGCGCCACAGTTCCTCGGTTTCTCCGTCTCACTGCCCTATACCAAATAGTGATGTTATTACAACATACATCCGGCACTTTGGAACAGGACTTTCAATCATTTCTCTCTTCATTCTCTCCCACCTCTCCACTGACACAGAGATGGATGTATGTACGCCTTCCGGTTTAAAACAAGGCTTTGAGGGCAAAAATGTGGTTGTATTTTTTTCCCACCACTCTCCTGGGAACAGAGGATAGATTGAGGTGGATTTCCCAGAGTTTAACAAAGCGGCGAGTCTCACATGAACTCCATGCTGTAGAGACCCTGGCTGAACAATTGGATGGAATCAGAGGGCAGAGTGCAGCGGTTCGAATCCACAGCCTCAGGTCTTCGCATTGTGTCTTTGCGACTTTTCAGGAAATGGAAAAGAAATCTGCTTTCCAAGAAGGTATTATTTTAGTCACCAGTATTGTTAATATTTTTCATTGGTTAAATATTCTGTATGAGGGAATACCCAAGGGTGAGCCAGAAAATTGCAGCCAGGAGAATGAGACTAGCAGGACATCAAGAACTGCCAGCCAGCAAGTGGGTGCTGTGGGAACCAACACACAGGCATCGGTCACGAGGACGTCCCACACTAACATACGTGGTCGTGGATGGACTCAAGAACAGTGGCGGCTGCTGATTTTTTCTCCACAGCGCTATATATACATTTTATAAGTACTGGTACTAAATTATTTTATAATAAAATGATTAAGTACCACACCTTTTTCTACTCAAGGTTAATACAATATTACTGTAGTCTTTTATATAATCCACTGCAATAACAGAAAAAAGTTGGTTTTATAAGTTAGCATTAGCATTGAGTGACTTGACTACTACTAGTGACTACATGCTGTTAGCAGTTAGCCAAGCCTAAAGGTCTGACCGTCAGTGTCATAACAGCTCTTTGAAAGTTACCTTATATTCCCTTCCTTATATTTCTGTGTGATGTGATCAGTTTGACCACTGACCAGGTCCTCTTTAGATCCTTTAGAGTCTGCACTGTTCTTCTCTCATATGCAGTTTTCTGCAGTGATTTGACTGATTTGTCTTTTTCCATCATGAAGTTACACTATTACTGTGTTTACCCGACGCTTGTCATTTTGTTCTAATCATTCATTTGTGATGCAGTCCACTGTGACAGCCTGTCTATCCCGTCTGTGTTGTGGGGTGTACACATGCCCCCCCACATGGTGGTGGTTTGTATAACAGCAGGAGCAGTGTTTAAATGCGACCACCTCTCGCCCTAGCGACTGTATTGATAGTACTGGCGACATATATATCCAACTTAACACCAGCGTGAACAGGCTACAGATGAATGCGCACGGACATGTGACAAGCAGTAACCAATCAGGAACGTTACACATCGTAGAACATTTTTAATCAACATTTGACATTTCATGGCTTATATTAGCCTATTATAATTGTTACTCACTAGTTAGTGTTACTATTATATAATATTTACTTTGGTGGCTTGCCCATTAACTCATTTTAAATAGAATATAGTCTGGTGAGGCTGCAGACTTCATTTCTCATTTTTATTCAGGTCAGTGGGTGGTGGTGCGGCGCACCAGCGCCCCCTATGGACGGGCCGCCACTGCTCAAGAACAACGCAGGAGTGCAAAGCACCAACGAGCTGGCCAGATGTATGGAGAACTGGGATTACTGGAAGCAACGATGGAGAGCTTGTCTGAAGACAACCTAGAGAGAGTATAATATTCATAATAAACCACAGACACACTTATACACCTCATCTGCACAGGCCGACATATTTATTTATATTCATATATTTAACTCTGGCAGTAAATGAGAGTTAAGTTTCAATTTTAAACATTCCTTGTTACTTTTATAGGACAATCCCAGTTATCTATACCCTTTTCACTTCAGGTGCATTTCACATTTGCACGTGAACAACAAATGGCAGTTCATTTCACATATTTGTTTGTATTGGAGACACACTTTGCACTTCATTACACCACATGCTCAAATGCGTCTCAGATCCCAGAGTTGACTGGAGAGAAACAGCGTGGCCTTGCTTTCAACAAAGGAGAGTCCCAGGCACTTTCTGTCGTGAAGAAACGTCACCTGAAAGTGTCCCCATGATGTTCAACCTTGACACTCATCTTGGAACTGAACAGAAATGGAGTCTATTGAGACTTGACCTCTATTCATCAAACTGAAGGAAGCACTAAGAGGCTGTGATGTGATCAACAGTGCTCTCGACAAATAATAAAGACAGCAAAAAAAACTGAGATGCTGGCTGGCTGACTGTCTGGAAGCAGAGATAGAGAGTCTAGATGAAATGGTATGGCTAAAATAGTTGTTGCATGTTGTCTACAACAATATTAGCCTTGGGGGTGTGATCCTGGTACATCCTGCCAGGGAAACTCCCCTATTTCAGGTGATATAATTCCAACCAGTTCCTTTCCACTCCATCGCCTGACCAGGCGATGCAGTATAGAGACCAGGATTAGGCCAGATTTAGGCAAAGATTAGGCCTTGTCCAAATTCTTGCATGCAATGATGTTGTAGATCGGCAGAGACCAGCGGGTGGTGGATTTAGCCGCGGTTGCCGCGGGTAACCGCAGTTTAGGGTGGATTTGGGTCAATTCAATATATTATAAATTAATATTGGATAAACTGTGGGTGAAATAATGCGGGAAATAAATTAATGGCATCTATCTATATGCTTATTATAGCTTTTAAAACGCACAAAAAAATCGGCGTGCGTGCGTTAGTAGTATTTTAATTACATCATTTTCCATGATCTGGCACAAATTATGAAGTTGGGTCCTGTTGCACAACAACAACAACACAGTGGTCTCCTACAGGCAGCTACGCTAACGTTGCTAACAGGCAGCTAGTGAGTCTGAGAGAAGCTTAAAACTAAGTGAAACAGAAGGGAGGAATATACGTTTGGCGTGGGACTGGGAGTGATTAAGTTCTTTACCCTGCACATGCCGATGACCGCTGGATATGCTGTATGAAAATACGTTGCAATGTGAGAACATGGACGGCGTGTGGCTCCAAGCGGCAAAAAAAAGTTGGGAGCCACTGGCAAATCACTTTTGCCAAAAAAACAAGACAAGCTTGTAGATCTGCTACTTCTGCCGAATGGTGCGGTGAAATTTATGGCACTTCACAAAGAAAACCGTCTCCTTGCCACCAAATCCCTTGCTCAGAGCGAGTGGACTGCTTCAGTTCCGTATACAAATACTACAAACATAGCGACCTTCACGCATTGATCGTGCTGCACTAGGCAACACAACACACAGCTGTTTATACCGAGACAATGATAGGCCTACTATGTTTATACCCCGTTGCTGCTAGGCCTGTGACAATGATACTGTGTACAGCGTGACGCTTGCTAGGCCCGTGACAACGATACTGCCTGTACTCATAAATAAGAACACAGCCCAGAGTGCTGCCTCTGCTTTCGCTTAGCACTCCACATCCGCGGTACAGGAGAAAATGCATGTGCCGCAGCACTCCAGTAATTGCATTCCACAACAATACGAGGTAATAAGAAATCAATGGCGATATAATTACAACATCTATCTTGCCATTAAACGCAGTTCTGTTTTAATTCCGGGATAGGGGGCGGTTGCAGGAAAAATGATATTTTAGAAGATAACAAATAGATTAAATCCGTAGGGGGGACTTCATGCGAGGGCGTTTATTGCTCGCGTTTGCAAATCCGAGAGCCTGTGTACACGACGTGACACGCACGTGCCCGTGTTCATGATTGCATGATTGCGTGTGTGTGTGTGTGTGTGTGTGTGTGGAGGAGTCTTTAGTGCGGGCACATGCATTATTGCATACTCCTGCACTCAAACGCAGGACTGCGTCTATATACGCCTGAGTGTTTCCTTCAGAAGGGGGCGGGGGGGTGTCAGACGTTGGCAGCAATACTTCTATGCCACTTAATGAAAATAGCCCCTTTGCCTCTCTAAACCTGGGTTTGAGGATGTTATGCGTGCCACAAAGGCATGGCTTCTGCCCAATGATTGCAACGACTCGGAGCCTCTCATCTATCTTTTCTCTGTGAATATGGAGATGTGGCGTCTCTCTGTCTCTCTCTGTCTCTCACTGTCTCTGTCTCTCTCTCTCTCTCTCTCTCTCTCTCGACAGATGGCACACAACGGCCGAGAACCGAGTGAATACCAATTTAGCTCCCCCATCTGTTTCCTCCCGCGTACTTTCAACAACAGACGCGCCAACGAGGGGAAAAGTACGTGCGCATGGCATGTCACAATTTTGGAGGGAGCACTCATGGTAAAGGAAAAAGAAAATATATACCCCCCCCCCCCCTCTCTCACACACACACACACACACGCTTCAACTTCAAATAATACCAACTCAATTTGGCTTCTTTTTCTTCTCCGTGGCATCGTTCGCGGTAATTGTGATGTTTTTCGCCGTGATTGCTTAACACGTTGTGTTTCCGTTAATTTGCTGTCGCCGCTTGTGTGCAGAAGAGGGATCTCTGTACGTTCCTATGCCCTTGTCGAAAGGAAATACATCACAGGTATATACGTGACAGAAATCCTTGAGATTTCATTTAAGTCTGAAAATGTAGTAACGGAGAAAAGGTAAATGAGCCTGTGCCGTGTACACAAGGTAATACATTTGTACACTCTATACACTATTCTTTTGAATGTCTTAATTCTAATAACTTGGATATATATAGCGCCTTTCAAGAAACCCATGGACACTTTACAATACAGAAAAAAGAAACATACAAACTAATTGTCAGAAGCCTGAGTAAACAAATGTCTCTTCAGTGCAGACTTAAAAGAGTCCAATGTAGGCGTCTGAATCTCCACGGGGAGACAGTTCCAGAGGGCAGGGGCTGCCACATGCTCACATCTCCACAGGCTCTATCGTCTTTTTTCCGTGACGGATGGTGAGGAGCCCCGTGTCCGAAGACCTCAGGTTCCGCTCAGGGGTGTAGTCCTTGACGAGGTCTGTCAGATACCGTGGGGCGAGGGCATGGGGAGATTTGTAGGTGAGGAGGAGCAGTTTGTATATGATGTGGAACTTAACCAGAAGCCAGTGGAGGTGTTTGAGGGTGGGGGTGATGTGCTGCCAGCGTTTTGTACGGGCACTCTGGCAGCTCAGTTTTGCAATCTGTCAAGGGCCTTGTTGGGGAAGCCGAACAGGACACCATTACAGTAATCCAGGCGGGAGGAGATGAAAGCGTGGATGAGGGTCTCTGCAACAAAGTCTGGGAGTGACGGCCGGAGTCTGGAAATGTTTTTGAGATGGAAGGTGGAGGATTTGGTAACATATTTGATGTGGGATTGATAGGAGAGGGTAGAGTCCAGCATGACACCCAGGTTGCAAACCTCAGGGGATGGAGAGATGGAGCAGCCATCTACATGGAGAAGAAAATTCCCAATCTTCTCAAGCTGTGCATTGGTACCCATATCCATGAGTTAGGTTTTCTTGCTGTCGAGTTTGAGTAGGTTGGTGGTCTCCAGGTCTTTATTTCATGGAGGCAGTTGACTATGGACTGTGGAGGGAGCAGAGTGGTTGGTGTAGTGCTGAGACACAGCTGTGTATCATCAGCGTAGCAGTGGAAATGTAGATCATGTTGGCGGATGATCCGAGCGGAAGCATGCAAATGGCCTAAAATGATGGGACCAAGTACAGAGCCTTGTGGCACACCATGGTTTACTGGGGCCGGGTGGGAGCTGCATCCATCCACCAGGTAGTATGTGTTAACTTAAAGTCACAGAGGCGCATACAATGCCTTTGTCTTACATTAAGGGAATTAATACATGCAAAATATAGCCCTCAGAGTTAAAGGTATGGTAAATTATATTTTAATACACGTATGGTACCTCAGAGTTAAATTGACACTGAGGAATCTGCTGTGCACCGTATGTGCGAGAGAAGAGGTACTTGCATGGACTGAAGAGTAATTTTCTTAGACGTGAGAGAGCGAGAGAGAGCGAGAGAGAGAGGAAAGAAGGATAACTCAGGTTTCTCTCTCTCTCTCTCCCCCTCCCTCCCTCTATCCTATCCATCTAGCTCTCATTACCATTAAATAGCCACCAAGCCGCCGCATTCCCTCTTTTCCCTGCGTGACAGGAACATGTGTGTGTGATGACCATGATGCCATCGCCTCTACGGGGGCTCATTTTCTGCCCGCTGTTGGAGCTGATGTGGGTTTAATGGCTGAGGCCGTGCCGAAGAGAGAGGGGGGCCCTGGGAGTGCTGTGGCGCGCGCGTGCGTGCGACGCAGCAGCAGACAGACAGACAGTTAGGGTCAGGGGGCAGATAGACAGCTATGTGGCTTGCTATTTGTTATGTCAGGCACACGCCCACACGCCGACAGCAGCCACATAGGCATATAGACACTTAACCCGTTAACACCCTGAGCGGCATAAACGGCGGTCTCCGTCCTATCAAATAGTAACGCTCAGCGCTCAGGGCGGGGATAATAAAAGGACGGAACTTTATTGATATCAAAACCGAGCACATCGCTCCAAAGGCTGGGAGCGTCTGTTGGGCAACACTCGATGTCATTTCCGGTTGGGACGTCATCCAAAATGTTCCCCCCCATTTTAGTGGATGAGATTGAAAATCTTAAAACGTGAATAACTCTTGATCTAAATCAATCCGCGCAAATTCTAATCAAAGATTATGTTAGAATGTGTGAGTGCATAACTGATGCTAAATTATTACCAGGTATTGGGGCTAATTTTATTGTGAACAACACCCTGAATACATGGAATAACATAAAGAGGGCATTCTCAATGTCGAAGAAATATTCTTTTTATGCACCGATTGTTAACAACCCCAACTTTATCCCCTCTTGCAATGACCCTGGGTTCAAGGAATGGCATACAGTAGGAATTCAGGTGATAAATGATCTATACCAGCATTGTACCTTGAAATCTTTTGGACAACTACAGGAACAATATGGGCTACCCCGGATATTTTTTTTAGATATTTACAAATTCTAAGTTATCTAAATTCCGTACCCCAGTATAAAGAAGGACATGGACCAGAGCAGATTGAGAGACTTGTTCACCAGGTCTGCCGGCTGAAGGAGAAAAAAACAAGTTATATATATATATATATATATTGATTTCCATAAGGAATGTTAATACCAACATCAGCAGGCAGTCGTGGGAACAGGACTTACAAATTACAATTAATGACCAACAATGGAAAAAATTATGTTAAATAGTAAAAAGATATGTTGCAACTACAAGCCTCAGGAAATCCAATTTAAGATTATACATAAATTACAAACTACACCATATCAAAGGAGCAAATATGATAAAGACTGCTCTGGTACATGTAAAATGTAAGGAAAACGTGGGCACATATGTGCACCTAATGTGGCTCTGCCCAAAAATCCAAATGTTTTGGGTGGAAGTGAAGAACGAAATCTCTATTATAATAGGGCTAAGGATTGAACTAGATCCCCTACAATGTATCTTGGGTCTACACCCAACGACACCTGAATTAAATAGATTTAAGAGAATCCTGAGTATGGTACTGTGCTAGGTTGTCAATACTACAATGTTGGATTGAGGATGTTGTTCCATCTGTATCAAGTTGGCTCCATAATGTTCTACAACTGCTCCCACTGGAACGGCTCACACATGTTCTCCATGGAGACATGGGGGGATTTCTCTCAGTTTGGGGCCCAGTTGTGGAATACATGGGAGGAGAATACGCAGAAATATTATCAAGAGGTTTTGCAAATTAAGGAACTATTCCTATTAAGTACAAAGGTTTTATGATTTCGAAGACTATACAGGAATATATAAGTAGTAAGAAGATGATGTATGGACGTATGTATGTAGGTATGTCGGTGTTATTCTGTCTATGTATATGTGAGTCATGTATCAGTTTGTGCAAAAATGAAAAATAAAATGATTGAAAGAAAGAATGTGTGACACACACACACACACACACACACACACACACACACACACACACACACACACACACACACACACACACACACACACACACACACACACACACACACACACACACACACACACACACACACACACACACACACACACACACACACACACTTTGTAGGCCTACATATATGGGACTAAGTGACCATTCTGCCATCACCATGCAGTCCACTATGCACATCTACCTGTAGATATATTATATTCCAGTGGTGTGTCCCCCCCCCCCCCCCCCCCCAACCTGTCCCCCAACCTGTCCCCACAAGGTTTTAATGAGGGGGGCCAGGGACCCCTGAAATGTCATGGTTCCACATAGCCTGCATGCATGTGGCGGGTCAACGGGGGTCACTCACTCACACCCATGAATTAAACATGTCACCCGTCTCTTTTCTGACAGGTAGAAATATTTCACTCGCATCCGGACTGGGGGAGGGGAGGGGAGGAGAGGGGGGGACACCGGGGGCCAAATGTCCATCCACGGTGTCCCTGACACACAGTGGAGCAGTGGAGACACATAGTAGGTGATTGTCAGTGTAATGGGACACATGGTTCTGCAGAGCAGTAGAGACACATAGTAGGTGATTGTCAGTGGAATGGAACACATGGTTCTGGAGAAGCTTTGAGATCAGGGTCTATGAAATGATGTCCTGCTACAGAGGAGAGGGAGGACCGGTATAGATGCTGTGGATTAAGGGCTTTCACAGAATTCAAAACCAACAAAAAAAGAGCACCGTAATACGTAAAAAAAAAAAAAAAAAAAACTAAGTTATGATGACAAAAGCTAAGACTAAATATATTGACAATTTTGCACAAATAAAACAGATCCAGTAACCAAACGAAAAG
The DNA here is from genome assembly GCF_951216825.1 of Electrona antarctica. Taxonomy (NCBI): domain Eukaryota; kingdom Metazoa; phylum Chordata; class Actinopteri; order Myctophiformes; family Myctophidae; genus Electrona; species Electrona antarctica. Next base: position 34,272,164 of record NC_136794.1, on the reverse strand, counting down.
TCATCATAAGCTTGGTTAATTGCAGATCTACAAGGTCACAAATAAAAAAGGAGAATTATACTGAAACTAAATCAAAAGTTTGTCACCAGGAGGCCGACTTTTGAAAAACATTTTTCACCACCAACAGTTTGCAAAACACATTTTTGGAACAAAATGCCTCAAATCATGAACGCAGCGTGCAATTTACGTGAAATCGTTCACAGACTTTCCTACTAGGCTGAGGAATATATCCCACACTTTTCACATTGGCCTGTTATAGCGCCACCTACAGGTGGATTTTTGCAATACACATTTTTGGAACAAAATGCCTGAAATCATCCAATTGCCATCCAAGGCGTAAGAAGAAATGGCACCCTTTTCACATTGGCCTGGATAAAACTTCGTCTTGGGTTTCGGGCGTTACTAATAGAAACTCCTTTGCTGCCACCTAGTGTTCAGAAAGTTTGACCACTTCACTGCCTCTCATTGACTCCTATGTTACGGACCTTGTTGTCTTTCTGGGTTAAACAGGAAGGTGGGGGCTTCCGGAAGTGGAACGACTCATCACAACACAGCCCCCAGCCTTTAGCTAGCAGTACAACCAGCCTGCCGGCGCACCATGGATAGCTCTCTAACCTTTGGAGATACGGCGCTTTGAGAATCGGGTTATAATGGAGGCTCAACGGAGCTGGATTTAGAAAAAACAATGCTATTGTTGAAGGAGGAGGGCTATGCTAGCCGGAGCAATGCTAAAACGTAAACAGACCGACCGCGCGTTCATATATGGATTAAACATATGTGACTAAATTTGACTGAGAGACTGCCATTGGATTTTTTGGAATTTTCGTTTTTTCATGTCCTATGAAAGCAGGGAATCATAGCTTCAAATGGACATATTGATTGTTCAGTTTGACCCACCAGTTTTGGAGATATGGCTTATAGAGTAATGTCTTGCAGAAAACAGCGAGTTGAGAAAACAGGCTTGAAAGTTTCACTTTTGTGGTCTCTAACATTACACCTAGCTACATGTTTGGGCATTTAATTCATATTTACATGCCGATTTCAGCTCTGACACTTATTTCAGACATGCTCTAGTATGTGAAGAGTCTGCCTGTGATATTAACTAATTTTGAAAAAAAAATGAAAAAAAGGTTTTTCTCCTCTGGTGAAAAGCTGTAATGTGCGCGATGGCAGGCTCTCAGTCAAATCTGGTCACATATGTCTACGCTTATGAACGTAGATGGCAAGAAAATAAATAGAAAGGACAAAGAACTTCGTCCTGGGCGATGGGGGTGTTAACAGTTTCCACAACGTCTCATTCAAATCACCACACTTTACATGTCAACTGGGAGAGAGCAAGCTTGTGTGATTACCGGGAGGCCTGTCACAATTATTTGAGGCAATTATTTTTGCATAATCGTTTGCATCGTTTTCCTGTATAAAAGCAGCTGCAGAGACAAACAGAAATGACATGTATTTCCATTTCATTGCCCATAACCATTTAGTAAGTATTTAGTATGTATTTAGTATTATTTAGTATGTATGTATACTAGCATGCATGCATGTATGTATGTATGTATGTATGTATGTATGTATGTATGTATGTATGTATGTATGCTGTGTGTATGTTTAGGGTACCAACAGGTGACAAAGTGGCGCTGTTGAGCTTCACACTGTGCACAGGTGCATGATGGGAGTTTTTTTTTTGCACCACTCACTTCAGACGGGTCTGATTTTTGAGTGGTGTAAACCACTCCAACAACTGGCTTTGTACCCGTGTTTGTTCGTACCAAAAAAATGAGCATGGTTACTATGGTCACTGACATTACGTCAGACCACAGCTGATCAGGCTATATAAGACCTTGCACCACTCAGTTCACACGGGTGTGATTTTTTAAAATGCAGTGAAATGTATGTAGGTCGTCAGCCCCACAGAAGTGAGCAGTAAAACAGGACAAGAGGACTAAAAGCTAAAAAAAAAAAATCTACCATTTAAAGCACTTCCAACCCTATAAACAACACAAAATAATAAATAACAACAATAATAATGTCCAAAGAGGTATTTGTGTCCATACCACTTATCTAAACCAGTGGTTCCCACACTTTTAAATGTCAAGGACCCCCTAAATTGGCACTAATTGGCCTGCGGACGCCCATTTGAAGAGATAATGGCAGGGACCCCCCATAAGAGAAGATCTTTACGGCTCTAGCAGTGATTCTCAACCCGTTTAATTTCAAGGACCCCCCAGTTTGACATGCATTAGTCTACGGACCCCCATTTAATGGCATTTATATCTCTGGGACCCCAGAGTAAAAAAATAAATAAATCCCACCCGTGTGAAGTGAGTGGTGCAACTCCGTGTGGGGGTCCCCGGGGGGTCGGCGGAAGTTCCAGACCCACAGGCCAGGGTGCCGGCCCCATTCCGGAGAGCCACCCCGCGTCCGAAATGGTCGAGAAATTACAGAGTTACCGTGTGGGGGTCCCCCACAGGCAGGGACACACATAGCTGTCTATAGGAGCTGTTGCACCACTCAAAACGAATGAAACACACAGGCCTATCATTAACTGCCAGGGGAAACAAGTGTTCTCCGTTGTGCATCTGAAACACCATCACGTCCGTCCGTCCGTCCCCATCACTCCTGGTAGAATGACTCACTTGGATGATTTGAGGCATTTTGTTACAAAAATGTGTTTAGCAAAAATCCACCTGTTGGTGGCGCTATAACAGGCCAATGTGAAAAGGGTGCGATATATTCCTCAGCCTAGTAGGAAAGTCTGTGAAAGATTTCATGTGAATTGCACTCTGCGTTCATGATTTGATATGATATAGTACTTTATTGTCAGTTCACATTGAAATGTGTCTTGCGACCCAGCAGCCAAGTATGCAGAACACATATACACACATTTGACATAACACAAAGAACAAGACAATTTACATACATAAAGACATGAAGACAAGAGCAATATCCACCGCTTAGATTACCCCGTGGCTACTATAACTCCTGATTAAGCCTCAAGGTCGACTGGTGGACAAAGGACCTCTTTTTTGAGGCTTTTTGTTCAAAACGGACCAATCCTGCAAACTTTGAAAGCCAATGTTAGCCAATTAGGATGGAATATGAAATATCGGACAGATTCGTCTTGAACACATGACTATAGAGATAGTGTGTAACGATTTGTGGGATTTTTGGACGGAATCTGGAGGAGTAATATAAAGAAATGTGTTTTTCAAAAGTCGGCCTCCTGGGGGCGCTATAACAGGCCGTTCTGGAACATGTGGGGCAGAGGTTCATCGTTGGCATCCAGGGAGTGTGTGCAAAGTTTGGAGATTAGCTGTTAACAGACGGACGGACGGACGGACGGACGGACGGACGGACGGACGGACGGAGTGCAAAACATACTCTCTCCCCATGCCTTCGGCCTGGTGGAGACAATTACCGTTGTAAGAAAAATCTCCTCTCTCTCTCACAGATTTTAACACTTTATTTATGTCCACACAGAGGAAATTGCATACAAGGACATAGTTCAGGTGCAGCAAAGTTACATCCACAAAATCAAGGAATATGTCGCGATACAACAAGAATGTCATCCAGCATTCCATGGGCACAAGTAGTAATGCATCCTACACCGGCCACCAACTACTAGTCTGCGGGTATGTCACACACACACACACACAGACGGACGGACGGACGGACGGACAGACACACCAAACATGCAGACATACTGGTAGAGCCAGTCGGTAGCGCACAGTGCTACTGGTCTAAATTAAGATCTAATCTTTTCTCTGAACGTCTTTGTGTTTAGATCTCAGATGTTCTGCTCATGTCCTTGAACCTCGCCTGAGTGTATAATATAATAGTATTTTTATAATAATCTACCTGAACACAAGCTCAATATAAAGTTGAACCATTTGTTTGTACCTCATGTTTGTGCTGTACACAAGGAAATTAAGTGGAGCCTGGAACCTCAGCAGAGTGCCTGCAGCAGATTCCTGCCAAGCCCTTTGTTATCAGCCCCATCAACCAGCACACCCACATACCACACACACACACACACACACACACACACACACACACACACACACACACACACACACACACACACACACACACACACACACACACACACACACACACACACACACACACACACACACACACACACACACACACACACACACACACACGGTTCATGTCATGTGATTTCTGAGAAAATGCAACCAAACTAAACTCGTCTGTCAGGCAGTCAGTCAGTCGTACTAAAATGGCGCAGCAGGGAGTTCAACTGGATCATGAACAGTTGTGCTGTTCTATCTGTCTGGATCTACTGAAGGCTCCAGTGACTGTTCCCTGTGGACACAGCTACTGCAGGACGTGTATCGAGGGATTCTGGAACCAGCACGATCAGAGAGGGAGGTTCAGCTGTCCCCAATGCAGACAAACCTTCATCCCAAGACCTGTTCTGAAGAGAAACACCATGTTGGCTGAGGTGGTGGAGAGCCTGAAGAAGACAGGTGAGACCTTTAAGTTCTCTTGTAAAAACAGCTCCCTGTCTGTCAGATATACATATACTGAACCGATAAAGACATGAAACGTCGACAAAAATGTACGTACAAAAACAGCGGGGGAAAGTAACTAAGTACATTTACTTAAGTAAATCTACAGCTTGCCTCGAGCGCTGCATGGGTCATATGACCAGTGCTGTTTTCTGCTCTCCAAGGCCAGCCATGTCAACTATATGGAGTAGAAAACAGGAGATATGATGTGTCCCAGAAGGTCTGGACTTTACCCAGAACTAAACAATAACCACATGTACGGCTGTCACCATTACTAATTTAACTAAACAATAAACACACCACGTGTACGGCTGTGACCATTACTAATTTAACTAAACAATAAACACACCACGTGTACGGCTGTCACCATTACTAATTTAAGGTGACGGTTAATTGTCACACAAATAATTGCAGTAATAATTAATCCATTTAGGCTTGACGTCGACATTTAAAAAAAAGTCTTCTGAAAAAATATATATTCAAAGATTTGTGCCGCATTTTCACGATTTTTCAAAAATAGCAGACCTACAAGCTCGTAGCGCGCCACTCGGTGGCGCGCTATGAGCTTGTAGATGCTTGTAGAGGCTCTGAGTGGACGCTGGTACTCTGAGGTAGAGAGGAGTGGATTCCCTGTTATAGCAGTCTCACATAAAGATATCAGCAGAACAGGGTATGGTGTTGAATGTATATTTTTTATAGTATAGTGTTTATTACTTTTGAAACAGTTGCTCTGTGCTTTATGATGGCTACACAGTAATAATTTAGTTGTTTGTATTAATTTGAGGGTACAGGCACATAGAAAAATGAAATATATATATTTTTATCATATTGATAAATAGATGCTGTATCAATCTATCAACAGGACTCCAAGCTGCTCCTCCTGATCACTGCTACGCTGGACCTGGAGATGTGGCCTGTGATGTCTGCACTGGGAGGAGACTGAAAGCTGTGAAGACTTGTCTTCAGTGTCTGGTCTCTTACTGTGACACTCACCTCCAGCCTCACTATCAGTCTCCTGCCTTTAAGAGACACCAGCTGGTCCAAGCCTGCGGAGAGCTTCAGGAGAACATCTGCTCTCGTCACAACGAGGTGAGGAAGCTTTTCTGTCGCACCGATCGGCAGTGTATCTGTTATCTGTGCTTCGTGGACGAACACAAAGGTCACGATACGACCTCGGCCGAAGCAGAACGGGCCGAGAGACAGAAAGAGGTCGCTAAGAGTCAGCAGAACATCCAGCAGAGAATCCAGGAGAGAGAGAAAGACGTGAAGGGGCTTCACCAGGAGGTGGAGTCCATCAAGCACCGTGCCGACAGAGCAGTGGAGGACAGCGACGCCATCTTTACTGAGCTCATCTCTTCCATGGAGAGAAGACGATCTGAGGTGAGGCAGCTGATCCGAGACCAGCAGGAACGTCAAGTGAGTCGTGCTGAAGAACTGAGGAGGCGTGCGGAGCAGGAGGTCACTGAACTGAGGAGGAGACATGCTGAGCTGGAGCAGCTCTCACTCACAGAGGATCACATCCGTTTTCTACAGCGTTACACCTCCTCCCCCTCAACCACCAGTGAATCTACACACCCAGTCAGCAGCCATGTCCGTCCTCTGAGACACTTTGAAGATGTGACTGTGGCCGTGTCCAAGATGAGGGACAGACTGGAGGACATTCTCACAGAGGAAGGGACAAACATCTCAGAGACAGTGAACAGAGTGGATGTTTCACTCAGGGACAGTTTATTGCACGACGCAGACCACGCAGTTGCGCAGAGCCCCCGCCGCCCGCCCGCCGTCCGCCCGCGGCCCACCCTCCGCCCCCCCGCCTCAGCTTTGCTGGGAGCCCCCAGATTGGTAAATCCGCCACTGGTTTCACTGTCAACACCAGCAGAACCCAAGACCAGAGCTGAGTTCTTACAGTATTCACGTCCGATCACACTGGATCCAAACACAGCTCATCAAGCGCTGTCTCTGTCTAAAGGGAACAGAAAAGTAACACGGATTAACAATCAATCACATCCTCATCACCCAGAGAGATTCACTTACTGGGAGCAGGTTCTGAGTAGAGAGGATCTGAGTGGACGCTGGTACTCTGAGGTAGAGAGGAGTGGAGAATGTGATATAGCAGTCTCACATAAAGATATCAGCAGAACAGGGTCTGAAAGTGGATTTGGATACAATGATAAATCATGGTCTTTAGAGTGTACAGAACGACGTAATATTTTCAGACACAGAGGCATTGTTACTCCCATCCCAGGCCGTGTGTCCTCCAGAGTAGGAGTATACCTGGACCACAGTGCAGGTACTCTGTCCTTCTACGGTGTGTCTGATGACACCATGACTGTCATTCACACAGTCCACACCACGTTCACACACAACCTCCATGTTGGATTTTGGCTTGGATCTGGATCCACTGCTGAGTTGTTGTATGAGCTCAACTAGATCACACTGTTGTTGTCTCCACCAGGCCGAAGGCATGGGGAGAGAGTGTCTCCACCAGGCCGAAGGCATGGGGAGAGAGTATGTTTTGCACTCCGTCCGTGTGTGTGTGTGTGTGTGTGTGTGTGTGTGTGTGTGTGTGTGTGTGCGTCCGTCCGTCCTTCCTTCCTTCCGTCCGTCTGTTACCAGCTAATCTCCGGCACCGTTGGCCCGATCCATGCCAAACTTTGCACACACACTCTCTGGATGCCAACAACGAACCTCTGCCCCAAATATTCCTCAACGGCCTGTTATAGCGCCACCATGAGGCCGATTTAGGCAAAACACATTTCTGTAGATTACTCGTACACATTTTATCCATACATCACACAATTCGGTATACACTATCTCCATAGTCATGTGATCAACACGGATCTGCACCATTTCCCATCTTCCTTCCTGATTGGCTAAGATTCGCTTCCAAAGCTCACATGATTGGTCCGTTTCGAACAAAATGCCACATTCACAAACAGTGTGCAATTTCCGTGAAATTATACACGCACATTTCCACTAGGCTGAGGACGACATGACACAATTTATTTTCCAAACAGCCTCATGGTGGCGCTATAACAGGGCAATTCCTGTTTTTATCTATAACTGCATCGATCTGTGTACAACTTTGTATGCGCACTCCCTAGAGGCCATGGAAAAACATTTTCCCTGCATCCCTCCACATCTGCCGGTTATAGCGCCACCATGAGGCCGATTTCTGCAAAACACATTGCTTATGTTAGTCGCACAGATTTCATCCAAATCTCATGCAAATCGGTATACATGATCTCTGTAATCATGTGATCAAGACGAGCCTGTTGGATTTCTCAGATTCTACACTGATTGGCTAAGATTGCCTTCCAAAGTCTTCAGGAGTGGCCCGTTTTGTACAAAATGCTGCACATGTCCTGCTCATCCAGAATTCTATCCTCAGAGATGCTATGAGTGATCTGGCTCTGCATTTCCTCAACAAAATGAAGAAAATTGTTGCAAAAAACAAACAAACATGTTTATATCACTCCTCAACATTTTGCCAAACATCACACACACTCCTATCCTCCTGGTGGAGACCTGTGCCCAGAAGGGCACTTTTTCTAGTTTTGTCTGTCGTGTCATCAGATCAGAATCGTTGCTTCATTATTATTGTATTGTTTTTCTTCTCAGCCTGCTCTGTGAGCTTGTAGATCAGCTATTTTTTTCCTATGTGTCGTATGATGAAGTATATAGGGGCTAGAAGGGGTTAATAATCCAATTTAACCCATTAAGACCTGAGACCAGATTCTACTAAATGTCTTCTAAATCCTAACAGTTTTCTTTTTTCCCAAAGTATTGTTCCTTAATGATGATGATTCTTTAACTTTAAGTATTGTTCATTAATGATGATGATTCTTTAACTTTAAGTATTGTTCAGAGACGATTCTGGCTGGCAGGAAGTACCGCTGCAAAAAAAATGTTGGCACTGCGATGGCAAGCTCCGCATTCTCTGCCCTTTAACCAATTTTGGGCGGGAACCCCTTTTGGTGTTTTAAGCATTACGTTATACTTTAGCTATTGAAAAATAGCAGATCTACAAGCTCATAGCGTGCCACCGAGTGGCGCGCTACGAGCTTGTAGGTCTGCTATTTTAGAAAAATCGTGAAAATGCGGCACAAATCTTTGAAAATTGAACATATTCTTTCAGAAGACTTTTTTTTATTTCGACGTCAGGCCTAAATGGGTTAATCACTGGAAACAGTTATTAACTGATGTTGTAACAATGGAGCTTTCCACAGCTAGATTAAATGGTGCAAACTATCAAACAATAGACAGCTGGAACCATATTCTCTATCAAGTTAGGACCTCTACTATATAACTAGCATGACATATATAACTAATTATATCTGTATAATCCCCTTTTTTCTTTTTTGGTCTTTGTTGAAATATTTGCTCATTTATTTTTCTTTTCAGGCCTATGACGGGGTGCGTTGGGAGGGATTATTTTTTATTTATTTATTATTTGCAATTTGTTCGATCGATTTTTATGTTGTATTTAATTGTTATAATCATTACTATATTTTCTCTTTTTTTTGTCAACGGTGGTTGGTGCTGGGGTTAGGGGGTAGGATTTTAAAAAATGAGGCAAGGGGCAAGCCACTGATTGTAGTTGGCAAAGAATTTGAATTATGTGCATTTTCTTCGTATGCCTGTGCCTTTCATCCAAAAATGAAATAAAAACAGTTTTCTGATAAAAAAAATAATAAAAAAAATAAACGTATGTGAGCTTGTAGATCTGCTATTTTTCAACAGCTAAAGTTATAAATAATGGTTAAAGAGGTTAAAAGCTATAAGGTGACACAGATGTGTAAATAATGGTTAAAGAGGTTTAAAGCTATAAGGTGACACAGATGTGTAAAGATGTGTCTCAGTGGACACTTGTAGTTCACTGATAGGACTACAACTCCCATGAGCTATCATTCTCAATGACCTGTTTTGACACAGGTGTGGACATTCCTTCAATCAAGTGATGAACATAATTATATCCTGTCCTGCGTTTGATTCTGCCTGAAGAAGGTCAAAGGTCAATTGACTGAAATATTCCAGCAATAAAATGATTGAAATGAAATGATAAAATGACCCTTAATAATTATTACACTTCTATACTTGTGTGACTCCAGAAGCTCCTCCTAAACCTGTCAGATGCAGTGTTGTTTCTGTTTCCCTCGACTACAACTAAGACGAAAAATGTTCGTCGACTGCCTTTTTTCACTGACGGAAACTAAATGGAAACTAAATGAAAACTAAGCTATGACGACTAAAACTAAGACTAAATATACTGACAATTTCGTCAACAAAAAAAACTAGACTAAAATGTTAGGAAGGGACTAGTGGACAAGAGATCCAGTATAAGTCATTTTAGACTTGGTTGCATGCTGAAAATAGCCGATCCGTCATTAAGACGGCATCAAGGCCCGCCAAAACACATTTTAGTCGACTGAATCAACTGTAGATTTAGTCGACTAAAATCTTATGATATTTAGTCACCTTCCAGGTGACTAAAATGTGACTGAAACTAAATTAAAACTATTTAAGAGACTAATGAGTAAAACTAAAATCAAAATTTGCTGCCAAACACTGGTCAGAGGTGGCTTTTTTTTAACAAACATTTTTGTCACATTTTGAAAAGTTGAAACGGGATTACTTTTACTTTCCGTACTTTGAGTAAATTTTGATGTCAATACTTTAGTACTTGTGGAAGTACATGTGGAACTCCAGAGTTTTAACTTGTAACAGAGTATGATCTATATTGAAGTATTGCTAGAGAATTCCATGCTAGAAGGCTTTCTTACCTTTATTTAGTTGTTACGTCCCCACCAAAGAGGTCCAGGTGTTATTTTGTGCAAAAGTGCATTATTGGCTATTTCCACTAATATAAGCCTATTTATTTCCTATACAGACCTGTGTATGCATTGAAATAGAGATCTCGTCTGTGTTTTGTATTTGATGTTTGTCATCTGCGGTAGTAGGGCCTGACTCACACGGTCACAACAGATTGATGTATAGCTGATGCATGAGACTTGTTTACTGATGCAAGCTCGCAATGCATTTCCAATGGGAGTCACATGGTTTTTGTTGTATGAGCGGGAGGGGGGCAGTCGAAACACAGCCGAAAGCCGTACAACAAAAATGTTGTGTCAAACCATGTGACTTCCATTGGAAATGCATTGTGGCGGCCATGACACTTACCCTTTGTTTACATCTAGCATCCAACAATGTTGTATGCTAGATGCGAAGGTGTGAGTGAGGCCTAAGTAACACACCTGTCGGGCTGTGTTTCCCCCCCCGACACATACAATATCAAACCGTTTCCCACAGAAAGTACACACAGATTTAATACCAGTCTGCAAGAAACCTGCTGCCCTGGTCCGTCGTGTATTTTATGGCCATTTGAATTCTAATTTCGTATTTGACAAACAGTATTCAGAATACGGTTTGGTGTTTGTCAAATATAGAAATGGTAAATTAAAACATAGAATACCGTTCGTGTTCTGAATACTGTTTAGAAATGGTTCATTAAAAACTTAGAAATAGGTATTTAAAACGAAAATATAACCCGATTCTAGATTTCCGTTGGTGTCGTTCGAAACAGAATTAACAATTCAAAACGAGACGCACCGCGACCTGTACTGTGTTCTGTGGTTAATTTCTCTGCTGTAACGTCCCTCCCTCTCCCATTTTGGGTGGGAACCCCTTTTGGTGTTTTAAAGCATTATGTTACATACTTTAGCTATTGAAAAATAACAGATCTACAAGCTCATAGAGCTTGTAGGTCTGCTATTTTTGAAAAATCGTGAAAATACGGCACAAATCTTTGAATATATATTCTTTCAGAAGACTTTTTTTTTATTTCGACGTCAGGCCTAAATGGGTTAAAAGGGGACGGAGGCGTGGCCACGGCCGTCTTGAGTGACAGGCAGGCACAGGCAGCGCTGTTGACGATCGCACCAGGCGACATTACATTTAATTTATCCTTTATTATATTTATTTAAACATATTAGCGTGCTTTTAGATCACATTTTACAATTTACAATTTAGGCATTTAGCAGACGCTCTTAATCCAGAGCGACTTACATTAAGCAATAACAAAAAGCATGGCATACATCACATATATAAAAAGTAGTTATCATGAAACATGCGTAAGCTAAGAACGTAACAGTGGAGTATCTATGTCAACTATACATACTATACTATATTATATATTATACACGTGTGCTATAAAGTGCTATGACTACATAAAATGCAATTCTAGTGCTGTCTACGTAACATGCTATAAGTCTGTTTAAAATACTATCCAAGTCTACATAAAGTGCTATATTTAAAATTTACAATTTAGGCATTTAGCAGACGCTCTTAATCCAGAGCGACTTACATTAAGCAATAACAAAAGCATGGCATACATCACATATATAAAAAGTAGTTATCATGAATCATGCGTAAACTAAGAACGTAACAGTGGAGTATCTATGTTAACTATACATACTATACTATATAATATAATGTGTACTATAAAGTGCTATGATTACATAAAGTGCAATTCTAGAGCTGTCTACGTAACAAGCTATAAGTCTGTTTAAAATACTATCTAAGTCTACATAATGTGCTATCTAAGAGGCTAGGCTAGGGCAAGTGCTACGGGCCATGGTGGAGTCTGAAGAGGTGGGTTTTTAGACTACGGCGGAAGATTGGGAGTGAGGCTGCAGTTCTGACTGTGATGGGAAGTGCATTCCATAGTTTTGGAGCCAGAAGGGAGAAGAGTTTGGGACGTGTGGAGCGTTGTCCCGGCGTTTTTAGTGAAGGTACCTCCAGCTTCCCTGCGTTGGCTGATCTGAGTGCGCGGGAGGGTTTGTAGGGTACGATCATACTTGTGAGATATGGGGGGGCCATGCCTTTGGTTGCTTTGAATGCCAGCATCAGAGTTTTGTATTCTGTGCGGGCAGCGACCGGGAGCCAATGGAGGGAGCGGAGAAGGGGGGTGACGTGTGAGAATTTTGGCTGGTTGAAGACCAAGCGGGCTGCGGCATTTTGGATCAGTTGGAGGGGCTTAAGTGCACATGCCGGTAGGCCAGTAAGGAGGGAGTTACAATAGTCAAGTTTTGACAAGACTGTTGTCTGGATTAGGAGCTGGGCTGACTCCTGGGTGAGGAACGGTCTAATTCGTCGTATGTTGTAGAGTGTAAACCTACAGCATACGACGAAAATAGTATCTAAGTCTACATACAGTGCTATCTAAGGGGCTAGTGCTACGGGCCATGGTGGAGTCTGAAGAGGTGGGTTTTCAGACTACGGCGGAAGATTTTAACGCACTGATGTTATTATATGCCTTTATCTTCTGGATGATTGAACCCCAATGGAAACGCACTGATTAAACATCCTCTTTGCAAAACTTTGCAAACAGTTAATAAACTATTCAATAGATAGGTAGATCGATAATAAAAAACATTGATAGATAGAATAAAAACAGTCTCTCTAATTATGCTAAAGTATAGGCATACCTCGTATTTTTGAGTGGTGCAAACCACTCCAATAACCAGCTTTGTCTGTATGTACCTGTGTACCTGTGTACCTGTACGTGGGGCCACGTAGGGGTGAGCATGGTTGCTATGGTTAGTGTGTGACGTCACTGCACCACTCAGTTCACACGGGTGTGATTTTTTATATATTTTTGAATTTGAGTTCCCCCCCCCCCCCTTCCCCCCACCACCACGCTTACCTCACTATCATTATGATAAAGTCGCTGAATAATCCCTCGCGTTCATACGAGAGGCATGTTGAAGTCAGAAATGAAGAGCTTAGTATATCCATCTGGTCAAAACCAGCTCCCTAGATTAGGAGATACGAGGCATTCTTTCTGAGCCGTATACAGGCAAGTGAACGAAGAGCAAGGAGTATGTGCGAAGAGCAAGGAGTATGGTGCAGAAGGAGAGGCCAACCCCCCCCCCCCCCCAATAATATTTTTCTCTCGTTTGATATCAATGAAAATGTGCTAGGATGTGTGTACACGTCCTAGCAATCCGTCGGTTGGATTAGCTATGACGTTTCCACACGTCCTACGGTCTAAATAGGTTAAAAGTCCACATGAAAAGGATAAAGGTGATGATCCTAAACAATGGTTCTCCAACATTCCAATCTCAAGGACACCCAGATGAGACTGTTAAGCATCAGGCTTACGGACCATAACCACCCTGTAACTCTCAGAGTTAGTTTGGTTCCTATACAAGTAAGACGCGCGAACGCGGGAAGCGAACGCAGCTCGTAAATTGCAATAACAACAATTAGAATAAATTACGTACTTTTTTAAGGTTTTTTTTGAAGTTCCCTTTTTTTTAAAGTCTTTTTTAAAGTTATTTTTTAAGTTAAGTTATTTTAAGTTAAGTTTATTTTTGTAAGTTTTTTCTTTAAGTTTTTTATTTTTAAGGTTTTTTTAAGGTTTTTTTTAAGTTAAGTTTTGTGTGTGTGTGTGTGTGTGTGTGTGTGTGTGTGTGTGTGTGTGTGTGTGTGTGTGTGTGTGTGTGTGTGTGTGTGTGTGTTTTGTGTGTGATACAGATGCGCCCTCTGGTGGCGGGCGGGTGGTGTTACAGCGGGACACACACACAGACAGACACACACACACACACACACACACACACAGACAGACAGACATGTTCTGCTAGGTCTCATAGTTCTATAGGTCACTGCGTTCGCAATAACCATCATTAATTTAGTTGGGCATCCCCTGGAATTCCTTCAAAGGAACCCACTTTGAGAACCACTGACCCTCCAGCTACAACCCCCAACTATAGGCAAATGAACCCCCCCTCCACTGAAGAACTCACATACCTGGGTAGCATGGCTCAGATCCGATGGAGGAGACGTCGGCAAACACTTCCAGGGTCAACTCAGCCAGGCCAGAAACACCATCAACATGCTGAACAATGCGTGGAAGAGACCCCTCCATTCCACAGAACACCATCGTCAACCGTGTAGTAGTGACCCCTCCATTCCACAGAACACCATCTTCAACCATGTAGTAGTGACCCCTCCATTCCACAGAACACCATCTTCAACCATGTAGTAGAGACCCCTCCATTCCACAGAACACCATCTTCAACCGTGTAGTAGCGACCCCTCCATTCCACAGAACACCATCTTCAACCGTGTAGTAGAGACCCCTCCATTCCACAGAACACCATCTTCAACCGTGTAGTAGCGACCCCTCCATTCCACAGAACACCATCTTCAACCATGTAGTAGAGACCCCTCCATTCCACAGAACACCATCTTCAACCATGTAGTAGAGACCCCTCCATTCCACAGAACACCATCTTCAACCATGTAGTAGAGACCCCTCCATTCCACAGAACACCATCTTCAACCATGTAGTAGAGACCCCTCCATTCCACAGAACACCATCTTCAACCGTGTAGTAGAGACCCCTCCATTCCACAGAACACCATCTTCAACCATGTAGTAGAGACCCCTCCATTCCACAGAACACCATCTTCAACCGTGTAGTAGAGACCCTTTCATTCCACAGAACACCATCTTCAACCAGCAACTGCTCACTCGAGTCCATGAAGACAACCTAAGCAAGGCAAGATTTGAGTTTATTTATATATCACAGTTTATTTATCACACTTAAGGCAGGGTAAGTGCTATGTTTTGGTCACAAACAAAACCTTTTTTTCCCTCTCTTTTTCTTGTATGGTTAAAGCTCTGTATTGCGACAGTAATCATTGCTATAGTGTTTGTTCAGCATGGGTCTCCCTGTCTCTCCAGCTCTTTAATAAACAGCAATTACATTATTAGCTAAGGTTTTCAGACACTCAGGAGAGAATATGCATTAATCAGCTTCATTTTTTATTGTGTTCCAGTTCCATTTTTTGTCTGCTCATTTATGTGTGTCATGACATCCAATTCCCCTTGTTTAATCTGTATCCTGACTGAGTTCTCCATCCTGATCTGAAAATGTTCTGTTTAATAAAGAGCTTCTTGAAATTCAAAATGCTTTGAATAAAACATTAAGAGCATGAAAACACGTTATAAAAGGACATGAATGTGTTATGAATATAATACGTTAAAATTAAGTACAGAATAAAATAACTCGTGCACTTTGATTTATTATCTCTTTCTGTATAATCAGACCAAATCAAATGACACGTATTAACTTTTTGAATAATGGAACACAAAGTGTTATATCACAATAGTTACAGATTATCTAGATGGTCTAGACTAGAGGAATCTCCAAAATCGTAATCGGTATCGGCCCCCCCAACAATCTGGCATCAGTCAGACTTTTGCCTTCGGGGGGTTCCCCCAAGGGACAGTCTGTCTAGTCTACTCTATACCTCCTGAACCCGAAGCCGCCCAACACTGTAAATATTATGACGACGTGACATGTGCGACAATCTGCTTCCTCTGTGGGGGGAATGGAGACATGTGAGACCATACCGCAGGGCACACACAAGATGCATGGCAGTGCCATGACAGACAGAGAGGGGCCATATTAGACCATACCGCAGGGCACACACAAGATGTATGGCAGTGAGATGTGTGACAGAGAGGATGACATGGAAAGATGGTGCCATCTGTGTGTCTAGAACACACAGATGGCACCATCGGCAGTGGCTTAGGGGTAGAGTGTTTGGTAGAACAGCCGGATGGGAACCGTGAGGTTCACAGTTCGATCCCGGGCTCCCCCAGAGTTAATGTGGAAGTAGACTGGAACTCACCTATGCTTTCTATGGCATAGGCAGCATCCGCCGGGAGAAACTACACAAAGCTGCATGACATGAGACTAATTAATTAGAGCGACAGAGAGAGAGAGAGGAGTGTGTGTGTGTGTGTGTGTGTGTGTGTGTGTGTGTGTGTGTGTGTGTGTGTGTGTGTGTGTGTGTGTGTGTGTGTGTGTGTGTGTGTGTGTGTGTGTGTGTGTGTGTGTGTGTGTGTGTGTCAATTTAACAATGGTGCAGACGATCAGAAATCAGCAGAGAGTGAGCGACGTTTGTGCTGTATGTCGAATTGAAGTAGACTCGGCCCCAGACTTTCTTTTCTCCCTGGAAATAAAAACGTCTGGGTTTCCGAGACTAATGTGGAAGTGTCCTTGAGCAAGACTCAATTGAATTGCAATTGCTCCCGATGTGCAGGTTGGTGCCTTGTATGGTTTGCTCCACCATCGGCGTATGAGTGTGTGTGTGTGTGTGTGTGTGTGTGTGTGTGTGTGTGTGGGTGTGTGTGTGTGTGTGGTGCGCGTCCGGCCGTGCGTGTGGACTTGGGGGTGGTCAGGTCATGCCCTGCAGTTTGAGTCTTGGGTAACCTTGACATTAGCCGGAGGAGAGAGGAAAGCCCGAAGTGTTTGTGTGAATCTATAATGCACAATCTATGTAAATAGCTTTGGATAAGGTGCTATAAAAATGCACCATTTACCATTTAACACTAGTTCTCAAACACTGTTTGGGTCGTAGATACATTTTTATGGGTTCAGGGTTAGTATTTAATGAGAACTGCAGTGCTGAAAAAGCACTCCCTTATTGTCTATCTATACTCTTAAACAGTGAACCTGTGTTTTAAATGTGGTTTTATTGCACACAAAAACAAATCTAATTCAATATTTTAGATTATATCTGTGCTACTGTTGACAGCATAGTGTTTAACAACTGTTGGTGGTGATGCCTGCGTTGGTTTAAACGTGTTATTTTCGTAAATGTGACTCAGATTAAATAGCCTTATACCCCTACTGTATATAATATATGTGTGGATATGGACAGTATTATGTAGTTTGTCTCATATTTCAATGAACGGTGACACACTGAATGCCAACCTGACAAAATACTCCTTCTGCTCTTTTCAAGAAGGTACCAGTCAGTCTCACACGCACACACACACGCACGCACGGTCCCCCTATTAACGTGTTTATTGCGTTTTGCTTTTAAGTGGCATATGTGTGTGAGAGCAGCTCAGATAAAAGACTGTGGAATATAATGATTTGGGTCCTATACGCTACAGTTAGGAAATCATTGAGACACGGTCCGAGTTATGGAAACTTAAAGGAAACATTCTTCTGAAGAGAGAAGAAAAAAGGGGGGGGAAATAAGAAAGAAACATCTAAGTTGTTATTGAAATCTTTATCTCAAATGGCAACACTGTAGCGAGAGGATTCCATTGAATATATTCTGTATCTAATCTCATTTCTATGGGTCATTTCATTCTGAATAGCAGTTGTGTGTGCATTGCTCATTAACCCATGACTGCAATATGGCACATTATTTTAATGAAAAAGAGGGGGGAATGGATGTATTTGTTTTAACCATTGGTTCTCAAAGTGGGGTCCAGGGTCCCCTAGGGGTCCTTGGGGTGGGGTGTCCAGGGGGTCCCTAGCAAAAGTAGTTAATACAGCATCACAATCATTTTCACAGCTATTTTTTGAAAATGTTAAAAAATGTTGAATGATTTCAATTTTCTTTTATACACAATAACTTAATATCTTCTCTTCTGGGTGGTCCCTGACACAAACAAAATCAGATGGTGGGGTCCGCGGCCCACCACCTATTCCTTTGGGTGTCCTTGACTTTAAAACATTTGAAAACACTGACTTATATGCCAAAAGTCAAATTAGCTTTTGTGATTTTGGAGGATAAACAATTACCTCAAGAACAAATGTACAATTAGTGTAATATCACTTATATTCTGATATCTGGCTGACCCGTTGAAAAACATTTAAACACATTTTTTCAGTAAAATCTTTGTTACTAGTAGTAGCATATACATGTATACATGTGCATAGTTGAGCTGCAATGTCACCCTCCGGTGGACAAAATGTGTATTATTTGAGACACACATACGGGTATTTCGGGGCGTGACCAAATTTGCCATTGTTGTTTAGGGCTAAAGACCATGGGAATTGCATTACGGAACATACATAAAACATAAATTTCTCCGTCCTACAGCATCCTACAGCGTCCTACACTATGGTCAAGTATTGTAGTGTCGACAGCAGAAAAAAAAAACGGGACGCCTAAATAGACTTTTCCAATGTTCCCCAGCCACGAAAAGGAACCAGAGAGAAGAGCAGACACACATTACGGGTATTTCGGGGCGTGGCCCGGGGCATCTCTGAGGAGTGTGTATGGACCCTCGTCGCCAATTCGTTTTTATACCAAGCTAACGCACTTGGTGCGAGTCCTTCAAAGTAGTCAGCTGACATTTAAAACAACAGTTTAATGAAACCAACGACAAAAACTAGGAATTCTCACTGAAAACCCAGAATTTTGACGACTTCTGCACTGGTTCAGACTGGTTTCCACTGTTTAGCCCCGTTTCAGAAGGTCGCAGACCACATCCTGAATGAAACGCCATGCGTGACGCATGTGTAGGCAGAAGAATACAGACAAACTATGTGCTGAATTACAGCTCATCCGAAATAGAATTCCCGTTGTGCGCGCACACGCACGCACATAGAGGCATCTCATAGCTGCAGCTGTGTGTATTGAGTGAGACAGATGCAGGGTTCATCTGTGGTACCAGCGGCTGATTTGCATGAGCTGACTGCCTGGCATGTCACTCATCCGGACGAGAAGCAACGTTCACACTCGACACAATGTGCTGGCAACTGAAGCGCTCTCCTGACAAGGGAATAGAGACGCCGCGCAAGCTGTGTGTGTGTGTGTGTGTGTGTGTGTGTGTGTGTGTGTGTGTGTGCATGCGCGTGTGCGACCCACTGTTGATTTTGACAGCAATTTAGTTTTTTGTTTTGTTTTGTTTCAGTCATAGTCTTTTGAATACATTTTTTAGTTTTTGTCATATTTTAGTCATCTGAAATGATTAGTGTAAGTCTAGTTTTAGTCGACAAAATCTACAGTTGATTTTGGCGACAAACATGTATTTTGGCGGGCCTTCATGGCATCATAATAGCAGATTTTACACTTGGTTGCATGCTGAAAATAGCCAATCTACAAGCTCACAATGCTGTACACCCGAGCGTCTTTTAGTTAAAGGGATAGTTCAGATTTTTTGAACTTAAGTTGTATGAAATACTTGCCATTAATATAGTGGTTGCAACTGTATTAATTGATTGCCCGAGTCCCATGGTGGGAGTTCTGCTCTGGTTTTGGTCAATATTAAGTAGTTCCGGTCATTTTGTGGGGGGCACTGGGGCCACGCAGTAAAAGTAAATGAATCCACAAAACGAACGTAATTTGTATTGTTGACCTATTTCTAAAATATTAGCGCGACTTTCGTTCAACTTTGACCCCTCTATCACATGGAACTATTTTTTGGGCGTAGTGATATGGACACAAAAAACATAGTTCTGTGTGATAGAGGGGTAAAAAAAGAACGGAAGTTGCACTAATATTTTAGAAATAGGTCAACAATACAAATGACGTTAGTTTTGTGTATTCATTTACTTTTACTGCGTGGCCCCCAGTGCCCCCCACAAAATGACCGGAACTACTTGATATTTCACCAAAACCAGAGCAGAACTCCCACCATGGGACTCGGGCAATCAATTAATACAGTTGCAACCACTATATTAATGGCAAGTATTTCATACAACTTAAGTTCAAAAAATCTGAACTATCCCTTTAAGGATGCTTTTCTTCCTCCCCATCCTGACTTCAAAATGGGGATATTTTTTAGGGGTTACAGTTTAGAAATTAGCTTGAATTGTTTGACTCGCGAGTCAGTCTGTCAACATTTCTCTCAACCAGAGGAGGACAGTTTTTCATTGTTTAAAATCTGCTGGGAAACAATTTTATTTTATTTTAAAACAAATGGCATTGCATGACGGTGTGGCCCTCCATTCGATTCTAGGATTCAAGCTTGTTCTCTCCTTCGCGTCATCAGTGCCCATACCCGAGGCGGGGTTGGTCGGAATAACGTGTTCCTTCCGCATGCTACGCCCGGCCGGGGAAACTCCCCCCTGGCAGGTGAAAAGAAGCAACTCCTCATGCATAGAGGTCATGAGGTCAGTCCTATGCCCCTCCGGGTTGGCAGAGGAAGTGTAGCGCCCAGGATTACATTAGATAAGACCTCAATTTGTAGGCTATACAGTTTAAATATAGTTTATACTGGTGGTATGTTCTTGGTTGTTTGTGTCCTATCACCCATACAAAGATGACAAAGACGGTTGTTGAAAGCTTATTCTCCACTGTGGGAGACTCGGCACCCCACAACCTTTGTGTGAAAACCACCAGAACAGAACATATAATCCAGGATAAATTGTAGACAGACACTTTTATTCACTCAATACTGCCACCTACGGATCTGGTCGATAGCATTTTTATATTGACCTGTGTGACATTATATAACCAGCCTGCAGATAAATGTAGTGGAGTGGAACAGCCATAGCCGGGTGGTAGAGAAGGTTTTCCGGTTCGATCCCTGACTCGCCCTGTCTATGTGTCTCTGAGCAAGACAATGCTCAGACAATGCTCATCTGAGCCACCTGAGCAGACATCTGCTGGGTGGAGCTATAAAATACTCCATGTCCCCCCCCCAAAAAAAAGAACGCTGGAAGTATCAAGTCTGACTTGAGTACTTACAATGCATGTTATGCTGGCTTTTCAGGACCATGGACAGTGACTCCCTGTCCGTATTATAATTTGCAACGTACATATTTGAGAGCTTCACACAGCATGCCATTGGCAAGACAATGGATTGTCAGAACATTGTCAGTGAGAAGTGTCAAAAAGGGACACTTTTGCAGACACTTATTATCCAGAGCCACTCACTTACAATAGTGTAAACATGTACATCAAATGCAGAGAGATGATGTAACTCAGTCAACTACTGTACACCGGTTATTCAGTGGTTCTTTGCAATATATAGCACCTCAGTGAGGTGCAAACATTGCAAAGAACCACTGTGACCTCAGGGTTCTTCAGTGTTTCTTTGGGATAGTTGTTGCTATATAGCACTTTTAAAATACAGTGTATTTACAGTGAAAACCACACTGATTGAGAACAGTGTGGTTCTCCTTTTCTCTTCTTTTTTCCCTCTATCAGACACTATATAAGTTATGTCTGTGGGGAGCTCTTAATTGGTTGATTGAATGTTTAGGTTACCTTTAACATTCTCATAATCACACTATCCAATAAATATGGGGCCTGCCCAAATGTCATTAAAAACCATGAATGATTTTAGTTCATCATCAATAAATAGCTTATTAAAGGTGTAGTGAAATGAAAAATACGTTTTTCACACTTTTAGACCATATCCGTGGTCATCATATGGGCATACCTAACAATGGATGCCAAAAAAATGGGAAAATTCTCATTTTTGTGTGTTTTTATATCAAACGTCCATAGAAATATATTTTTTATTACTTCCTGAAAACGAAAACGTGCTGCGTGATGACGTGTCGAGGCCCACATCGATAAAAGCCAATAAAAATGAAGCTCACCCGTTTAATTCCCCATATCTCCGCATCCGTCCAAACAGGCAAACACAGCTGCTACTGATTACATAAATCTTCCGTTTTTATTCCCATTCAAGATAACATCCAGAGAGTGTATTACTCGGTTTCAACTTAATCATCATGCTAAAAAATGTATCTGAAAACATTATAGGGTAGAAATAAGCCACATAAGAGTAAACTGGTAAAGCTGGCCGACTATCTGAGTTGTAAACAAACATCCACACGCTGTCCTGCGTAGCATAGCTACCGTCCCTAGCTACCGTCCCATCCCCTGAAGGGATGCGACGCTCTGATTGGTTCAGAAACTTCATAGCGGTGTTTCAACTTGAGACCGTCTGAAACTTCAAAATAAAATGTCCACCATTTCCGTTTCACTACGCCTTTAAAGCTGCTATAAGCAATAATATGTCAACATTTTAATGACCTTTTTTTTGGTATTCAGACAGCCAGCAATGGGTAGAACACTCCCAAATAAATGTAGTCTCTGTGACACATCTAGGGGCCGCAATCTGCATTCAAAGATTTTGTCATTGGTCTTTCCTGGTCGCAATGACTAACCAATCAGGAAGTAGACAGGAAAATCGACCAATGACAAAGCTTCTAGGAAAATCTTTGAATGCAGATTGCGGCCCCTAGATGTATCACAGAGACTACATTTTTTGGGGGGCGTTCTACCCAAGAAAATTTAATTTTAATTTCTCCACACCGAATGCTCATCTGAGCCACCTGAGCAGACATCTGCTGGGTGGAGCTATAAAAAACAATTACACCATGCAGAAAATACTCCATGCCCCCCCCCCCAAAAAGAACGCTGGAAGTATCAAGACTGACTTGAGTACTTACAATGCATGTTATGCTAGCTTTTCAGGACCATGGACAGTGACTCCCTGTCCGTATTATAATTTGCAACGTACATATTTGAGAGCTTCACACAGCATTGGCAAGACAATGGATTGTCAGAACATTGTCAGTGAGAAAGGAGGGCATTTGCAAAGGTGTTGTTATGTAAATGCTATTCAGCTTATTTTTTTACAATGAAAAGAAGCGTCAAAAAGGGACACTTGTATGTCCAGAAAAAATGCAGGAAAAGTACAGTAAAGCCTGAAGTGTTGGAATGGCACATCTGTATGCATTTTGCAGACACTTATTATCCAGAGCCACTCACTTACAATAGTGTAAACATGAAATGCAGAGAGATGATGTACCTCAGTCAACTACACCGGTTATTCAGTGGTTCTTTGCAATATATAGCACCTCAGTGAGGTGCAAATATTGAACCACTGTGACCTCAGGGTTCTTCAGTGTTTCTTTGGGATAGTTGTCTCCTAGTAGCACTTTTAAAATACAGTGCATTTACAGTAAAAACCACACTGATTGAGAACAGTGTGGTTCTCCTTTTCTCTTCTTTTCCCCCTCTATCAGACACTATATAATAATAATAATGTATAATATAAATATAATAATGTCTGTGGGGAGCTCTTAATTGGTTGATTGAATGTTTAGGTTACCTTTAACATTCTCATAATCACACTATCCAATACATTTAATAAATATTGGGCCTGCCCAAATGTCATTAAAAACCATGAATGATTTTAGTTCATCATCAATAAATAGCTTATTAAAGCTGCTATAAGCAATAATATGTCAACATTTTAATGACCTTTTTTTTGGTATTCAGACAGCCAGCAATGGGTAGAACACTCCCAAATAAATGTAGTCTCTGTGACACATCTAGGGGCTGCAATCTGCATTCAAAGATTGTCCTAGAAGCTTTGTCATTGGTCGGAAAAAAAAATGCAATGACTAACCAATCAGGAAGTAGACAGGCAAATCGACCAATGACAAAGCATCTAGGAAAATCTTTGAATGCAGATTGCGGCCCCTAGATGTGTCACAGAGACTACATTTTTTGGGGGGCATTCTACCCAAGAAAAAAAAAGTCATTAAAATGTTGACATATTATTGCTTATAGCAGCTTTAATAGGCCCTATCGTTAAAGCACCCTTTGACAAAAGTACTATATAGCGCCTTTAAAGACTGGTACTATATAGCACCATTTGACGATTTGTGCTATAGCACCGAAAATGGTTCCCCTATGATTACGAGCACCACTTTCGGTGATATATAGTATATATATATATTGTATTTAGAGCGCACGCACACACGCACGCACGCACACACGCACGCACGCACGCACGCACGCACGCACAGTAGTAGACTAGCTAGTGGTTAACGCGGGACATTAAGTATTCTTCGATGATGTTATTGCAACTTTTACTTAAGTGGGCCATGGGAGCACTTTATTTAACTGTAATTAGATTTCCACTTGATTCATACATACTGCACATTATGTTCCTATACAATAGTAAACCAGCAGACAAAACAGGACAGGGACCGTTTGAGCGCACTCGGAATGCTCGCTCGAGCGCACTCTTTCATTTTGTTTACGAGCGATGATGCTCATAGCGAACAGCGTCGGTTCGCTACGCGGCTACGCCACTAATTTGTGCATGCAGTATACAACTGTCCTACAGATTAGCGGAAACGGCGCGGGTTATCATACTACACATTTTTCCGGCACATAATCTCCGATGCTCATCTCCATACCACCATTTTATTGCTTTCTTTTTTTGCATGGCTAGGCACTGATGGGAAAAAAATAGGGCTGACAAAATAATTAGGCAACAAAAGACTAATCTTATTTCAGCCTCATTAATTCACAGCGAAAAATATGTCTTCTCCACAGCCATGGAGAGTAACGAGGGAGGGGGAGGAGTGAAGCAAGAAGGGTGACCAAGACCCAAAGAAAAGAGAGAGAGAGAGAGAGAGAGAGAGAGAGAGAGAGAGAGAGAGAGAGAGAGAGAGAGAGAGAGAGAGAGAGAGAGAGAGAGATTCAAAGTTAGAGTGAATGAATTGCTTCTGTCACACAGAACTACAATTACATCAATACATTGATTTGCATACTTGGATGCATATACGCTGTATTTGAGATAAACCAGAAGATGGGAGTTAGCGCGAAGCTCACAAATTACATTGAGAGATTGTCGATCAGGTACTTTCAAATAGCCAAAGTATAATTGGGCTTAGGTGGATAATTCATTTCTGTACATTTTGTTCCAAAGAGTGCCGTCCTAGAAATGCAGTCAGTGGACTCAAAAGTACTCTCCATATTTAGTATGGAATGTGTAGCTGAGTGAAAGTGATAACCCCAAAGGGGCATTCCACTAATTTTCAACATTTTACTATGTCATTAATATACCTATAGAGCTGTTAATAATAAAAAGTCCCCCCATTCTGTGTTTCCTAGAACTGTAAGCATGAAAAAAATCCCACCCGTGTGAACTGAGTGGGCTGCAGTGACGTCACACACTAACCATAGCAACCATGCTCACATGTGGTCCCACGTACAGGTACACACATACACAGATACATACAGACAAAGCTGGTCGTTGGAGTGGTTTGCACCACTCAAAAATCATTAACATGGTGAAACACATCTTGATGACATCATCAAGATGTGTTTCACCATGTTAATCTGTGCAGATCATCTGATAAACAGGCCAACGGTCTGATCAGACTACAGGTTACACAGGTTAAGAGCAGGGCTAAATAATGTAACAGGCGGTATCATAACATGAGTGTATATCGGTGGGATAAACAGATGAATCTGGAGCAGACAGTACTTGACACGTAGCTTACATAACATAATGACAGACTGCTCTGATTAGCGGGCAGGGTAGACTAGAGTGGTATGATGAGGCAGGCAATATACACTCAGACTAATCACTAGTGAAATGGACACAGGTGGGAATGCAATCTCACGATCGGTGTCCCCAACTCTGAGGGGCAGCACTGTTTCCCAAACAGTGGGTCGGGACCCATTTGTGGCAACAAGTCAATATTCCGGTGTCGAGTCGGTCGGACCCACGGTTGTCCAGAACCACCACAAAAGGCCTCTGCACGGGCCCTGATCACACCTATATCTCCATATATGGAGCTGGCCTATTCTAACATCACACAACTTCATATTTGGGCATGCCTGACAAAGAACTCCATATACGTAGGAATAAAGGGACACAGACAGATGGGTGGAACGAACGGGTGTTGCATAGCCGGGTGGGGCATGGATATTGTGTGCTAGCAGCGGCGAGCAACGGGCTCTGCCAAACTTTGGACAACTCAAGTGTCATTGCATCTCTGTATATATTTATAATTTTATTTTACCTACGGCCCGGTGGGCGGCTGACTGGCCGTGGATCCTAAATGACACTGTAGTGGCCCCATCACGGCAGTGAAGAAGCGATGGAAAGGATACCAATGACATAAAGCAGTGGCGAAGAAAGTGGCGAATATAAT
This sequence comes from Electrona antarctica, assembly GCF_951216825.1. NCBI lineage: Eukaryota > Metazoa > Chordata > Actinopteri > Myctophiformes > Myctophidae > Electrona > Electrona antarctica. Next base: position 34,245,887 of record NC_136794.1, on the reverse strand, counting down.
CACTTAGGCTATACGTGTCGCATTTCACTGGCCAAATATTTCACATTTTCGGGTCGTTTATTCGCGTCGCATCGCTCATTTTGCCATCCTATAGGGTCAAATTCAGTGATTTCATGAATACAAAATAAATAAAATCTAAGAAATTCCTTAAATTAGAAACATTTTCGGATCAGTATATTCTCCATGCTCCCGGTGCATAAAGACAGCTAAATTTAGATGTGCCCAAATCCTTGCATCCCAACCTGATGTAGAACTTATAGATCGGATATATTTTTTTAAGTGAGTGCGTGTGCGACTGTGTGTGTGCGCTCCCGTGTCCCCTGCACTTGTGAGTTAATTAATGCTCATTTAGGCATTAATGTCACAGCCGTGAGTAATGGTTTGTTCCTTATTATCAGACTGGGGATAATAGGCCCATAAAACCCTGGCTTCCCTGTACTCTTCACACGGCTGGCTAGAGCCTCTTTAAACCACACACACACACACACACACACACACACACACACACACACACACACACACACACACACACACACACACACACACACACACACACACACACACACACACACACACACACACACACACACACACACACACACACACACACACACACACACACACACACACACACACACACACACACACACACACACACAATGGAGGAGGAAATTAGAACTGAATTAAGTCTCAGAGACAATTAGCATGCCGATTCTTTACGCCTCTCTCACTTTTATACCTTGATATCAAATCCCCCCCCCCCCCCCCCCCCCCCGCAGGCTGGTGGGCGTGCATGTGTGCGTCCGTGCAAATGGATATTAATGTGTGTAACCTAGGCTACTTCCCATCTTTCGGGCCCAGATATCCTCGCGAGAATGGGAGGATGGAGAAAGTCCTGGAAATCCTAATGTATGCTCTCTGTCACAGGGACGTGTAGAGAATGTTAGAGAGGCAGGGGCAGAAATTCACTAAAAGGGCACTTTGGGCAAAACATTTAGAAAATAGCGGTTCTACAAGTTCTCAATGCCTTTTTCGGGGCGCAACATCGCATTCTGTAGCTACTGAAGGAGCAGCATATAGAACAACTTGAAAAGTCTCAAAAGCATTAGTGGCCCACCCATCTGATCACTTGAAACGGCTGCCACGTTAAGTCAGATTTTGGTCACTGTCCACTTCACTGGAGGAGGATGACCACCTCCACATTGTCCATTTGGACCCCACGCAGCATTCATTGATTAATTAGCACTCGGGTGGCGCACTGGTAAATTGCCTGCCCACCTGTTTGGTGGAGGTAACGGCGGGTAGGGGTGTATTGGTTACTGGACATATTCATACAAGACGGGGTGGCACCTGTCAGCAGGGAGTGTTGGGCGGGAGGAGTAGAACACAAGATGGGGTGGCACCTGTCAGTAGGGAGTGTTGGGCGGGAGGAGTAGAACACAAGATGGGGTGGCACCTGTCAGCAGGGAGTGTTGGGCGGGAGGAGTAAAACACAAGATGGGGTGGCACCTGTCAGCAGGGAGTGTTGGGCGGGAGGAGTAAAACACAAGACGGGGTGGCACCTGTCAGCAGGGAGTGTTGGGCGGGAGGAGTAGAACACAAGATGGGGTGGCACCTGTCAGCAGGGAGTGTTGGGCGGGAGGAGTAGAACACAAGATGGGGTGGCACCTGTCAGCAGGGAGTGTTGGGCGGGAGGAGTAGAACACAAGACGGGGTGGCACCTGTCAGCAGGGAGTGTTGGGCGGGAGGAGTAGAACACAAGATGGGGTGGCACCTGTCAGCAGGGAGTGTTGGGCGGGAGGAGTAAAACACAAGATGGGGTGGCACCTGTCAGCAGGGAGTGTTGGGCGGGAGGAGTAGAACACAAGACGGGGTGGCACCTGTCAGCAGGGAGTGTTGGGCGGGAGGAGTAGAACACATGATGGGGTGGCACCTGTCAGCAGGGAGTGTTGGGCGGGAGGAGTAGAACACATGATGGGGTGGCACCTGTCAGCAGGGAGTGTTGGGCGGGAGGAGTAGAACACAAGACGGGGTGGCACCTGTCAGCAGGGAGTGTTGGGCGGGAGGAGTAAAACACAAGATGGGGTGGCACCTGTCAGCAGGGAGTGTTGGGCGGGAGGAGTAGAACACAAGATGGGGTGGCACCTGTCAGCAGGGAGTGTTGGGCGGGAGGAGTAGAACACAAGATGGGGTGGCACCTGTCAGCAGGGAGTGTTGGGCGGGAGGAGTAGAACACAAGATGGGGTGGCACCTGTCAGCAGGGAGTGTTGGGCGGGAGGAGTAGAACACATGATGGGGTGGCACCTGTCAGCAGGGAGTGTTGGGCGGGAGGAGTAGAACACAAGATGGGGTGGCACCTGTCAGCAGGGAGTGTTGGGCGGGAGGAGTAGAACACAAGATGGGGTGGCACCTGTCAGCAGGGAGTGTTGGGCGGGAGGAGTAGAACACAAGGCGGGGTGGCACCTGTCAGCAGGGAGTGTTGGGCGGGAGGAGTAGAACACAAGACGGGGTGGCACCTGTCAGCAGGGAGTGTTGGGCGGGAGGAGTAGAACACAAGATGGGGTGGCACCTGTCAGCAGGGAGTGTTGGGCGGGAGGAGTAGAACACAAGATGGGGTGGCACCTGTCAGCAGGGAGTGTTGGGCGGGAGGAGTAGAACAAAGGCCCTAGTCTATGTTGTCCCGGTGGGGGCTCCTCAATAAATTGGAATAACAAATCATGGTGAATTCATCAAGTATTTTGTTTATTTGGGTCCCGGAGAGACACCAAATGTATCTCTTGAGTCTTGAGCTTAAAAGTTTGGGCACCACTGAAGGCTGAAGTTGAAACTCCTGAGCCTCCCAGGGAAGAACAGTTTGCTCTGTTCCCTTCAGTCTCATATGATTTTATTCCTTTTATTTTTTCCCCCACCTTTTCTTTACAATCGTCCCCCCTGGCGCTCTGTGGCTGCACTCCTGGAGGCCATGCCCACATTACAGTAGTCAATGGAGAGAAAAAAGACTGTAGTCAATGGAGAAATGAAAAGATCCATAGAATCCACAATGTGTGTGCAAGTGTGTGTGTGTTTGTGCGTGTTTGTGCATGCGTGTGCATGTGCGTGTGTGTATCTCCCGCTGCCCTGTGGAGATCTAATCGGCGAGTATAAAGCCCGATGTCATCTCACTCTCCGTGGGGATTAATATAGATTTAGATATTGAGAGCCAATTGTAGTGTGTCCGACCGGCTTGTGGATGTTATTTTTTATATCCTCGTGCTATCTGGGCCCCTCGGGTGAAGATCACCGGTATGGACTGTGAAGTTTCCTCTCCTGGAATGAACAGACAGAGAGATGATCCTCCTGAAGGGTAATCGATAGCTCTGAACTTTGCCGGTGAAATGCCCACATGGGATCGATACAAACTCCGTTGGCCGGATGCAAGCCTCCATTATTACCTGTTACACCGGGGGAGCACTATCATTCCCGCATGTGGCGCAAAATGAAAATTCATGCTCAACGGCCTTGTGATTCGCCGTCCGCCGAACATAGCCGGTCTACGAGCTCACAGCACGTCGCATCCGCCACACCAGTGGTTCCCAAACCGTTTAGCTCAAGACCCAAAAAATAAATGCTTTTTCTATTTGAGACATGTAGACACGACCTTTGACGCAATCGTGCGATTTGACACAAATCTTGACCTGAAGGTCAAAATTATATTTCTCCCCTGAGCAGACAGGCTCCATTAGCTCAGTGCTGAGCGTCTCAGCATTTGCGCAGGAGACCAGGGTTCAAATATTGGGTAGAAGAGGAAAGTACAGTACATTCAGGCACATATTTAGTAGATGCTGTACACTCTCTTCTTCACCTCAGCGGTCCTGTCCTCTTCACCCCGCTTCTGCTTCTTAAATGATATTCTCTGTCGCATACCGCGGTGACGCATGCTGAGGAAATCTTATAGATCTGCTGTTTGACTGAGTGTCACCCAGTGGTGGAAAAAGTACTCTCATTTGTTTACATAAGTAAACGTTATTCAAAATGTACAAAGTACACAAGTATCGGAATCAAAATATACTTAAACGACCCAATGTCCCATTTCAGTCTAATTCAAATCAAAATATCTTCAAAAATTCAAAATGTCTAAAATCTTGTGAAAAGATCTACAAGCAGTCGTGGACATAGCCCGGTTAGCCCGGTTACCCCGGTAACAAGATGTGCACATGCATGCACTACAGTGGGCACGCAACAGGCCAACAGCACACACACCAAGGCCCACCCCCGCTCGATCATGATTGGCGGAAGGCCCCCCTCTCTATTCTGATTGGATGAAGGCTTTGCCACCTAGACAAAAATGAAACCTATGGTTTTTTGACCCCCAGGGGTTAACTGGGGACAGGGAGGAACTCCTTATATGGTCAGCACACTCTATAGTATGGAGGATTATCACAACAAAACAAAAAAAGAAGTGATATCTGAATTAAGTGAAATCACTGAATATACCTTTAAGTACAGTACTTTAGTAAATGCACTAGTTATTTTCCACTATAGGCGCAGTGGCGTCACCGTTGTAGGACGGACTGTACATCAGGCTTTCCTCTCTCCTCCGGCTAATGTCAAGGTTACCCTGACCCACACTGCAGGGCATGACCTGACCACACGCACGGCCGGACGGATGGCGGCCGGACACGCACATGTGTGTGCAAGGTGCATACGCGTGTGTACACCACACACACACACACACACACACACACACACACACCTTCTTCATCTTGGTGTGTCAAGCACAGCAAACAGTGAAAGCACAGTGTGCAGCAGAAAAAGGTGCTTTGCAGAGGGGGGGGGGGGGGGTAGAGGGGGGGGGGGGTGTTTGAGACGGGTGGCGGCCGGGTGATGGGATGCAGAGAGGGGGAGGGGGGTGACGGTGATGGGATGCAAATGGATGCGCGAGTGTTTACACAACGCTAATTCCCAGCTGTCACTCACCGGGGTCCCTGGGGGTGGCGAAAAACTCATCAGACATGGGTGAGAGAGGGGGCGAGAGACAGAGAGAGAGAGAGAGAGAGAGAGAGAGAGAGAGAGATAAAAGGGTGTCAGGTGGAAACCTTGTATGTCCAAACAGTGTTGATTCTGTTGACTGTCTGAAACTGACGTCGATTACCTTTTTTCACTGGCAAAGACTAAAAAAAAACAAAGCTATGACGACTACAACTAAGCCTAAATAGGCTATACTGACAATTTTGTCAACAAATAAAACTATAGACTAAAATTTTATAGAGAGGGACTAGTGGAAAAGAGATCCAGTAGAACTAAGAGACAAGTCATTTTATGTTTAGATGCGCTCTGAAAATATAGATTCAATCGACTAAAAAACTATAGACCAAAGGTAAAACATTGAAGTTGACTAAAATATGGCTAAAACCTAACAGAATTGTATTCAAAATCAACTCATGGTGCCAAGGACAAGACCAAAGTTAAATAATTTGGAGGGAGGACAAGGCTTCCAATGTCGGGGCAATAGGATGTGAAGGGAGCAAGGTGGTCACCCGCTTCGAATGTGATCAACCGATAATCACCAGTAGGTTGCTTATCAAGTGAAACTGACGTACCGTATGTGGCCGGTTAAGAGTTATATCAGGTTAGGGGACTTATACGTGGCTAGTTAAGACTGGGGTTAGGGATAGTAGGTCGATAAGATCGTCTTGATACTTGTAACCTATACTGGTGATTATCGGTTGATTTTCATTGGAATCCACTAAGCTGGTGCATACCTCCTATTTTGCATACGGTATATGTCTTGTTCATCTTTGGGGCGGTGAATAACTGATCCGGAGCTCAATCAGATGAATTGAATATGAAGGACCCCAATGGAAACAAATCCTCTATAGCAGACCTTGTATTGAACTGTACTTTGTGTCTTTTTTCTGGAAACTGTTAATAAAGTAATCAATCGATCAATCAATCAATCAGCAAAGGAGTATTCCTCTGCTGTCAGGAAATGAAAATTACACATTTTTCAGGAAATTAAGAAAACCTTATATTTTCAAAACAAAGCATCAAAGTTGGTTTTGTGAGTTTATATTTGCATGAGAGCCTGGTGGTGGAGTTAGTTGCTTTAGATGACAGTTTGAGGGTCCAATGGAGTTAAGAGGTTTTGTCCAAAGTGTTTTTTACTACTTTCCATTGGTTCAATATTTTCGAAACACCACACAGAGGTCAAGGGTGTTCAATAGCACTGATTTATGCAAAAAAAAAGATCAAAAACCTCAATGGAGTTAGGAGGTTTCCTCCCGACAGCAACGATTTTCTTTTGAAGAATGGGGTTGGTTAAGGCCTTTGGTAACTATTTGGTAGCAGATCTATAAGCTCTCAAATGGCATACAGAGATATATGGTTTCTGCCCCGGCAATTACAATATTTAGGAGAGGATGAGACAGTGGGATGGTGAGAAGGAAAGAAGGGAGAATAACGGTGTGGAATAAGAAAAATACAGCAAGGTGTTAAAAAAACAACTAAAAAGAAGAGAGAGAGAGAGAGAGAGAGAGAGAGAGAGAGAGAGAGAGAGAGAGAGAACAGCTGCTTGAGACGGATAGAAGACATCGAGAGAGAAAACAAAGCTAAGTGTGTGTGTGTGTGTGTGTGTGTGTGTGTGTGTGTGTACTGTGTGTGTGTGTTTGCTGACAGCCTGTCAGCTCACTGTCGTATGCAAATTGAGGAGCGGGTGGGTTCACACAGAGGTCACCTTGACAAGGAAGTGTGGAGAGCTGCAGCTAACGAATCAGATGGCAGCGTCAGAGACACATCCGCTCATACACAACAACACAAGGTCATTTGAAAGACAAAGTAGGATGTTCAAACTTTAGCCTCGCTGACGATAAACCAACCACTAAACTTTAGCCTGCATAAACTTGTTTTATTGCGCTGTACGTGCTCTGAACTCTCGTTTGACAACAGCTGAATATACCGTATCAACAGACATGTGCACAGCAGCCATATTGGAAAGAAATGTGGCCTCTTCCTTACTTCCTTCATGGGTGTTCCTTCTGGTCAAACGGCAGAAGAACATGTAGAGAAAGCCTCCATGTTTATCAACGATCGGGGGATCGATTGCACTATAATACTTTCAAGGAAAAATGAAAAATCGCTGGCAGGGGCTAAATTACAGTATTATATTTAGAAATAGGGTGATACGTATGTTTTGAGGGTCAAGGATCTCAGTGAAACTATTCTTAAAGTGACCACATGTGCCCGTGGCAATGTGGCATGCTGGTGTGCAAATCAGTGCCCCCATTACAATATAATCACATTTTTACCAAGTACCAATATTGCATATAACTTTACAAATAAGCTATCTAGACAGATGCTGCGTTTGAACCCATTTAGACCTGAGGACGATTCTACAAATATAGTCTCTATGGCATATAGACCATTATGCAGACCGCAGCCATCTTGTCATTAAGTTAATGGCAGGGTTTGCGGAGCGGTCTTGTTATCGGAAGGTCGCCAGTTCGTATCCCCGGACCGGCATGTTAAAATTACCACCGCTGAAGTGCCCTTGAGCAAGGCATTGAACCCCTACCATGAAATGTTCTATGAGCAGGGTCTGGCTGTAAACAAGTTCGTCGAGCTTAGTCCATTCACCCTGGGTAAACAAAGAACTTTGCTTACTTTGCTTTGCTTAGCCGCAATTTGCCATTGACAGCCCATTCATCCAAACAGAAAAGTCCTATCTGATTGTATTAAACAACGTCAAACTCACCAACATTGCAGCTGTACGAAAAGCTTGAATTATATTCTTTCTACTGTATCTACAAAGGGCTTGTTTCATAAAATCCACCGTAGAAATGTTATGAGCTACTTTCTGTCAAGCAATTCCGTGCAGGTGATAAGTGTTCGAGTTTGGAAGTGCTCATTGGTAATCACACAACGGCCCTCCGTAATTCAATTTTGAAATTGCACATAATGCAGGAGGTAGCAGGACGATGCTTTACTTGCATGGCTTCCGCCGCAATCGGTGTATGAGTGTGTGTGTGTGTGTGTGTGTGAATGGAATGCACAATCTATGTAAAGCGCCTTGGATAAAGGCGCTATATAAATGCACCATTTACCATTTACCATTTTACTGAAAGCAAGCGCTTCCAAACTTCCAAACACTTAAATAATCACCTGCAAGGAATTTTGCAGATTGAAGCTTTTCGTACAGCTGCAATGTTGGTGAGTTTAACGTTATTTAATACAATCATATAGGACTTTTCTGTTTGGATATATGGGCTGTCAACCCTGCCACCCTGCCATTAAATCAATGGCAAGATGGACACGGTCCGCATATAGAGCAGGGCTGAGAAACCCTTTTTGGGCACATACATCATGATTATTTAAATGTTTCCTAAGGCTGGTAAGATCACCCATGCTTTGCCAGACTGTGACAACCACCAGTGCTTGTGTGTCTTATAACAATAATTACAGCTAATTACAACAATATAAGTGTGACACCCCGGGATTTGAACCCCAGGATCTCCAGCGTGGGAAAGGACACTAAAGTCAAACATGTTAACCGCTAGCTTAAAGGAGAATCCTCTTTGGCCCAGGGAAGACATTATGCTGTTAATCTTCAGGCCCTGAGCCACTCTGCTACAGCTCAGAATAATAAATTAATCATTTAATAATACAAGTTAATAGTATAGCCTAGGGGAAGTATTAACCTTCATCAGAGGTTCATCAGGTCAAAGGACCTTCCTCGGTCCAGACTCCTGAGTGATGAAGGTCATTGACCAAAAGAAAAAGCTTGGTTATTATTAAATAAACTTTATTGATCCAAGTAGTGATCCAAGCTTTCCTGCATACACCTGAAGGTACTTTACTGCTCCGTATTCTATCACCTTGGCCCATTCCACTGTCAGTGAGATACAGCGTACAAGTAATAATGTAATAATAAGTCAATATTTTAATGAGAATAATAAAGTTCAAAAATATATATGGGACAAAAAATCACTGCATGGAAGATCAAAAAGAGGTGGGTTCAAAGAACAGAAAGCACACAAAACTGGTAGTGCAACACTATAAAACTGAAGATGATGTAGAGTACTATGATGGTATCCGGAATGCTCACCCCAAAACACTTCGCCTCCACCTGCCTTACGCAGACCGCTTGCCCCCATCGGTTCCTGTATTCTTGTATTTGTTAAAGGTTAGGAATAAGGTTAGGTTTAGGCATAGTTTTACTGGGGTTACATTTATGTATTCTAGGTTAGGTTTAAGCATAGTTTTACTGGGGTTACGTTTCGGAATAAGGTTCGGTTCAGGCATAGTTTTACGGGGGTTACATGTATGAATAAGGTTAGGTTTAGGCATAGTTTTACTGGCGTTACGTTTATGAATAAGGTTAGGTTTAGGCATAGTTTTACTGGGGTTACGTTTATGAATAAGGTTAGGTTTAGGCATAGTTTTACTGGGGTTACGTTTATGAATAAGGTTAGGTTCAGGCATAGTTTTACTGGGGTTACATTTATGAATAAGGTTAGGTTTAGGCATAGTTTTACTGGGGTTACATTTATGAATAAGGTTAGGTTTAGGCATAGTTTTACTCACTGAGGTTACCTTTAGGAATACCTGGTGGCAACCACCAAATAATATTTCACTTGGGGACCCACCACCCAGACAAGCACTTGGAATTGTAGAAGTTGAAAAAAAGTATACTGGGGGGTCACACACAGTGGCAAACATATTTGTTTCTACATTGCCGAAACGTTTGTCATTTTAATGTAGAAAATAAAAAGAGTTAAACTCACTGTTGCCACTGTGTATGACCCAGTACTTTTGTTTATTTGACATTGATCGAAGAGCATAGCGCACCAGAAGTCAGAGCGTGGTGGTTACAAGAAAAAGTCAGGAGTTGAGAAATAACATTTACAGTTTTATAGTATAGTTGTTGATTAGATTAGTTGATAGTTTGTTGATTACTTTTGATGCAGTTCATGTATTAAAAAGGTCTAAAAACATTATTACTCCTTACTGCCAGCTGGGGACCCCCCAAAATCATGTCGGGACCCCCCCACAGGTTGAGAACCACTGTCTTAGTGAATATGAACGACATAGAGCAGAGGTTAACTGACGGCGAGCTGTGGGAAATTATTCCTTACTTGAACTTTCGTAAATACAAAAAAATAAAAAAGTGCTAATGTCATTCATATTTCAGACAATTTTTTATGTAATGTAAGACCAGATCTGCAGATTTTTCCACGCCTGAGGATATCAGCACTGTTGGCCCTCTCTCTCACCTTGCACTTGATTAATTATTGAAATGCAGCTTTTGAATCGAAATTCTTCTCGCACTGCTAGCAGAGCACCTCAAAAGAGAGGAGATTTGGTTAAAAAAATTCTAACAAAGAACCAAATTATTCCATTTCAAGATTTTTTTTTAAGATCGCAGATGTACAAGCTCGCAGCGTGGAACGAAGTGACATGCTGTGAACTTGAATATCTGTTTGCAAGGGTAGTTAATAAGGGTAATAATGCCCGGCAGGTGATTAAACACATACAGGTGTTAAGGTAAAAACGCTGCATGGCAGTGGTGGATTAATTAACTTTACCTGGCAGTTGATGTGTTAAAGGAACACTTCACTCCTTTGCAACCAGATCTTATTTAATTATGTTTGGGAGACAAGAAACACTTTCCTGGGGTTTTTATGTGGGTACAATTCCCTACAATTCCCATAATGCTTTGGTGCACTACTCCTCCTTGTGGATAGGGGGAGGGCTGTCTTACTGAGACAACATGTAGTCCAGGAAGTAGGTGAGCCCAATGTCCATGACATCATGACATCAAAACACAACTTAACCACATACAAACCCCAAGAAAGTGTTTTGTGTCTCCCAAACCTCATTAAAATAAGATCTGGTTGCAAAAGGGGTAAATTCATACAAAACAGAAAAAGTACTTATATCACAACATCTTTAATTTTCACTGTGTGATGCGACACGTAACCTTGGAGATCTGCTATTTTGCTACTTTTGCATGGCAACATCCAATATCATACGAGGAAGTATACACAATTAAACAATTGTTATATAAGTATTATTATATTATTATTTCGAGGTCATTTTGACATTTCTTTTAAGATGTTGAAGTTAATTATCTTTGCCCATGAAGCTTTCAGAAGATTCCCCTTCCATGACCATCATCATCCATCATCATTCCATCATCTCAGAAATGTTTGACATCTGAAACATTTTCTGAATATGAATTTAAGCACATGCTCCTTGTGTCTGATTTGACTTCAGTCATGCTAGTGTTAAGGGAAATATGGAGCAATGGAGCAGTGAGGTTTCTGCACACTTGCTATAGCTATGTCTCGTGAAATTGCCAAGCACAGCTTGAACGAGAATTCATCAAAGTTTAGAATTGAGGGTTGAAAAAGTGCTTCATAAAATAATTTATCAAAGTGTTTAACTGAGGGTTTAGAATCTAAATAATAGTGCTATATAAAAGTGCTTTATAAAAGTGACAATTTAGAAGAAGGTATCTCCATCCATCCGATGCAGGCTCACCAAATTGCCTACTATAGTCACCAAACATAAACAGAGAATCTCTTCATCAGACGCAGGTAAGGTAATCTCACATAATCAGACCACGCAACCCGATTGGAGGCAATCTCCGTTGCAAACGGCAGCATGCAAATGTTATTTGTGTATAACGAGCCTGGAGTAGGACGACATTAAAACCAAAATGAGTCTAAGACCATAATGGATCAATTACCACTACCAAAAAACAACAGATTCAAACTTGAGACGAGTGCGTCTCGCTTGCTAATGTCGACTGGATTTGATGAGGCTGGCACGAAGCTAGGAAGGAAGGGGAGGATTTGGGACAGATTCTGACGGAGCCCAGCAATGAGTACATTTGCTTTAGAGAAGGTACTTTAACTACGTTTTGATGCCACTACTTTTTGTACATAACATTCTGAATACCAAACTCTTATGTGTACATATAATTTCTACAGTGCGGTATTGATACTTAAACTGAAGTAAAATATGTGAGTATAGTACTTCCATCACTGCACCTATGAAAAAAAAGGTAGTCAGACTGTCAGACGCTCGTCATCATCCTGTAACAGACTCCGTGACCTCTATAGATTGCGATATTGGCTTCAACCTTCGCTTCCTCTGTCTCGCCGCCCCCCCCTCTACCCCCCCACTGTGAAGTAGATCATCCTGATTGGACGGCGGCAGGGTTCTTTTGATCCCTCTGAAGGATTGTGAGACTCCCAGGGAGGGCGGTACGTGGTGGCACGGCATGGCCTCACCCCGTGTGCCCTACTGTCTACCCTCTCCCATCGATCCTTCCAAACCCACCTCACCCTCTTTCCTTTCCTTCTTCCCCTCTCCCTCTGTCCTTCTTTCCCTCTCCCCTTCTTTCATCCCTCGCTTCCTCTCTCCTCATACGTGACTTATGCTTGAAAATAGGCAATCTATGTTACGCTTACAAGCTTACAACGCGCGCTGTAAGCATAATATAGATCGCCTGTTTTTTCCCGGCACACGACACCGATGTACCACCAAGTACAAACCGGACTTCAATCTCACTTCTTCCTCCTCCAATCACTCCCTCGCCTCTATCCCCTCTCTCTCCCTCCCTCCTTCCCTCGTTCACGACCTCATTATCGGGCTTAAGCTGTCTGATTTCCTCTATTTTTCCCCCGCTGTGCTCTCTCTCTCTCTGTAAACCGTCTGTTTTTTTTCCTCAGCTGAAGAACCCTTCCACCACCCACCACCACCCCACCTCACCCTGGCGTGCTCGCACCCCCTTATCCCTGCCTCCTTTAGCCTTGTGGTTAAGCTGACTTAGCTGTCCAATCTTCTCCCCGGAGCGCTGTTGAATTGCTGAACCCTTTCCGTGAGTCGGAGGTCTTTTGTGGAAGGGGGCTATTTTTGGGGCGAGACAAAAGCCGGATCAGGAGCTATAGCGCTCCGTTCTAGGAATGAACCCTGAATAAGCATCCACGCGGGAGGTTCACGTACAGGCCCCCAGACGAAGTGTTGCTGCTGTACAACTACATTTCTATAGACACAGTATATTCTTTTTTACTCCCAATTATATAGTTACAATTGGTCCAGAGCAAGGCTAAGGCCAACCATTACTAAGAAAAGTATTACTGGCAGTTTCTGGGCGAATAATACATAACAAATGTGTCTGGAACCCCAGCCTCCAATCTGTCTGGAACCCCATGCAGCCTCCAACCCAATCAGCCTATCAGGCATTACTAGTAGGGTCTGCATTCTAACACACCAATCATCAGTTTGACTACTGTTATTTCTTGAGTCTTTATTTTAAAGTAGCAATACTTTTCCTTGGGTACAGTTTTTGACAGTCGCGGAACGAAAATACTTAACCCATTCTGTGCGGGAACCCCTTTTGGTGTTTTAAGCATCATGTTATGGCTGTTGAAAAATAGCAGATCTACCAGCTCATAGCGCGGCACTCAACTGCAGGTCTGCTATTTTTGAAAAATTGTGAAAATGTGGCTCAAATCTTTGAATATATATTCTTTCAGAGCGAACATTTTTAACTAAAATCTTTGCTTCTGGGGGGTCCCTGGAACTACATATTTTCAGATGGAGGTCGGCGGCCAAATACATATAATTCTAGGGGTCCTTGACATGAAATAGTTTGAGAACCACTGACACATAGAAACATGGGTTTTTCAGAAAACTGTCAGGATTTAGAAGGCATTTGTAGAATCGTCCTCAGGTCTAAATGGGTTAAGGGACAACTTTAGTTTTTTTCAACCAAGGCTCATGTTTTAGGTTGTTATTAGAGAAAGTTAAAGATGAGGGTAAATTATTTTTTTCATTTGCTGCTTTCTTTAGTTTTAGCGATTTTAGCTATTTTTGACAGGGGGGCATTTGACCATGGGGCTAAATATGTATTTTTACAAAATTGTATCGCAAATTATTTATTATTATTTACTATAGTCCTACAAGACCCCAGAAAATTACATCTGGCCCCCCTGTCAAAAATAGCTAAAATCGTTAAAACTAATGAATGCAGCAAATAACACTCATCTTTTACTTTCTCTATAATATCAACGTAAAACATGAACCTTGGTTGAAAAAAACTAAAGTTGTCCTTTAAGAATTGTACTTTACTTGAGTATATCAATGTTTCAACACTTAATAATTCTACTCCCCTACATCTCAGAGGTATTTTTATTTTCTAGTTACTTTTTTACTATAGTTGTTACAAGTGAAGCTACTTGACTTTTTTATTTTATATTACAAAAAACAACAACAATCATGCCCTATTTTATATTGTGTCTATTTGGAACTAGCAGATCTGCAAGGTCACAACGCATCACATTGCAGCGCATTGTGAGATGGTAGATCTGCTATTTTCAAAAGATTGTGAGTACTTCTACATTTGGTACTGCAATACCAATATTGTTTTACTTCTACTCAAGTGAAAGTTGAATGCACATGACCTTGAACTTGAGTATTTGTATGTTGTTCTACCCTTTAAACTTTTACTTAAGTAGCAGAGTACTTGTTTCCCCACCACTGGTTTTTGGCTGTTGTACACACCTCTGACTGTTGTGGAAGACTAAACTAAAAGGTGGAATGAGCAGATTGCAAGTCAATGGAGCACAGCCCGTCTTACAAAGCATCACAGCAACAGCACAACTGAGTCAAAAGAGTAGCATATGGACACTTCAAGCAGCAAACCACAATAACACACAAACAGACAAAGAGTTGTTGGGGGACTAACTGTATATGCGGTGTGTGTGTGTGTGTGTGTGTGTGTGTGTGTGTGTGTGTGTGTGTGTGTGTGTGTGTGTGTGTGTGTGTGTGTGTGTGTGTGTGTGTGTGTGAGCTCGTCAGCGAGACAATCGATAATAATTACCTAGTGATTGCTCCATTTAGCCCAAGCAATCACTGCTTAATTTAATGGCTACATATCTAATTAACACAATCCCTTCAAATTAGCATCGAGATCTGTATTGCGGCATCCTCCTCCGCGGGGGCTGTCACTGGCTATCTGGAACGATACTGACGTTGCCTTGTTGTGTCAGCTTTTCAGCGATGGAGGAAGAAGTATTCGACATGCCATTCATCACATCCAATCCATCCATCGTGTTTTCTCCTTCGCATCATCAGCGTTCACACCCTATAGGTGAGGTTGGCGAAAGGGCCTTTCTGTGTGGAGTTTGCATGTTCTCCACGTGTCCCCTAGTGAAGGTAGAGTACCCTCACAAAAAACATGCATTACACCTAGTCTCTATACTGCCTCCCCGTTGTCAGCCGGGGCGCCTGATGGAGGAGAAAATAAACTGGTTGGAATTACGCATTCCTTTCATGTGAAACTCCACTCACTCCTCATGCATTGAAGGCAGCATGATCTCAGTTCGGGGCTCTCCCCATGGGTTGGCAGAGGGATTAAAAATGGTATATATATATATATATATATATATATATATACAGTCTGAGCACACTTTTGAGGTGACAGTGACAGTGCCCACACACATTGACACATCAACCTTCCTGTCTGACAATGTGTCTCACTGCCTGTTTTTGTTCCTAACCCGTCTATAAGCAGGCGTACGTCTGCACACACCTCTAACTGTCCAAGTGAGCACGAACACACACACGCGCACACGCACACGCACACACACACACACACACACACACACACACACACACACACACACACACCAAAGCAGGCATCGACCACTTTCCGTCCGCGAGAAAAAAGTAAACAACAATAATACAAAAAAAGAACGATTTCAGCGCACTCTATTTTTGGAATTAGAGCTCCGGCAGAGGTGCGGAGGTGAAAGAGGAGAGGATACGCTGATAGACATGAAAGGCGGTCGGTCACACTATTGTATAGACGTGGTTAAAATTGCATGACGGGGACTGGTGGGAAAAAAGACTTTCAAAAGAATTCAAATGCGAGGGGGGTTCAGCCAGAGTTGAAATTAGAATAATGCACCACTGGCTTCTCACTCTCGCAAGCACACACGCACGCACGCACGCACGCACGCACGCACGCACGCACGCACGCACGCACTCCCCCTCACAATCGTTTCCATTCTCTCTCGCGCTCTTCTTTTCTGTCACTTTCCATGAGCTCGATTTATACTTTGTGGTGCAATGGTGCCGTGTGGGGAAAAATCAGCAATCTGCATAATATGCTTACAAAGTGTGGCATGCACGGTCACATTGTGAACTTGTACATCTGCAGTTGTTATTATTAAAGTACACATTACTGTCTTTCTTATTCTCTTACAGCTGCAACCTTTAACGTTGTACGGTATGTTCTACTCTTGAAACACCCACATGAATTTGTACCGCGCAGCTAAGAGGAAAGTGTAATTTTTATTTTGTCCCGAGACTTGAATTCATGGATATGTTTTAGTTTATGTCTCTCCTAAACCAATAACTTTGATAACCAGCGGTTCCCTAAGGAGACACAAAAGAGACTCTGGCCCCTTTTCCACCAAAAGAACTTTGATTCTAGAACTGGTTCTGTTCTAGATTCTTGGGACCTTTGGTGCTTTCACAGAACCGGTGGCCATCTTTTCAGTTCCCAACCAACTTTTAGGGTTAATGCATACAAATTAATTTTCAGTGGAAAATGAATTCGAACTGAATTCATTCGAAATTCGAAAATGAATCTGAACTGGTACAATATCAGGTGGGAAAGAAGAACTGAACCGGTTCAACCCCGGTGGAAAGGGGGCCTTTGTGTCTCCATGGGGATCACCACTTTTCAGGTGAACTATCCCTTTAATTGGACACGAGTTAGCTCTATACTCTCCATCGCCTTTTTCCCTCTACACCAAATCTTGTGAGTCAGGGAAATAAGAGACCTTATGCTACAGTTGGTGTTGAGAGTATGACACCTAGGGACTGGATGTTGTCTATTGCACCTTTACGCACGCACGCACGCACGCACGCACGCACGCACGCACGCACGCACGCACGCACACACGAGGTATGGAGTCCACTAGGGCAGTGGATCTCAAATGTTTCATTTTCAAGAACCCCCGTGACTCCGAGAGTGTACACATGTAACCAAATGAACCCGTATGGTACGGCAGGGACCCTTAGTAGAGACAAACAAAAAAAGCTAAACCAGAACCACTCTAAGCCACAGCCACCACAGGAGCATACGGTATAATTCCAGTCAGCTCTAAGTGATTTACATCATGTCATTAATTCACTGGCGCGTGTCAATGCAACACACCAGAAAATAAGATGCTGTAATTAGGAGAAAAGCTACAGTGATTATGTGGGATGGTGGATGTCACACATGCAAACATGCTATTCTGTTTACAGTTGGATTTGGTGCTTGAGCAGACTTTAGTCTGGCAGTCTGCACTCTGTAGACCGGAGCACAGGAGGAAGGGGAACACCACCCAGGTTAGACTGGAGCACAGGAGGAAGGGGAACACCACCCAGGTTCAACATCAAACTATGCAAAAGCAATAGAAGAGGGAGACCATTATATAATACAAAATAAATAGGCCTAGTGGTATTGCCTTCAAACATATATTTTATAACTTTCTGCAACTTTGCAAAAAGTTGTAAAATAGTTGTTTGATGGCATTAAAAACTATTATAAAATGGTCCACCCTCCTCTATTGTTTTTGCATTAGACTTTGGTCTCCTTGGGAACTTTACTCTCCACGTTTTTGGTGGTAACGTTTAACTATATGTAATTTATACGTCCCTTGGTGGTAAACCAAAACTGTATTTTTCTGTAGATTCAAAAACAGCAAAACAAAAGTAGCAGCTCTCCATGGGCAACCCTGAAAATAACTTTCATCCACAGCACCCCTGAATTACATTTGTATACTGTTACTGTATATTGCACCCTTTGTCATATTAACGGTAAGTACACATATGTCAATCGATTTACCCCCAAAGATACAGTATTTCACGAAGAAAACTAAGAATATCTGTTTCGGTTTCGGAGAGGAGATTAGTATATATACTTGACATTTAACCACTTAAATCCCATCATCCCTATTCTGGGGGGAACATTCACCAAAATAGCTTCATGCCACGTTCCGTGCTTGTAAATCTAAATCATTCCACATTATGGTGAGTAGTAGAGTAGTAGAATGCAAATTTCCCCATGTTTGTGTAGAAGCATCTGAGACTTTGACTCAATTTGACTCAAGGTTGAGTACTGCAGTCCACCTCTGCAAATAAACCCCCCTGGATCTCTTGTGTATAAAAGACTATACGGGCAGAGAGAACAACAGACCCTGTAAGTAGAGTTTTTACAGTCAACTAAAAGACAGAGTCTTTCACTGCCTTCTCGATAACACCTGACATGGCTCATAAAACTCTATTGGGAACATTTATTTGTGTGCCAATGCACCTGTGACTGTTTGTCACAAAGGAGATAGTGGAGCCAGTACATGCGGAGGCGTTCTGCAGAAAACAAAGCCAGACACTGGATTGAGGCCATGTGCATTAATTAAAACAATGCATTGTATTATTACAATTTACAATGTAGGCATTTAGCAGAGTAGACGCTCTTTATCCAGAACGACGTACAGTAATCTATAAATGCACCACACCTCTGTCTGTCTGTATACGTCTGTACATGTGTACGGCTGTAATCCACGTAACTCTAGAACCGTTTGCCCCACCGACTTCAAATTCGACACACACGTTCCACACCCCCACAGGGAGTGCAGTGCCCGGTGTGGAGTCGGTCGGACCCACGGTTGTCCAGAACCGCCACAAAAGGCCTCTGCGCCCTAGCCTGGCTAATAAGCCAGACTCAAATCACGTGGTATTTGTGTGGTATTTGAGTCTGGAGAGTGTATGGATCTTGTTTCCCGGGGGGCGGGTTCAAACATTTTCTCTTTGACGCAATTGGTCAGAGCTACTGTCAGTCAAAGGTCTCAAGCATTGAACGTCACTGTACCAAAGCCCGCCTATATTGCATACCGTGTCCCGATTGGCCACACCAGTTCTCTGGTGTAGGAAATGGGCGTACAATTGAGCCTCTCCAGACCGTAATCTGCCGGCAGGCAATTTTTTTTTGCCAGCGGCTGATTAGGTCTGGCTTATTAGCCAGGCTATCTGCGCCCGGGCTCTGGACAGGGCCCCTGCCCAGGGTCCGAGGGGCCTGTTCTGACAACACAAGACTCCATATTTGGGCATGCCTGACACAGAACTCCATATAGGAATAAAGGATCAGAGAGAGACAGATACAGAAATCTCCATATATGGGCATAAAAGGGACACACGGGTACAGCGGGTATTGCATAGCCCGTTGGGGCATGGACCTCCAACTTCCATCATTACCGTGTTCTACACCCGGCACCGGTCTAGGTCTATTACATCAAACGCCTCAGTAAACTATGATCACACGTAAACCAATAACCTATAGCATCAATAGCCATGAGTCTCAACCATTGTCAAATTGATGCTCTTTTGTCGGAAAATGATCTTGGCCATGGCCTATACTCTGTTACACTGAAGACTGCTAGGGGGTTGAGCAGCTCAAACATTTCTTTCAGTTAGGTTAGTGCTTGAATTGAGCACTGCTTTTTGTGTTACCCGTTTACACATAGCGTGTGACTGTACTACAGTATAGGGATCCAAGTATTCAGTCAATCAAAGAACAGGTCATTTTGAGTTGTTTCCACCTGACTGCCACAAGAACACTATAGTCAGCACTACGAACAGAACGGAGAGGTGGGGAGTAAGTCAGACGGCTAAAATAATATTTGACCAAACTACGTTGTTAAAACTTTACAGGTCAGCAAATAAAGGGAGACGTTTAATTGAAGCCACAGCATTGGTGCCCTCCCCCTCACTCCTGCAGCCAGCTTATTCTTCAGGCCACTGCCTGCCTCCTCCCTTTTCCAACCTTGCACTGCAGGTATAGACCGTATTCCTGGCTGTATCTACTGGCCAGTGTTGCCAAACTCCTGTGAGAGAAATAAGCCAACGCACATACAAAAAACGACCCAGGGATCATTGGACGACCTTCTCTACCTCCTGAGCCACAGCTGCCCTTTATACTGCTGTAGCTAGGCTGAGGCTTAATCTATGCTCGTCACATGACAAAGTATGAATCAGGCTTGTTTGATGGTGGTGCACCTGCTTACTGGTGGTGGAGTGGAGAATCACATCTCAGGGCAGTTGGAGAGGAGAGAGACAGACACAAGCAGACAATTTTCTATTTGACGAAATAGCCAAATGTATTTACTCATAGTTTTAGTCATCATTGTTTTCTATTTATTTATTTCAGTGAATAAAAGGTAGTCGACATTTTCCGCCATAGTTTTGGTCGACAAAACTAAGTAAAAAATCACACTTGTGTGAAGTGAGGGCATCTTCACTTCACTTTTCTGCCTCACTTTTATGATCTTGTCAGCCAATCACAGCCAATCACAAGCCAATGTTTGTGTTCACACAAACCCGGAAAGCTGAGGGGTGCTCTTATCATCATCATCATATACTGTACATCACATTCCATGCTCAGCCAATCAAATCATCACATTCCGTGCTACAAAGACACAAAGCTGTGCATAGGAGGGGCTAGCGCCGCTCAAAACGTAATAAAATAATAATAACTAAAAGATGCAATCCTGCAGAGTTGTGATTACCTATAGGAAACCACACTATTATAGGCCAAAGTGTGACAAGAGTTTCACTGAGTTGGGTAGCCTATGTCACCGTATACTTAATCAGGAGAGTAAAGCGCACATAAGCCTCGGGAAGAGTTCTGAATTGCTGGCCAATCGGAGGGGAGAATAGAGCGTTATTGCACGATTTAAACATTTCTAAACGGCGATGTAGTGAAATAACAATAGTCTGCTCTCCTATAGGCTCCACCATTGGCAAGATGGAGGAACGAGGGAGAAGATTGAAGCTGAGAATAGAAACAGAGGGGGGGGGGGGGGGGGGTTCCACACCTTAACCCATGTAGACCCGAGACCATATTCTACAAATGCTCAACCTTTTTCATGTCAAGGACCCCCAGATAATTATCTGAAAATATGTTGTTCCAGGGTCCTCCCAGAAGCAAAGGTATGAGTTAAAAACGTTCACTGTGAAAGAATATTAGGCCTATATATTCAAAGATTTGCGCCACATTTTCACGATTTTTCAAAAATAGCTCGTAGCTCGAGGTTGTAGATCTGCTATTTTTCAATAGCTAAAGTATAACATAATGCTTAAAACACCAAAAGGGGTTCCCGTCCTGAATGGGTTAATTTCCTCATTGATTAACCCTCTTAATGATCTAATCTACAGCCCTGGTCGAGTCTCTCTCTCCCTCCCCGCTACGCCAGGCCTCATCAAGAGCCAATTAGCTGGGTGTGTGGCCCACCCGCGGCCATCCATCATAACGGCAGACACACTCATCTTTTCTCCTTAGCGATGGAACCCTATACACTCGATGCACGTCCCCAAGCGGAACGGCAGTATAGACCCCCCCCCCGCGCAATCGATAACGGACACCTGTCTGGGTGACTGTTAGGGGGATGCGGGGTGACGGCCATGCATAGGCCAGGGGACATTATAGTTATCTACTTTTTTTGTGCAGAAGACCGCCAAATCTATATTAAGATTTCCTCCTTTGTGTTGTTGTGTATTCATGTGTCAGTGTTGTGTGGCTGTGTTAGCCTCGTCGTCTACAGACCGTCTGCTGTGGGGGTTGGCAGAGACAGAGGCCACAGTATAGATGGGAGGTATTGGCAATGAATACACTGTTCTGTGAGTAAATGGAAAACAATAAAAAGGTGGTTTTCATGAGAGAGAAGTCGGTTCCATTGCTTCTTTGATGCTGAGTGAGACTTCTGGCACACACCCCAAATATACAAAAGTCCACACTGTTAGTATTCAAATGAGGCTACAAACCACATGAACCCTGTTTTGGGGGTGAACATTTGGAGAAAATAACAGATCTACGAACTTGAACTTCTAGATTTTCTGCAAATACTATTTATTTAGTGTGGAGGAGGAAAACAGGGGGGTTTGGCCTGGGACACTTTGGTGAACTAAGTATGGTTTAACACATTAAGGGTTTCCAAAATAATCATATTTGAACTGCAGACCTCCCCACCCTGACAAGCACTTGGAATTGTAGGCATTACATTTAGTATGACTCGGTTCCACAGATAGTGAAAATAGCGGAACTACAAGTTTGCAGTGCGAGCTTGAAATGTGTACATACTAGATACCCTTACACATACTGTATGTTTTTTGTTTTTCTGTTGAGTGATAAAACAATGTTGCACATTAAGCTAATCCCCCGAGCGTCCATCATGGCAGTTTGAGGCCGCGGTATCAACCGTGTTGTCCTTCCATTAACCTTCCTGGAGGGGGAATGGACCCTTTGAAGGTTTCTTCATGGTGACCTTCTGGGTCTACCAGGGGTTCAGTCCTCCATCCAGTTAACTCAGAACATTCCTGTGGCTCCTATAGTCCTTGTAGCCTGCCCTACACCCTCCCACCCTACACCCAGAGCTGTGAGCGCTGGGAGAGGAGGGAGGCCACACAGCTGTCAGGCAGCCTGGTGGTGTATGACCTGGTCTGGCATGCCAACCTGTGTGACACAGAACCCACTGCATGACCACAGAGAGACTCCCACATGCAGCCCGCTCTGGGCTGGTGTTTGCCTGACTAAAGGGTGACTTTGTACGTAGCCTGGAGGTGTGTTCAGGCACCACATTGAAGCAATGGTTCACTAACCTTTTTTTCATTTCAAGGACATGTGTTTGGCCACGGACACCCATCTGGAAAGTAGAGAAGTATTTTGGATGTCTTTCAATTAGCCAATGCATAAGGGATTAAAGTGGTTAAACTGATTTCGGTGCTATAATAACTCAGCCCTATTTACATTTTAGTTATTTGAAAATAGCAGATCTACAAGCTCTGAGAGGTTCTTCGCTTTGCATTTCCTGAAATGTAACGGTTTAGGCTGTGGTGGAAGTATCAATACTGAAAAGTAGAAATACTGTTGTAGATCTGCCATTTTCAAAAGATTTTCTATACATTTGAAACTTGAAAGTACATTTTGATGCCAATACTTTTATACTGTTACTCAAGTGCATTTTGAATTACGGACTTTTACTTACTTAACAGAATATTTCTATATTGCAATTTGCAGTAATGATACTTTTAATTTTAAGTAAAAAAATTAAATATGAGTACTTTTTCCACCACTGCCAACATGAAATTACATTGGGTAGTGAGTGGTGGGCGGAGCCTAGCTGGGCCAATGTGGGGCCTTTCACGTCGGGTACATGGGGCCAAATGCTCAAAAGGGAACTTGTTTCGAGTTCTTGTCTAATGAACGACATTCTCTCATAGTAATCAATCACTTTGTCACTTTGAGTCCACGTTTCACAATTATTAGGTCAGCAACAGTAGGCAGCTGTGTGCCTGATACATTCACCGCTGTCCTACCTACCCTCACTGTCAGCTACTGTGAGAAAAATAAGTTTTAAACACTTGTCTGAAATTTCTTTATTAGGAACAATCCCTTGAGATGAACCATCTCGTTTTCAAGGGGGTCCGCGATTCACAAAGTACACTTCATACATAAAGACACTTTTTACAGACAATTCAACCAGACAAAACAAGACAAGACAAAACAATACAATTCATAAATAAACAAACAGGAAAAACAAAAAACAACATTTCACATAACATGGACATAACGTAGACATAACACATGGATCATTGCATCATGGATCTATTACAGTGATGATTAGTGAAAACATGAACAGGTAGTCTCAAGATGAGAGGACAGCATAGTTTCACTTCTAGAGCAACACATTCTCACTCTGAAGCCATACCATATTGATGGCATCTGATCGAACAGTAACATTTGACGTGATGGTCACGTCTGGTATAATTAACCCTGCCCACACACCGGGGTGCAGAAATCTACACACAATTGTACACAATTATTCTCGAACCAAATGACATATAGAGGACGGAAACTCCGCAATAAACCTGTCAAAATGACAGAGGTGCGCCGACTACTTGAACTAACGAGACGCACCGTTCCGTACCGGCATCTGGCGCGCTGAGCACCGAAATCTGACTATATTTGTCTATTTTTGGACCACAATGCTTATACGCGACAAATTTAAGAAACCCAATGTTATTCTCCATAGAGAATTTACTTCTGCAACCCATGGGATGAACAAGTGACGTCAGGACTTCGGTACTTTATGCAAAAGAACACGCCTCTGATACCTTCTATGGTCTCCCAACAACGGACGATACAGACAGAGATGTCTCTGCAAACACCCTACCTACCGGATAACTACTGTGTCCAACTGTATATGTCTTGTTGAATGAATGCCCTCCCAATAAACTGTGTGTGTGTGTGTGTGTGTGTGTGTGTGTGTGTGTGTGTGTGTGTGTGTGTGTGTGTGTGTGTGTGTGGTGGGGGGAGGTCAATAGGTTCACGTGGAATTGTTTATTATGCCTAGAGTCAATTCACACAAGGTCATTTAAATATTTCAATCAAATTGCATTTGTGTTGGAGGCGTTATAAACTCAGGAATGTCACATTAACCTTTGTACGCACATACAGTTGCACGCACATCAGTGAACACATGCATTAAGCTCCCACACATGCCAGCTGTCTCTGCTTCCATATTAAAACCATTCAGGAAGATGAGTGACATTTCTCTGTCATTTAAATGCACACGCACGCACGCACGCACGCACGCACGCACGCACGCACGCACGCACGCACGCACGCACGCACGCACGCACGCACGCACGCACACAAGAGCGGCCAGGTGGGAACAGTTCGATCCCGGGCTCGCACACAAGCCGTCTTTATATGCATTATGGCTCATAATCTGCAAAGAAATGCGATATTCGGTGCTTGATTAGAGCTTAATTTGACTCCGTTATGATTTTAAAAAAGCGACCACGCTAATACCCAGGCCACATATCACTGTTGTGACCTGGCCGACTTTCAGTTCCGGTTCAAACTGGTTGTAAACATCCGGTAGCTTTTGGGAGAGGTTATTAAAAAACGTCTGGCATGGGGCATCACCCCATCTGCTGGCCATCTGGCAGAATGGCATCTATACTCTGTATCTTGTTGCCTTTTTGGGGGGCACTTGCACAACATAATAAAAGTCCTAGCACTTCTACATTTTTTAGAGGGTATTGGCAGGAGGAGGGAGTGTTACGGGCTGCTGTCCTTTATGTATTTTGTATTTGGTTATAGGATATTTTGTGATGAGTTGGAGTTGTGTGTCTGTGTGAATTGGTGAATGTAATGCACGTAAACGCTTTAGATAAACGCATTGTGAGCTTGTAGATCGACTATTTTCAAATGGCCGAAATGTACAGTATATAGGCTGAAGTGGTAACTATGTTTTGTAATAATATTCAAAATGTGTAGTAAGTAACTATTAGCTAAAATTGTCCAATAATTTTAGTGGAGTACAGGTACTATATTT
Source organism: Electrona antarctica (assembly GCF_951216825.1). Lineage (NCBI taxonomy): Eukaryota > Metazoa > Chordata > Actinopteri > Myctophiformes > Myctophidae > Electrona > Electrona antarctica. The sequence goes on along the minus strand of NC_136794.1, from coordinate 34,220,451 downwards.
GCCTCTGATATGTAGTGTAGTAGAAGTAAAAGTATTGGAAATTTGAAATGCTCGAGTAAAGTACAGTACTTGAGTAAATACACATGTAGTTACTTTACACCACTGACAGTTTTGGACATATAGGCCAACAAGGTTTCCAGCTGACATCGTCAGAACACCCTGGAGAGATAACATACTCAGCGTCTCACTTCAAGGTGTGTACACACACTGGCACTTCGCTGTCTGAATAACCGAGAAACTTTATAATCTATACTCGGCTCACTTCAACGTGTGTACACACTGGCACTTTGCTGTCTGAATAACCAAGAAACTTTCCCAACCGCAAAACCTGTACCTGCAATGGAGCATAAACACGCAGAGGCTTCTCAATTCGTCTCGGGAAATAACATTAACCCATTTTGGACTGAGATCAGATTCTAAAAATGTCTTCTACATCCTGACAGTTTTCAGAAAAAACTATGTTTCTATGTCAGTCGTTCTTCGATTTTTCAAAAATAGCAGACCTACAAGCTCGTAGCGCGCCACTCGGTGGCGCGCTATGAGCTTGTAGATCTGCTATTTTTCAATAGCTAAAGCATAACATAATGCTAACACCAAAAGGGGTTTCCGATCAAAATGGGTTAAAGTAAATCCAAACCGGTGTGTGAAGCATCCTTCAAAAAAACACGGAGCACCTTTCTTCTTCTGGGTATAAACATAACAGCGCTATAGCAGCAGAGGCAGACTGCAGGGAGGTAATTGGGAAGGCGGGAAGGGCTCCCAAAGGATGCTGGGTATAATTTCTAATCAGCGGCACACGAGGAGAGTGTCCAGGTGGACCTCTTGAAATGTGATTTCCATGAAAAACACGTTGAAATGAAATAATTATCGACGCCTTTTTTGATGTTGAGCGCCTTTTTAAAGCACACAGCGGGCCCTCGTCAATCATTTCCAGAAACCTGCGTGTTTTCCGTCAGGAGACCTCGCATTCCATGGATACGTATGTCCCCAGGTCAAAAAAATAATAAAAATATATTTGATTATTTTAATATGATTTAATAAATATCCTTTTTGCAGTTAAATATTTTTTGACACAGGATCAATCAGGCCACTGCTATGCCCAAACATCATACAACTACCCATTATAGTTGCAAGGATGAAGTGATAATAAAGTGTAATAAAGAAAAGAACCCCATATATTCTAACGTGTTGTTGTTCCAACCCAATCTAACGTGAGGTGTTTCCTTATATCTTTTCAGGAATACAATTGGAAATAATGACGGGCATCACAAACCAAACTGGGCACAAACACTGGTCAGGGTTCTGCCATGAAAATAAGTCACACCCACAAATCTAAATTTCATACATATATGGGGCACTACAGTAGTGTTTAACACTTCAAATGGCCATAACTCTGTGAACATTGCCCTGATCGGCACAACATAGTGCTGTATTTGAATGTCACGTATCGGCCTGAAAATCTATAGTGTGTACTGCATAGTGTATGCTGGGGCCCCTGATAACAATTAGGCACTTGATGATACCACTTTTTCCATCACAGAGTACAATAACTTAAAATTATTTCCGAGTACCCGCTGGTACCAAGTATCAGTATTGTTATTCATAATCATAGCTGTTTGCAGCTTTTGACCACCCATCTGACTACTACTTAACAGTAGGATGGAAGGACGCACGCTGTAGGGGAGAGCCGCCATGGTTGTAACACTTTGCACGTTTCACTCTTTTACTCAGAGATCCGTTTATCTACATATGTAATATTTTCAGGCAACGGACCTACACATGTCTGCTACCATAAACCACTTCAAGTTTTTCAATTGATAAAACAGGTCGGGAGTTATTAAACCGAACGTGGACGCTGTTCCAGTGTTACATTTGCTGCGCATATCGGATTAATTGTAACGGCATGCACGATAAATGTAACAACGCTAAAAAACATCATTAAACATATCGTTTTCAGCTTAAAGCAATTATATTTCATTGAAGCAACTCCTTAACATTGTTTTCATACCAAAATCTACAAAGTTACTACAGTAACGTTTTCAAATATTTGTAGTGGAGTACATCATTTTCCTCTGAGGTTGTGAGATATAGTGGATTTAGAAATGGGGCTACATGGTAACTCTTTTCTTTCTGAAACTACGCCTCAGCATGGTCGGTTGGCTCGTTTCTCCCCCGAACTCCGGCGACACTGCTCCCAGCCAGCTGTGTGTTGTTGTGTCGCCGAGTGTGTTTATTCATTGGTGGCGTTTGATGGATGTGTTCCCGGCATTGTGCAGACATCTCACGCCGACAGGCTTGACTTGAGTGAGGTTTGAGGACAGATTACGCCTGCTTGTGCAGCTGTCAGGAGAATATGTCACGCTCATTATACTTGTACCTAGAGGTGAACTCAAAACTTGTCTTCTGGTCCATATCTCTGCCGTTTTGTCTTTTTCTTTTCTTTTTTATTGCAGAAAACTTAGCTTGAAGCCCATCTCCCTTCATCTCTTCATGTTATTTTTTTTGTCAGGTGAAACCTGACTAATGAAAGCTCATGAAATGTAGACGACAAGATCGCCACCTAGTCATACTGACGTGGTGACGTGATTGGCTACTTCTTGCCAATGGGACAGGAAGCAACGACACCCTGTGAGTGGCCAATGGGAAGGGGAGAGGCAAATATCCCTGGCAGCCACGCAGGCTGCAGACAGACAGTGCAGAGCAACGCAGCAGAGAAGCATAATCACACTCACGGGGTGACGGGGAAGGAAGAGCTCACCCCGACGCGGCGCATACTACAGCACACACACACACACACACGCACACGCACGCACAATGTGTATGGTTGTTTATCTCACTACTAACTGGCTCCTATGGAATTGAGTATGTAACCTGAGAATTTCCTGACTGATTCTGGTGACCCTATAGGGCCTTTCCTCTATAGGAAGGAAAGGTGCAAACAAAATAGTCTCAAAATCTACACAGATTCTCCTGAGACTTGCTGAGCTTGGCAGATGAAGCGGAACTGATCGTCATGAAAGCGCAGCCGTGGCGGAAAGTCTTTACAAACTAGGACATCTGAAGGAGTGAAGGAGCACGAGTTCTGAGGAAAAGTTCTGGGACTGAAGTTCTGAACTGCGGTGGAAAAGTGCTCACATGTTTTACTTAAGTGAAAGTATCAATTGATACTGTAGCTACTGCAAGTCTGGAACTGAAAATGTTATTGAGTAGTACAAAAGTGTTGACATCAAAATGTACTTAAAGTGCCAAAAAAAGTAAAAGAACTCAATGTATAAAATCTTTTGAAACTAACAGATCTACAAGCTCACAATGTGTCGCACCGCGGCACATTGGGAGCTTGTAGATCTGCTATTTTGGCCGAAATGCAAATAGGGCTGAAGTGGTTAATGTATGTTTTGTAATAGTAATCAAAATCTACAAAGTAACTAATAACTAAAGTTTTCAAATAATTGTAGTTTCTTTCCATACATTTCAGAAATATCATTGGCCTTTAACTCTGGGGGGGGTTCAGATTTTGTTAGGTGTCCTTTTTGAAGGAGTCAAGGGATTCACATGTCTTAATGGCTGTTGGTAGGGTGTTCCACATTTTGGTGGCATAGGAGCGAAATTTATTTAGTCCCTCGTTTGTGCCGAATCTGGGTTGCACATGGTTTGTTGAACTCTCTCTGGTGTTGTGGGTGTAAACTTTGTTGACATTGACAGGTACATGGGTATCATGGTGGTGTAGCGAATCTTGTGGACCAGACCCATTGCAAGATGCTGTACTCTGTCATCAACCCTAAGCCATTCCAGCTTGTCAAAGTGGGCAGGGGTGAGGTGGGTTCGGGGAGTGAGAAGTAGTAGTCATAAATTGTTAGCCTGTTTGCACCTAAAATCATTATGTTGAGTATTGTCTTCATAGGCTGTTTTACCCAAAACGTTTTAATAGCATATCTACAAAGAAATAGCAGATCTACAAACTCAGAGTACTTTACAGAACAAAAAGCATGTCGGAAAACAAAATGTATAGCTCAGACTTTAGAACTTGTGCTAGTTTGACAGATTACAGCAGATTAAGCTCACAACGTGTTGCGTTGCGAGTTTGTATATGGGTCCCTCTTCACTACACAGTATGCATCATATGACAAAGTAAATAGGGCTAAAGTGGTTATATCAATTTGTGTCTGTTCAGAAATAGGCCGAGAATGTTTAGCTTGCGACATGGTGTGTGTGTGTGTGTGTGTGTGTGTGTGTGTGTGTGTGTGTGTGTGTGCGTGTGTGCGTGCGTTCTAACTACATCGCAAGCCTATTCCTGTCAAGCAGCCTGTGTTGACGTGCACTGTTTTCACTTAAGAGTTTCACTTGAGAGGCCGTCAACGTGATGTGGCAGGTGAGGAAGAATATTTACATGCAGCTAAAAAAAAAGTTATAAATATTCATAGCCTGCCTTTTTTTCTTTTTGGCGTCTGCTTGGCTTTCTTGCGAACCCCTGTACCTGTGGATGTGTCTGGGAACCATATTTCAGCCCTCTCTCTGTCTTATAATGTGCATGGTTTAGTTTCGGTGGGTTATAGGGCGTTCAGCAGACAGAAACCAGAGCGGCCTCGAGGGAGGCTGCAGCGTTTTGCAAAGCCCTGTTGTGTTAAAACTTCTGAAGTGGGTGTTTACCGGCCATAGTTTCAGGCGGTGGTGGGGAAAAAAGTACACTTTTTTTTTTACTTAAGTAAACGTATCAATACTGCAATATAGAAAATCCCTGTTACAAGTAAAAGAACATCATTCTAAATGTACTAAAAGTAGTCATTATACCGACTGCCCCATTTCATGTTTTCAAATCTATACAATTATTTTGAAAATTGTAAATAAACTAGTGACATTATTATAGGAATAACTATGAATTAGCATAATAGAAATAAAACAATCTTTTTGACACAGAACCAGACTATAGAACCCCTAGGCGACCACCCAGGGTCGCCTAGGGGTCAATGGTATAGGACCCCTCCTTTTTCCCCTCTACACCAAATATATTTGCTGAAATCTCCAGCAGAATGTTGGCCCCCAGAAGAGGGACACTAGCGTTCACTTGGACGGGGCGGGGCGGTCTGCTGGCTGCGCAAGGTGCAGCTTTCTTGGCCCACAACCTGATTTATAATATAACGAGAGAGAAACTTGGGAGCATTTGCTGCTGTTGTCAGGACTGTGGAATATTTACACACTATCACAGTATTTTAAGGCGGATTTTCATGAAATGGAACGACGATCGCGGCCGGGTCTTCGAAGGTTAGTGAAAAACAACAGCAGTCAAATGGGGATTACGATGAATTAATTAATTAAGTGTTAACCTCTTAAACCCCAGGGGGGTCTAGGGGGGGAATCAAAAACATTGGAGTTGGAACCGGAGACCAATTAGCTCTTCGCTAAGTCACACCCAAGCCCGTTCTTGGCCAATACCACATTAGCGACGGTTATTAGGTTAGGATCTTGGTCAAGCTTGCAATGCTGGTCAAAATGTTTAAGCAGTGTCAATAAATATATTTGCTGTACAGCATGTGTGGAACTCAGAAAGAGGGTTTGTTTTCTTACTTTGTTATGAGCAAACTAGTCCATTCCATGAATTATTTCGCTCCGTTGTGCAGTTTAATAGTAGGCCCTATCTATAAAAATAGGCTCTCATAGAATTCCATTGTAACGGGGAAATTTGTATTAAAAATAAAACCGCATGAGTTTTCCTGATGTCATAAACGGTCAGAATCAGCTTAGTGTTCTAAAAGAGTGACTTTGAGAGCTGTTCCCCCGTTACAATGGAAGTCAATGAGAGCCTATTTGTATTTCTAATATGTACTATTAAACTGCACAACGGAGCGAAATAATTCATGGAACGGACTAGTTTGCTCATAACAAGGTAAGAAAACAAACCCTCTTTCTGAGGTCCACACATGCTGTACAGCAAATATATTTATTGACACTGCTTAAACATTTTGACCAGCATTGCAAGCTTGACCAGGATCCTAACCTAGTAACCGTCGCTAACGTGGTATTGGCCAAGAACGGGCTTGGGTGGGACTTAGCGAAGAGCTAATTGGGTCTCCATTTACCCGCTGAGAGCTGTTCATGAGGTGGACAGCCGCTGAACACCCTTTACGCCTGTGTGTTGGTTAAAAATATTGAACTAATGGAAACGGTCTGCTAAAACAGCTAAATCCACCACCTCTCCCCCTCTCATGCAAGCAGGTCATTGACAATATATTTAGTCACAATACCAACTTTGATGAGGCATTGTTTTAAACAAGGAGAAAAAAAGGAAACACAAAATGAGATAAGAGGTTTCTGGCCGTAAGCAACGATTTGCTTCATCCACATAGCTGGTAGTACCATCCAGCTATCACGTTGGACAGGACATAGCCTTTCAGACAGTATGCATGCTGACACACAGGTATGCTGCCTGGGAGAAAAGTCCAGGTGTGCCTTGTGACAACCACACAAGTCTCAGTCAGTCAGTCACCATCTCTCTCTCTCTCTCTCTCTCTCTCTCTCTCTCTCTCTCTCTCTTCTCCCACCACCCCCCCTCCCCCCACAGCAGCTGAATCACTGAGACTTGATATTCGTCACCAAACTCGACCATAGGATGTCGTTCAAAGCTATGAAGCACTTTTTTCCTGAAGCCTTTTAAATTTCTGCAAAGCGATCGCGACAGAACACTGGTCCTGATGAGATTTCTATTCTATTCTATTCTATTCAATAAAACATGCATACAGTAATTGTAGTAAAACAGCAAACGCCTTTAAACATCCAATATGTTACGTTTAAACACATTCAGGAGAACTACCTCCATCCACCAACACCCCCCCCCCCCCCACCCCACCCCCTCGTGGAGAACATAACTGATAGTATGAGGCACACAGTTTATACATGAAAAATGAAAATGACTTCAGGTAGAAAACGCCCCGCCATCCATAAAGACACACAAGGATATAAACACACACGCGCCGCAGGGAGCGCTTGCTCTATAAATCACTTCACCTGCGGGACGGAACAGGCTGCCTCAAAGCCCCCCACGCCGGCCTCCCCCCCACGCCGGCCTCCCCGTTACGTTACTCACCGGATTCCTCTTTACCTTGACGAACGAACGACAACAATGCCTGGGAGACAGTGATCAATCTGCATTACATTTTACAAAGCACTCAAACAAACGTTCAACCTCTTTCTCCTTGCCGCCGGCGCGCGCCGCATAGTGGGGGCTTTACAGCTGGGGGGTGTATTAAAGCTGAAAGGTCAGAGCTTGGTTTGGGGGACGTGCTAATGTTTCTGCCCGGGAGAGGCGGCTATCGATCAGGATAGCCGCCTCTCCCCCCCCTCCCAAAAACCACACATCATACTAGTAGATAGGTACACGTGAAACATGCATGCAAGTGTGCGCGCGCGCGCACGCACGCACGCACGCACGCGCACATGCACGCGCACGCACACGCACGCGCACGCACACGCACACGCACACACACACACACACAGGACGTATAGGGCCTCCCAGCCAACACTCCCCACTGCCAGATGAGTGTCTATTTCAAACAAAGTGTTTTTTGTTTGAAATAGGATATTAGGATGTATTACGATGTTGATATTCATTCATCAGCCAACACTCCCCACTCCCCCCCCCCCCCCCCCCCCAAGAGAGGACGTACAGGGCCTTAGTCCTACTCCTCCTCCCAGCCAACATTACCCACTGACAGGTAGTAGGTACATGGGTACCAGTTTTGAAATGTATAGCCCTGTCATGTAATAAAGGCTTTTTAAATGTATCCTTGCGAGAGTGTGCTTGAAGCTTGTCCCGGTGGGACCCCCCTTCGTCCTGTATACTTCAGCTGTTCTAAAACAGCAGATCTACAAGCTCCCAATGCATCACATGTACAGTGTGTACTTAAGTACAATTCTGAGGTATTTGTACTTTACATGAGTATTTCCAATTTCCAATAGTTTTACTTTTACTGCACTACATTTGTTTGAACACTTTAGTTACTAGCTACTTTGTAGATTTTGATTATTATTATTATAGAAACATACAGTAACCACTCCAGCCATTTGAAAATAGCCGATCTACAAACTCACAATGCGTCACAATGCAACACATTGTGAGCTTGTAGATCTGAGACATTCTGCATAATGAGTAATTTTACTTTTACAGTATTGGTTGCGTTTCTAAGGTCGCAGTACATCTAGCTACTTCAGCTACATCCGAGATGGCGCCTGGTGCATCGCTAAATGTGCTCCGTTGCTGCATATCGCTGGGTGCTCTGATTTAATGGTCCTAAATACCCCCGGGCGTTCATGGTGTTAACTATGGAATCGTGCCACTCAAAATTATATATGGTGCCCAGGTCTTGTGACATCACGTGAATGGAGATCCCTGATGTCATAGTAAATGTGATCTGCTGTCGCAATTAAGCCCATATATGGAGATCCCTGATGTCATCAATATTATAGTATATGGATATATGTCAGAACCTGTTCTGACATTCCATAATGTTGATCCTTTCCCATCCATCCTTCCTCTTCAATGTCTCCCCTTTGACTGATACCTGTCCATTTAAACTCTAGACAGGCCTGCCCCAAAGTTATTCGTGCAGCCGTGCACGAATATATAGCCAATATGTTTAGTCTTAGTTTTAGTCATCATAGATTCGTTTTTATTCAGTGTTAATTATTTCAGCAAGGGGGTCCATCTTCTTCTGCCGGGGGGGGGGGGGGGGGGGGGGGCTCGGTTCTCCCGCGGCGAACACTTCTGTCGTGTGTCAAAAGAGCCGCTACAACGTTGATGACATCACATCCCTCGAGGAGGGGGGGGGTGGGGGGTTTACGGTGAGTCTGGCAAAACTCACATTTATCTCGATGATGAATTAGTGTGCGTGCTGAGTCTGCTGACAGCTGGCCAGCTTTGTGCGTGCGTGCGTGCGTGCGTGCGTGCGTGCGTGCGTGTGTGCAGCATGAAGATTACGAGCGGCCTCCCGGTGGCAGCAGGCTGCCTCTGTCCGACAGCTCTCAACACATGTCGATAAATGTTCATTTGTGGATTAGCTTCTACTCAGCTTTCTTTTCCCACCTTCTCTCTCTCTCTCTGCAGTTGAAAACATGTTTAGTCGCAGACGGACCACTTCCAGGCGCAGTAAAGTCCACATTAAATACTGTAGGTTATGGACTGAGCTCAGCGGTTGAGTCTTATGTAGGGGGATAAGGTGGTTTAAAAAAAAGAAAAGTGGTTTTCAACATGTTGTAGCCAAGTCTCGCACCAAAGAGCAGAATGGAGAGGAAACCATGTTGTGTTCAACAATAGTGTCTCAGTGATCATGTACAGCATGAGCATTTTTATGGACGATAGAAACTTTGACGCTTAATGTGTCAAAGTTTCTATCCCTAACCCCAGATTAAGAACCGTTGATACAACCAACTTTCCTGCCCTCAGAGGTGAAACCCTTCAATTGTGTCACATTGTCAGTCGTTCTGCACAAGACATAACAGGCTTCACACAAAAAAATACGACTGTCCCTAGTGGGAACAGCTGTAGTTTACTGCCCCCTGGTGGCTAGGGCTGTGTCCTGTAACAGCTGTAGTCTACTGCCATATTACTGGTGGCTGTAACAGCTGCAGTTCTTGGGACAGGTTGGGTCTTAGAAGGCCTACTGGGCTGGGTTGTGGTTTTATGTTGTCGGCACATGAGGCCTCTTTTCCAGCTTGTCATATTCCAGGTGGAACTCCTTGGACATCCTCTTCTTCCAGTTGAGACAATCGAAGAAGTAGTAAGTTCCCCTTTCGTAGCTTTTGGCCGTCATCGTCGTCTCCATGCCGGGTATCCTTGTGATCCAGACCTGCTCCTCCTTGTGGAACCTCCAGCCCCGCTTAAACAGCTCTGCTGCTGCCTGAAGCCGGAGGTCTCCACCCTGCATGTAGTACAGGTAGAACAGCAGGTCTTCACCATATCCAGAAACTTTTACTGCAGGCAACTTGTCCCTTATGTGAACATGGAAGTCAAGATCCTGAGCTTGAGAAGGTGCCGACGCCCAAGGGGAAACAAACTTGGGGTACAGATTTGTGGGTGAGTTGAGGTCGAGCCCCAGTTTTGTGAGGTCACTTCCCAGCGCCAAATGGACCATTCCAGGATCCGTCTCTGCTGCCCGAAGGAATGTCAGCAGTCCAATCATCCCGAATTGGTCCGTCACCATTCCTGAAGGAATGTTTGTCACCCGGCCATCAGGTAACACCTGGATCCCTTTCTTCTGGTCGTTCTGTGGTGAGGGTGCCTTGTCTCTGGGGGACTTCAGTCCATCTGCATTGGGTGTGCTCTTTCCAGTGGAGTTTAAGCTATGGCCAGGAGTGAAGTTTAGGTTGGTTTTACTGTCATCATTACTCAACGTAGGGTGCATGTAGTTGTGGCCAGAAGTTGAGTTTACGTTGGTTGTACTGTTGTAGTTGTGGTGGCCAGGAGTGGGGTTTAAGTTGATCTTACTGGTATTGTTGCTCAACGTAGGGTGCTTTTGGTTGTGGCCAGGAGTGGAGTTTAAGTTGGTCTTACTGTTATTGTTGCTCAACATATGGTGCGTGTGGTTGTGGCCAGGAGAAGAGTTTATGTTAACTGTACTGTTGTAGTTGTGGTGGCCAGGACTGGGGTTTAAGTTGTGGCTAGGAGTGAAATGTATGTTGCATTTATTCTCATTGTTGCTCAATGTCGCATGCTTGTGTTTGCGGCCACTCTGCACCTGTGTCTGTTCATTTGAAGGTCTTGTCAACGTACCGAGGTATGATGCTGGGTTTCCACCCCCTTCTTCCCCCCGACCCCTGTCCACTAGTGCGGGGAATTCGGACAAATCCAGTCCTGTTACATGTTCCCTTACACCCCTGCCATTAAAGATGCTGCTCGACATAGAGTTGTTCATCCAAAAAGCCTGACTGCGGTTCATTCCAAACCCTGACGTGCTGTTTATGGAGAAGGACGGTTGACATGCTGGCTGTTGCTTGGGCATACTAATGACGCTGGGTGAGCCGCGGTTGGGACTTCCTAGTCCAGAACTCCACACACTGCTGCTCCTGCAAGCAGGTCCAATGTCTGGACCAATCTGTTCCTGGTTCAGCACGTTCCCCGTGTTCATGGGAAATGACCCCATGCTGGGCGAAGGAGGGTGGTGCATAGACATGGTAGGCCGATTCATTGTAGAGAAACGATTTGACTGTGTAATGGGGTGTAAAATGTGCTGTACCCGTTATCAGAGTTGATTGTTAGTACATCTGTGATGTCACTATACTAAGACGTCAGTCATCTCCATATTTGGGCATCTTGTTGCCCTCTGAATGGAAGGGCTGCAGTCAGTTGCAGAAATGCACCTACCTAACCCTAACCTTAGTCTTAACCGGCCACGTACGTAAGTCCCCTAACCTCAGTCTTAAGCGGCCACGTAAGTTTCACAATGTTTTCGCTTTGGCAGCATTCAATTTCACTTCCGTCGCAGCTAGTATACGCTCCAGTAGAGCCTACTTGCTCCATGGCATGGTCTTGAGTAACCTACTGGTGATTATGGGTTCAAAGCGGGTGCACTGTCGCATCGCATAGCCAGCCTTCATCTGCCTTTGCAATGCATATTGCCCCAGGCAGATTAAGTCTGGCCCGTCCCAATTGTGGGAGGACTTCACAGCCGAAATGGTGACGAGCCAACCAGATTTGTCTGGAACCAGGCTATAACCAACCAGGGCCCAGTATGCAAATATGGGGTGAGACATTGCAACAACAAAAAAATATACGAAATACAAAATCTAATACTGAGAGGGACAAGACTAATATCCACACAGTGATATTAGTATCACTACGCAAGGCTAGGTGCACTGATCAGGTCAGTGCATCACAGTGCTGGAGACTTTCACATATTACTGGCACGTTGTAAAAATATGTATTATTACATCTCTAAAAACATGCAGTTTTTGTATTGAGTTGTATTTGAAATGTATGTAATTGTAACTGTTAATAGATACTTCAATCAAGCAATCAAAATAATGTTGAGAAGAGACTTGACACTACAACTTCAATAGATTTAGGCATGACTCTTAACCATCATGTCACAGTCTTCCTACATGCAGTCTGGACTCCAGAGCACTTTATACCTGTGAACTTACAATTTAGGGTTAGTTCAGATTTTTGGATAACGCTTGCCTGAGTCCTGTGGTTCTGGTCTGGTGTTGGTGAATATTAAGTAGTTCTGGTCGGGGTGCATACTTAGTTTAGACTAGTCATTGGTTAGACATGCGTTAAGGTTAAGGTTAGGGTTAGGTGTGCTGCCCCATGGGAGGTTAGGTTTAGGGTGAGGGTTTGAGATAGGTTGTAGTTGTAGGACTAATGACTAGTCTAAACCAAAAACTGTCTAAACTAAGTACTGCACCCGTTCCGGGCCAATCACAATTTGCGTTCTCATTATCAATGGCATTTAATGTTTGTGTTGGGACAAAGTTTGTGTTTATACGCACACTAAAAGCTGGATATAGGAGGGGCTAGCAAAATAGTTCCATAAATGGTAAATGGTGCATTTATATATAGCTTTACACACACATTCACACACCGATGGCAGAGGAAACCATGCAAGGCACCAAACTGCTCATCAGGAGGGGTTCAGAGTCTTGCTCAAGGACACTTCGACACTAACTCTGGGGGAGCCCGGGTTCGAACTGGGAACCTTGCGGTTCCCATCTGGCCACTCTACCCCTGAGCCACTGCCGCCCTTTCAGAGGGGTCAAAGTTGAATGAAAGTTGCTCTATAATGGTAGAAATAGGTCAAAGGGAAGGAGAGTTTAATGTATTCTTAACATTTATTTTTCCGGGAAATGTTTCATAATAAAGGCCAAGCAGAAGAGGCAGATTTTACCCCAAAACCAGGAGGCATAATCTTGGGTTACTACATCGCGCTGTCACAATAATTGCAAGTATTTCCTACACCTTTAAGTCCAAAAATCTGAACTAACCCTTTAATTATCTTCAAGAATGTGCTTTGACCACCAAGCCACGGTGAATATACCCCTGACTCCAGGCAACTTTCAATTCTGATTAATCAGATCAGATCAGTGTTTGTCTTTCTTTCTTTTCTTTCGTTTGTTTTGTTTTTACAAACTGCGTTCTGCAAGCAGACAAAACTTGAACCTCAAGCAGTTTTAAACACACATTTCCATAATCTATTCTTTATACTCATGCCTACAAGCACTTCAATAACAGTTTTTAGATGTTGGCCTTCACAAGATAAGAGCAAAGACACATCTTGATCTCTCATGCACACAGTGACGAGGTGGATTGTATTTCATCAAGCCAAGTGTCCTTGTTAAAGAACAGATTCTGTGCAGCCTGCTATGGTTCTCTGGATGTCGCCTTTATCACTTCAAAGACCGAGACTCAAACATATCGTCTATGTCTCCGTGCAGTCGCCTGACATTAATTAATGGCTCTAGAACAGAAGTGGGTCCAGGGGTGCAGCAGAATACTTTGATTGAGTGCCGGTCCCAAACAGCCTGCATCAGGGCCCACCTTTAGTACACTTCGCCACTGCCTACACCAAATCTATCTACTGTAGTAGCCAAAAATACCCAATCTACAACTCACAACATGTCACACACAGCGCGTCGTGAACTTGTAGATTGGCTGTTTTTGGCAAAGAGATCAACCTCACTGATGCGTATACATCTTGATCACATGACTCCAGAGACAAATATGTGATAGATACGACAGACAGACAGACAGACAGACAGACAGACAGACAGACAGACAGACAGACAGACAGACAGACAGTACATTGACAAAGAAACAATGCCAACAGAAGGTCACCAGTCATAGTTCCAAGAGGCATCACATCACACTTTATGCACGGAACTGAGATGGGGCCTGCTTGTTCATAAGTCATATACTTATGGGAACAAACAATCTTGAAGCTCTAGCCTGCAGAGAAGGTACCATGTACCGTCGCCCTGATGGTAAAAGATGGTATTGGCTGTAACAGGTGTGTATTGTCCCTAGTAATAGCTTCCCGAGTACCCGGGTCTCATACATTGAAGTTATACTCTCAAATCGTACCCCAGCTATTTTGCTGGACACAATGATTTTATGGAGTTTGTTCTTATTAACCAATGATAATGAGCCATACCAGGAAACAAAACAAAATGTCAATGCACTCTCCACAAAGGATCTTAATTCTTTTTTCCACGTTACGGTTATATTGTCTCAGTCTGCGCATAAAATGCAGCCTCTGTTGACCTTTCTTATAGATGGAATGAGTGTCAGCTTGGAATCAATCGTTGTACCCAAGTACTTGGATTCCTCCACAATCACTACCCCATCCCCACCAATGACTATTTCCTGGTGTGCATGAGCACCAGTCCTAAAGTCAAATATGACCTCCTTAGTTTTTTTGATTTTCAGCTGAAGGAAGTCACTCCTGCACCAACCAAAACGGTACAAAGGTGTAGCGATTTGTGTGAGTCTTGAGTAAAATCCGAAGTAGGACTGTGATTTGAAAGTATAAAATAGGCCTTACTGGTTAAAAAGTGACACTTTAATAGTGATTAATTCCTTCAATGAATGAAGTTAATGATTCCTTCACATAGGCCTCTTTTCAGATCCATTAGGACACCCTTGGGTCTCAAGAGCACAAACATGAACAAAAGCATGTGACACGAATCTGTATACCCATGACACAAAGTATGACGAGACACAATGCGCACGCGCGCACACACACACACACACACACACACACACACACACACACACACGCACACACGTCAAGAACGCGCCAAGTGGACCTTGATCGTTCGTGGTGGCTCCTTTTGTATTCATGAATGTCTTACGAAAGAGGCCCTTTTCATTGGCACGGCTGCGAGAGAGGCCTTGATGAATGGCTGCTATTCCTCAAAAGCCTGAGCGTCTCCGGCAGGTCAATAACTCATCTGTGATCGCCGAGCGTGACCGACCACCGTGACGCCGTGCTGATCAAGAGACTAGAGAGAGACTCTCTTGGTGTTCCGCCCGCAAATCTGTCACCCGGGCCTCGCGTCGCCCCGTCACCGAGCTTAAAACAAATCTTCAACAGTTTGGTGCCTTTTGTACAGTTTCATCACAGAGAGTGCGCCTCATCGGCGAGGGAATAGTTCCAGGAGGGGGTGTGGTGGTGCGAGGGGGGACTGCCACGCACATAAATCATTTTGTAATTATGCATTGTATGCGAGACCTTGGCATGTTGACAAATTAAGCAATTTGGAGAGCCGGTGGTACGCAGGGGGCTCAAACGAACCATTATCACACAACTTTTTGGACTGGGCAGCCCTGTTCCAGCGCAGGCAGGGCAGGCCTGGCCGGGGATTATGAACGATGCATTTGATCTTGAAGTCACGGGCGTTATTCATCAACGTTTGACCCCCGTGCACGCTGGTGCCATCGGGCACGATATTCAAACCTGCTCCTGGACACCGGGGGTGGAAAGTACCCGAGTACGACGGTCAGACGGACGGACAAATAGACGACAGACAGATATCAATTGCATTTCCGGCGCACAGCTGTACTGCAAGATTTACAGTTTACATGACTTTATGTTTCTCTTTTCCGAGAACGCAGCTGGTCGGATCCCCGAAACAGAGTTATTCTCGCACAAAAAGGACAGACACAATTTTCCGCCACCAAGGGAGATCAGGTCCTGAGTACAGGATACGGAGAAGAGGGCATGTTGCATGTCCTTCCTCTTCCTGCACTCTGCCTCCTTTTGTTTCCTGCCTCTTTACGGTCCCGTCTAAATATAGCCAAGCAAAGAAAAGTCTAAAACACGCATGCACGCACGCAAGCACGCACGCACGCACACACGCACACACACACACACACACACACGCACACACACACGCACCGGGCACGCACGCACCCCCCGGGCACGCACATGCTGTAGAAGGCAAAGAGTGCAGGTCAAAACAGCAGAGTAGAAATGATCCGTTGCACACCTGGAGATGAGGCTGCAGGATGTTATTAGGATGGACTCCCCGCTTCAGCGGCAGACACTTCCATATAACCATTCTTTATGTTATAATAACACAGAGAGGGCCAGGGTTTCAATTTCCCCGCCGGTGTCCATCACGCAGGCGGGCAGATTAAGGTGGCACCGTTGGTTGTGTGGCCCCTAATCGCAGACAGAGTCACACCGCCCTGGGCGCTGCTCCGCTAGCTGTTAATGAGACCATTCTCAAGGAGCCGACCGACGGCACTCATGGGGAACTAATCTCTGAGCGGTGTGAAGAGCAGGTGGGAGGGAGTTCAGGGGGAGGGACGCACACAGCCTCTACACATGGAAATAGCGACAGCAGGCATCCTCGTGTACCACTATACCTCGGAGTAGATCACAGCGTGGGACCACATTGAAGAGGCCGGAGGCTCATTATAATTCTCACACTTTCAAGATGTTCAAAAATATACTCGCAGTGCGGCACGAAGTGGCAAGCTTGTATATCTGCTATGTTACAATAGCCAACGCAAAAGTCTAACTGACACAGATGCTTAAAATGGGTAAAACAGGGGTTCTATGGAAAAATGACAATGGTCTTTCTTTCTTTCTTCCTCCCTCCCTCCCTCTGAATTGCTCCCAAACGGTTACAGAACAGCAAAAAAAAGAAATCATAGTCAGCAAACAAAACAAGTCATACAATCAGAGCTGACATAAGCGCACACACTCAGGAAAACCAGGCATTCTAAAGACCGGCCCACAAAGGCCCGACCACACTAGGTAACACGCCCTGGGTATAACATTGAATGTAGATAGGTGGGACTGTGACATCTCTGATATGTCTGCAGCTATGCTACGCCTATACATAACACAAGGCCATCAATCGTACCCAGTTATCACAATTCCCAAAACAGCCAAACATTACATGCACATACTGTATTAATTCAATTTCCATGAATGCCAGTCTTCTGGAAGCCAGTTCACTACTCTTTTATTATATTTGCTTCCACATGTAGAACAAGTTTCTCAAGTCTAGGGGAAACAAACAAACTATCATCTTGATGTACGGTGGCTTGATCACTAAGAGCGACCATCTTTTGAACCATCTGTCCTTTTCAGATCCTCTTTTACTTTCTGCAGGTAGAGCCATCTGACATCTTGAACAGCACGGAGCTACCTCAGCACAGTGGGAACAAAAATGCAACATCGGCATTATCCGGCTGCCATTTCATTCTGAAGGCATTGGGTGTAGAAGTATCATCCTTTGAAAAATGTATCAATTTGTTGGCCGCTAGGAGTTTTAAAGTGGATTTTTCAGCACTTTTTTAACTCAGCGATCACCATGATGGAAGTTTAAAAACAGAATCATGTGGTCATCATGTGTTATTATTTATGCTATGTTGATGAATTGAATACATCGGGCCACGATGGAAACAAGTCCCCAGGGTCATTTTAGGTTATCCTTTTAGCCTTAATGTCTGACCATACCTCGTGCAGTTTACATTTCTGACTAATATATAATGACAAGTATTCAACCAATAACCAATCACCAAGCACAAGACATTTGGTGTAGGTCGGTGTTACAGCATCTGACCACCAGACATGCACACACGCACGCACACAAACACACCCTCTCACAGACGGCTGGCCTCAAGCAAAGTCGTGCCATAAAAAAAACATTATGTTTGAACTGGTCAGACTGATTTAAATATGTCCTTTCAAAACTTAGTTTGATGCATCTTAACCACTATTTTAGGGAAATTTCCATTTCCATAAATCAAAGTAGCCGATCTACAAGCTCACCATGTGTCGTGAGCTGGTAGATCAGGATTTAATGTTTTACTACTTTTCACGAGACGTTGTACATCCCTGAATCTGTTGTTTCAGTTTGAATACATCGAACCAAGGGAGGGTAATAAAACATGGTTTCTTCCGTGGTGGAGAGATCGGGTCGTGTAGTTTTGTTCCCGTTGTGGGGGGGGGGGGGGGGGGGGGGGGGGGGGGATGGAGGCGGCACCACCACAACAAAACAAAAGGAGAAGAGAAAATAAGAGAAAAAGGCCACTATATATAGCGGCTGAACACTCCCTAATTGCATGCTTAGACTATCTGTCTTTTGAGGGTGGCGTTTTCTTCAGCGATGGGTCAGGACCTGGAAACAGCTTGTGAGACGCTCTAGCCGGGTTACAGACTTTAATTTTTAAATCAATTTTCAGGATGTCGCATAGACAGACACACACACACACACACACACACACACACACACACACACACACACACACACACACACACACACACACACACACACACACACACACACACACACACACACA
>NC_136794.1:34184650-34197150 GCF_951216825.1 Electrona antarctica | reverse complement strand
CACTTCAAATGACCATAAAACACTGACCATTGCTCTAATCAGCGTGTGGCCTGAAAATCCACAGTAGTTTACAAAGCAAACTGTAGCAACTGTAGTAAACTATAGAAATTCGAATAATGTAAGCAAAACAAACAGCCTGATCATGTAACACACACACACACACACACACACACGGCCGTGGTCGGGTGCTGTTTCTCTATCTCGATATCACACTGACACCAGCCCTCCAGTGGCATATCCACTCATCTCCATCCTCCATACATCTGGATAGCTCCTTTGTACTTTCCGCACCACCGAGTGTCGAGGGGTTTTGTGGAAGATTTTTCAACGTTAGCAAGTAAAAAGTTATTTTTTCTCATTGATCCAAATCCCAGCCGAATCCCGGATTTGGCTTTTAAGTTTCCAACGTCCTTACATCGATCGACGAAAGAATCAAGAGGACGGCTGCAGTGTTGATAAAGTCAGCGGTGCTCTTTGGTTAGAACAGGATGAAGCCATCAGTGTCAGATAACTAAGTGTTTCAGCCTAAGGCCTTCTTCAGGGAATGCAAAAAGGATTCAATATCTTATTGGCATTATTTTAAAACCACACACAGTCAAACAGGACCCAAAAGCAGATTGCAAGAACATTCCATTAAGAGGCTTATTTATCAGAAGAACTATAATAGGCCAAACACATGCTAGCTTACATGTCATGAAAGTAAGGACTGGCAAACAGTCGTGGAAAGGAACAGCCAGGTATATAAGGACAGAACACTAACCAGACACAGGTGAACTCAAATGACAATCAACATGGGATAGGCTGCAGCAGACAGGACACAGGTGACTAGTAACAACAATCAAGACATGACAAAGAGTCAAGACAGGTAGCGGCTGCAATGGCAGACAGGAAGCAGAAGAACACCACTACAAACACACATACGGGAAACACCTGGGGATGATGTAGTGGAATTCTGGATCAATCAGCCATTAATGAGGCAAGAGAAGTCTGCGACAATAGTAAGTAATATTATAATATATATATAATATTATACATAATAGCATGGGGAGAAGTATATGCCGCACGCACGCGCACACGCACACACACACACACACACACACACACACACACACACACACACACACACACACACACACACACACACACACACACACACACACACACACACACAGCTGAACAAGAACTAGGCTGGTGACACTACTGCACAGTCTGAAGTGAATTTATCTTTTGTTTTATTAGAGACTCCTTTATATTATA
The DNA here is from genome assembly GCF_951216825.1 of Electrona antarctica. Taxonomy (NCBI): domain Eukaryota; kingdom Metazoa; phylum Chordata; class Actinopteri; order Myctophiformes; family Myctophidae; genus Electrona; species Electrona antarctica. The sequence continues at coordinate 34,195,893 of NC_136794.1, read as the reverse complement.
CACGTCGTAGGCTACATAAACATTTATGACCTATATTTATTTTTATGCATACATAATTGTATCATAATTAGTCATGTACTACACACTTTGTTTTTCTCTCTCTTTTAACTGCAATGTTGAGCCTGTACAACCAAGACTTGATCACCCATGTGATGTGACAATAAAGATTGATTCTGAACCCTTCTCAGCCACTAGAGACACTCATGCACCCATAAATAACCCCTCACAGTTGCCCAGAACTGCCACAAAAGGCTCTGGTCAGGCTCTGCCAGTGGACCTAATGAGCCTAAGTCCCCTGTAGAATTCCCAGCCTCTGCCCCAGCCAATTGATTGCCATGGCAACCCCACACCTGCCATTTGATTACTTAACCAGTCCACTTTTCACAGTCAGTTTGCACTCTGCAGACACATGCAAAAAGACAGTAGGGTGCTATTACAACGGGTATTGTGTACTAGGTTCCCAACTTGCATTGTTCCCAAGTAGGCCGTTGGTCGATGGGCACAGGTCTAATCTTATAAATGGAAGTCAATGGACATGGACTCGAATCGAGCTGAAACTTTGCCCAAACATACATACGTCATTATGCTACGTTGTTGGAGACCATCTGACGGACCGTGGAACCATGGAACAAGGAGCCGCTCAACTTTGGTCACCCCACCCGAGACTGACGTCATAGAATGTAGGCAGAGACCGACATCACCACAGCTGATGTCACGGGCAGAACGGCCCACACGGAGATATGCACGCACAGAGCAGAATGGAGAAAATCACCCTTCAAGGGCTTCTGCCCATAGACATATAACGTAGACGCCTCTTCCGGCTCTGGGGCCGTGTCAAAATTGAAGGCACAATTTTCCCGAGATTCCTTGCGAAGCATGACCGGAAGCTTGTCAAGCTTCTGCGTGCGTAACATAAGTCCCAGAAAAGACACGCTGTGATTGGCCAGTAGTCACTTGAGTGACAGCGAGAGACATGGAGGAGTCGCATGATTGACGTCACATGGGCAGCGACACAGCGTGCCTTCAGCGCTTCCCTATGGCACTTCCGCTTGACTTCATTGGAGACACGTCGCTCTAATGAACTGCATTGGCCAGTGAGGCATCTATTTTTAAGTGGTGCAACCACTTCCTTAAGTGACTATGTGTGTCTCTGGGTGGGTGGGGTGGCTGGCTGGCTGGGTGGGTGGGTGCGTCTGAGCACGAAAACAGCATGGTTGTTTTTCACCACCTGTGCGCAACCTAACACAAACACACGCACATATTAACTGTATATATGGTGATTTCGGGTGTGGCAGTACAGTACAGTACAGTACAGTAGAGGGTACAGTAGAGGGACCCCCACACGGTAACTCTGTCATTTCTCAACGGCTTCGGACGCGGGGCGGCTCGCCGGAATCGGGCCGGCACCCTGAGTGCGTTCCGGTGGGTCTGGAAGCTACTCAAAGTGACTACTGGTTTGGGCTGCTGGATGCAAGGGGTTGGGCTGTTATGTCTGGCAGACATGGTTGAGGAGTGATATGTTGCGCGTGCTGCACAGATGCTTTCCCGGTCTTTAATGGGTTAACTACTCAACTACCGACACCCACCTGTGTACGTCTTCCACTGGAAAACAACCTCTGCTATACTGGAGAAAACTGAACCAGAAAAACATTCTCTGCTACTGGAGAAAACTGAACCAGGGCACATTTTCACACAGAAATGTTTTAACACCAGGAGTAATTCAATAAGTCTCCTGCATGTCTCGCTGTCAACGCCACTGAGCGGAAAAGCAATGACTTCCTCTCTTTATATATACGATGAATAAAACATTTCAGTCTGGGTTAAAAAAGAAAAGAGAACATTTTGTCGTATAAGCGGGCGTCCTATCGACAGACACAATCTGTGCCTCGCTGGAGGTGAGAGGAGTTAAGTCTGTAGCAAACCGGAGAACATTACACTGCCCTGAGGCGTCCGCCACGCTACACATGGAGATTAGTCTGGCTTTGCCTGCAGGTTCTGCGCTGAAACATCCTACTTGAACCACTAAAAAAAAACTCTATTCTTAGTGAAAACAGACCCGAGTCACTACTTGAGCAGCCCTGCTACCCCTCTCCAAAAGTTACAAATCACACTTATGTGAAGTGAGGGGCGCTCTTATCATCATAGATCACATTCCGTGCTCAGCCAATCCAATAATTTCTGTGGTACACAAAGCAAAGCAAAGCAAAGTTCTTTGTTTACCCAGGGAAGTGGACTAAGCTCGAGATGCTTGCCACACCCTGCTCATAGAACATTTCATGGTAGGGGTTCAATGCCTTGCTCAAGGGCACTTCAGCGGTGGTCATTTTAACATGCCGGTCCGGGGATTCGAACTGGCGACCTTCCGGTATCAAGACCGCTCCGCAAACCGTTCGGCCACCGCTGCCCACACAGACACAGAAAGCTGGCTATAGGAAAAATAAATTATATTTCTATTTCTATCGAGTGTCCACCCGTGTATTTACCAGCTGACATTGCATTGTTAACACAACCATAAGAAGTTGATGTTTGCCGTTGTTCCCCTTTGGAACCTCAAACGTACCAATACCACAATCTATAAAGTGTCTGTTACAATTGAAAGTCAAAATTGTACAAAAGTGTAAAAGTGTTGGCTTACAGTAACCAAAATGACAATGTTTTGATGTCTAAATGGGCACCTTGTAAGTAATGTTTTCAAATAATGATAGTGGTGTAAAAAGTACTATTATGTATTCAGAAATATTCCAATGTCCATCAGCAAATGCCTTGACAGTCAGGAGCATTCTCCACTGGACAACAAGGAGTGCCCTTGAGCAAGGCACTGAACCACCAACTGCTCCCCCTGGAGCTGCTTAGTGGCCAACAGTATAAGACTGTGGTTGTACTGGTCAGCTCCCAGGTTTTAATGTGTGTGTGTGCGTGTGTCTGTGTGTTTCTATGTGCAGGGCGTTGCTGAAAATGAGCACCTGTGCTCAGCTACTTCCCTGGGTAAATAAAGAATTTTTTAAAAAAAAAGAAAAAAAGGAACAGCCTTCCCAACCAGCTGTTGTTGGAGACATTACATCAAGGGACCCAATGATTGGCATCAAGGGTTGGATTGGAGTAAGTCCCTATGACATATAGCGTCATATCCAGGGGGTGTACTCATGTCCAGGGGGTGTACTCATGTCCAGGGGGTGTACTTGTACACCAAGCTGCCTCACGCGACATAAACAGGACATAGGATCCTGTAACCTATGGGCCACATGGCTTGACAAGGCTTGCCTTTATAGCCTAAAATCTACAGTACTTGAGTAAATGGATTCATATAGTTACTTTACTTTGCACCACACTATCGGGCTGATGAGAACTAGACCATTAAGAGTTTTAATGAGAACGAGGATGGAAGTGAAGAGAAGAGAAGAGACTAGGGGAGATGAGAGGATGGAGGAGAGAAGAGCAGAATAGAATAGAGGACAATGGAAGAGGAGAATAGAGGATGCATACAGTACCTAAGTAAAGGCAGAATGGATGGTGACGTGTGGAGGGCTGCATGGAGGAAGGCTCTCATGTGGATCTGATTCCTGACAAACCTAGAGGCTCCTCAGCAGGAGATGGAGCCGTCTGGGTGTTGCTGCCAATTTGTCCTGGTCTCGTCTACATAGAGAGAGAGAGAGAGAGAGAGAGAGAGAGAGAGAGAGAGAGAGAGAGAGAGAAAGAGAGAGAGAGAGAGAGAGAGAGAGGCCTGTCTAAGCACGAGCGTAGAAAACAGCTTTACTGCAACGTGACGCTTTTAATTTTCTTATCATCTGTCTACTACGACAAAACATAAATAAAAAATAATAATCCCATAACCAACTGATGGCTTTCTTTGTTGTAGCAGATGTGCGAGTAAATAGTTTTTATGCTTTTTCGGTAGAGAAGACACAGCAGATAAAATAGACGGATCATTAAAAACCTAACAAATTTAATGGTCTGCTTGGCAGACAATCCTCTGAATCCTGGACTCAACCTACAAACTCTTGGCACTTTTGATGGATTCAAAACTCAAATGTCTTGTCAACATCAATCAGCTCTTGGTTTTATTATTTTATTTTTACCATTCCAGAAATGGTTTGGAGCAGCAAATGAGGATGTCATTTGTAATATGCTGCGGCCAATTCTAATTTTCGTCTAAAGAAGTGGTGGTTCTCAAAGTGGTTGTCTGGAGGATCCTTGAGGGTCTCGTTTGAAGCATGTGTAGGATAGCTATTTCAACCAATCAAATTGCTTCGTCTGAACTACACCTGTTGCATAACGGTCATTTTGTCACTCTCCAGGAAGAACTAAACTAAACAAAAGGATGGAAACAACGCGAAAAACAGTTCACGGGTTCCGAGAACTCAGCAGGTTCTTCTTCTGTCTTTTGTCGCCTCCGCTCCTCTCTTGTCTTCTCAGGATCTGTTTGTATTTTGTGTGCCTCATTTTGATCGTTTTGTGTGCCTCATTTTGATCGTTTTGTGTGCCTCATTTTGGTGTGACCGGCTCCTTTCTCTCACTCAATGGGAAGCAGATATGTCCCCCGGCCTGGAGCGATAATTAGATTTGGGAATGCAGAAAATAAATTGTGGCTGAATGTCTGCACACATGCACTCCACATAAAGTATATGCACACACACACACACACACTCCAGATTATGCAAATCAAGTAGCTCCATGCTTCCTTTGAAAATGTGCAGAATGAGGGAGTTTGGGGATCCCGTTGAGGGTTGCGGGGAAGATAAGTGAGGGGGTTCATGAAGAGGACGCAAATTCAGACCAATTCACGTCAATCTGTGCTTGGCATATGTAAAAGTACCTTCCAAAATGATGTGATGGCATCGTTTTTGCAACTCCTTGCAACTGCCATTGGGGATAATGGTTGCATGTAGTTGCATGTTGCGAGGAGTTGCATTGGTGTGGACTGGTCCTTAAAAAAATAAATATACATGTGTTCATGTCAAGGTGCAAGTTTGTCCATATGTTCAAATATTACAATGTCCATGTATTTGCCATGCAGAGAATCACTGTGTACTATTTATTTATATCAATATTAAAAAACCTGCACTATCCACATTTCACACAGATGTGTTTTTTTAAACCCGTTAAACCATTGACTCGTATAGCCATGAATTAACTACTGTAATATAGTCTGTGTATCATATCGTCAACCATTTATCGTGATGCGTATCGTATTTCTGTTCAAATGTATCATTACAGCCCTAGTGTGCATGGTTGAGATAGCCTAACAGAGAACATCTGTGAGGATTCACTTTGTGTGCGGGATGATGCAACCAAATTCAAAAAGCAGTTGGAATCATAAAACGCCTGCAGTGTGAGGCCAGCTTAAGAGAGCAAATTGACCGCATCATGCTGAAACAAAACTCCACTCTTCAGCCCCATTATCAATGATGGAAGTTATTCTGTCCTCTATTGAGCGTAATACCCGATGATGTACATGCGGTTCGTCGTAGGGACAGTGTCGCGCGGCGAACACAGCCAATCTACAAGCCCACACCACGTTGAGGATGCGACACGGTGTGTGCTTGTAGATTGGCTATGTTCGGTGAGCGACACATTCGGGCGATTAAGTATAAAGCAAGCCTCAAGTGCATACGACACTCAGAATCCCATGCTCATTCAACTGATATAGCTCCCCTCCTCTCTTTCTCTCTCTGTTCTTTTTTCTCCATCTCCTCCCTTCAGGGTTCTTGCACAGCCATTAGATCTTGTACCCAACATATCTCTCTCTCTCTCTCTCTCTCTCTCTCTCTCTCTCATCTTCTCACACGTACTGCCTGTCTCTGGTCCTCCATTCCTTATTACCTTCTGGCTGTGCATAGGCTGTTAAAGGAAAATAGACTTCCAAGAGCCATTCCGGCTGGTCCATCCCCTTGCATCCTCCTCTCCCTATGCTAAACGTTGTTCATCAAAGGTCTTAAGTGCTGGCGATAACGTGGGGTTCTAGTGTGAGAACTCCCCGGGCGCAATTAACCGGCAAATTGGTGTAGTTCAAACATTGGCTGAAAATGATAGCGGTTGGCCACAGTGTGTTCTCTCTGCAGAAACTGCCATTCTCATCAGAAAGCCAATGAGACACATGCGCCGTTTCTTCCATGTGTTTGCTGCGTTTTGTCCAGAGTGCTGGGCATTTATGCAATATTAGCAGTTAGTGGGGATGCTGCACCTACTACGCATGCATTTACCAAATGTTATCCATTTCTAAACCGAGATTGACCCTGTGCCTCCCTGCTTAGCACTCAGCATCAAGGTTTGGATTGGTGGCAAGTCCCCATGAGACATACTTGTAGCGTCATGTCCAGGTGGTGTACTCAAGCTGCCTCACGCCACAGAAACAGGAGATAGCCCTATTTTGGGCCTCATGGCTCGGCAGAGTTCTAGGCTTCCCAAAGAGGCTAAAACAAATTGAGAAGTGAAACCACTATACAATGCCAAAGAATAGTTTTAATGCCTTCAACCTGCTATGTCTACTAGCCTACTTGTTGTTTAGCCTATTCAAAACAAACAAACAAACTGGCATAAGACTTCACAGCCTACTCAGTCTGGAAGATTTTTTAAGACGTGTTTTTCTTTGTTTTCCTTCGTTTGAAGGCATTGTGACTATTATTTTGCATTGCACATGGATATTTATGGAACAAACACATGCAGGGCACACACACTCATTATCTGCGTTGAAATGGCAACATTTTGCTCAATCATCCCTTTCTGAATTGACGGATGATAATGCAATATGAACACCTTTTCATTGTCTCTTTCCAAATACTGTGCTTTTCAAAAATGTGAGGGCAATATTTAAAGCACAGGTCTTCAACAGGGCGGAGTTTCTACAGATCTTTTTTGTGACAAGATAATTAAACCCACGTGAATTCCAGCATCCCTATTCTGAATCTGAGCTGAACTTTACAGTAAAAAAATAGCAGATCTACAAGCTCACAAGTTGCGGCAAATGTTGGCATAGAGTTTTTGTGTGGGAGTAAAAAAAGTACAGAGTGAAATAGAAAGTATTGACAATTCAAGTTGTTACGGTAAATGTCTTAAAATACACATCAACATGAATGCATATCAATGGAGAAGAGATACACACTAATTTACACAACACTGATGATAATTTACATCATAATTGAATAATATAATTGAAGCCATCTATATGAAATCTATGGAAAAGTTTTTTTTTTTTTTTTACAATATTAGTGTCCCTGCTTCATCTCTCTCTCAGCCACGGGGTCCTTGGGCTGATAAACGCTGAAGACCCCTGTTTTAAAGAAGTGCATATTTTCTGCGAACGGGTGTGCTGATGCGGTACAATGGATGTGGCCCAGGGGTCCCTGCGGCTGCTCGGTGGGGGGGTCTGAGGCCCATTGTCACCATGAAATGACCCATATCGCAATAATAGCACTTTAAGTATGCATGGATTTCCACATGAATACAATGAATTAGCACAGCGTGAAATTATTATTCATAATGTTTGACAAATAGAGGGGGAGCCGCTGATACCAATCCAGCCAAGACGGAGAGAGGGGGAGAGGTGGAGGTAGAGAGAGAGAGAGAGAGAGAATACTGTAAAATGACAGACGGAATACTTTCATACATTTCATAATCATAAAACCCTGAGGCTACACTCAGGGGACCAAAGATGATGCCAGCTGTAAAGCTGTACCCTAATTAATCAGTGGGCTTGTACATTAACATCACCAATGTGAGCCAAAACCTCTTTTTTGCTGTAGTACAACTCCAACTTTGATGCCAACCTGTATGTGAGCTTCAAAATGATGACGATAATGCTGCAACTAGAAACATGCGGATGCACCGCGAAAGATTCGAACCCACACACACACACACACACACACACACACACACACACACACACACACACACACACACACACACACACACACACACACACACACACACACACACACACACACACACAACGCCAACGGCGGTGGCAAGGCAACAAACCTGCTCATCGGGAGCAATGTGCCCTATGCACACAGAATAACTCTTCCTACTTCCAGGCCGCTTCACTACTTCCTTCACAGGTGTTACCGATGATACATACCTGGTTCCATGTGTACACTCTCAGAGTTACACACCTGTACGGGTCATTTTGAGCGCACTCAAGGACACTTTGAGACCCAGCGGTGTAGTTAGCCTGGTTTCCAGCCCATAGACCCCGTCCACTCCACTGAGTGCCCTGACAATCTGGCTAGTCATTAGTGTCATTAACACTGACTCTGTTTGACCAGAATGGAGCAAAGCCTTCATTAGTATCAGCAGTAAGAAATAACACCTGTGAAGGAAGTAGGGAAGGGGCCCAAGTTCTTTCCAAAATGACGTGTGCATATAGAGCCCATTAGCGGTCTGTGTCTTGCTCAAGCACACTTTGAAAGCAACTCTGGGGCCCAGGATCGAACTGGCGACCTTGTTTCCTGAGCGGCCACTCTATACCTCCTGACCCGAGTGCCTAACGCTGTTGTTTTGAATGTTCTCCCAGCTATACATATATAACTATCCAGCTGATAATAAGCCTCGTCTCTTTCATGTATTGGGAGGACGATCCCATTAAGCGAAACTCAAACATCATGCTTCATCATTAGACCATTACTGCTCCTATATGTAATCCTGGGTTTATGAATTAAATTACCTGTGTCCTACATGACTTTAATGCACTCCTGGAGAGAGGGGCTTTAAGCCCAGCGCCCGGGCTAATGATATGAACTGGCTAATTCCCCAGAGTTTGCTCATTAAGCTACCTAAGCCTTCAACATTCGCAGCACGTAATCTTCTGAAGGCTGAAGAGCTTTTATGATGAGGTGGGAAAGGTGCTTAACACAATGACTGCCACAATTGTTTCAGTCTCTATCCATTCATGTGCCAAGGGTATTTTACATTTTATTCAAGTGGCAAAAATTACCCCAGGTCTTAACCGGAGTTAGCTCACGGATATGCAATCCTATCGCGGGAGGATCACGGACCACCCAATGCATGATTTTTTTTAACCGTGACGCGACCGGAAACGCCCGTGAATAAAGCTTGTTTTGATTAGAATTGGAATCTGGGAATAGAATCTGAGATAATATTGTGTAAAGATTTCGGCTATCAACGAGGGGGGTACCTTTTTACTGATGGACCAATCACTTCCAGTGTATCTCTTAGACACAGAAACGCTAATAGACGGTAGTATAGCGCAATCTCAAACTGAATCAATATAAAAGACGGAGATCTCGCAGTGAACGGTTGGATTTGAAAAGACGTAGATCTCTTTCACGTCATGGCTGTCGGTCGGACACCTCCTATGTGTCAAAACCTGTTACATTTCAGGAAATATAAAAACAGAAACAATGGATTACAATAGCTATTATTTAGTCACAAGCTCTTCGTAATTTTCAAAACTGTCGTTCCCTGATGTCATCGCTAGGGACACATGCATCACAAGCAGGAACTGGGGATGGCAATGAAGGACCGGAAAGTCTGGCGTAGCATTGTGAAATCCATGATCTCCGAAAAATGATGACGTAAGTAAGTAAATAAATAAATAGAATCACTGCTCTAGTGTGTGTTGGTGCAATGATGTCATTGGGCTGGGATATGTAGTTCCTTGTATTCCCAGTGGAATATCAATATCCATACGCATGCATGGACACTTCCTCTCCTCCTCTCTACTTTTATAGTGTGTCCCACAAACTCTAGCAGCACAGCATGCTTCATAGTACACACTACAGTCCAGGTGTCCTTCAGGCTATATACGGTATCTCCACTAGCTTTGGTGTGCGTGCGTGCGTGCGTGCGTGCGTGCGTGCGTGCGTGCGTGCGTGCGTGCGTGCGTGCGTGCGTGCGTGCGTGCGTGCGTGCGTGCGTGCGAAGGAGAGCTCCGCTGGGGTGTGTGTGTGGTGATAACAAGGTGACTCCCCGTCCTTCACTCCAGTTTATCTGCTAAGTCTCTTATCACACTGGCACCCCATGTTCCCTGTGATCACGCACGCACGAACATGCACGGTTGTATTCGTATACTTGTGAGGACATCAACATTTTAATTAAAAAAGCCAAAAAAAATCAGAAAAGTTGCCAAAACATAGCAGATGTACAATCGGCTAATGGGCTAGATCGGCTATGTTCTGGGGTGTGACGCCGGCCATGACTTAAACAGGCATTAAGTACAAGCCCAACGCCCCCCAGGCCCAGAGAGAGAGAGAGTTACGTCACTAGCATAGATAGACTCCCATTGTAAGAATGGAATGCGGAAGTTCTCTTTCTATCTCAGATTTGATCTGCGGCGAGATCAAATCGTGACCTCTCTCTCTATTGGTCTGCCAACCCCTAAACCGTTGGTCTTCATAAGTAGTAATGTGCTAGTAATGCGTGCGACACACACACACACACACACACACACACACACACACACGGCCGAGTCAAGAGATATACTTAGATATGGCAGACAATGAAGTTGTGTTATATACGGATATCTATGAATGTTGATGGAATCATACATTCAGCAGGGTCTAGCAGACTTTTGTTTTTTTGTTATGTTTTTCTTTATTTTCTTTTTTTTTGGGGGGGGGGGGGGGGGGGGGGAGTAGGACAAGCAACACTATTCATAATGAATAAGGCATCAGCCACAGCAGTGATCCTGCCAATAGAAATGTCCTCCACACAGCAAGCGTCTTACTGCACAGCACACACAACAGCAAAAACATGTTTTTCTCTAACCAATTAAACCCTACAGTACAGTATGACAAATCATGAACGACAGAGGGGGGGATATCAAAAACAGAGGCATTTGCACAGCAAATACAATCTCCTGTGTGAGTATTTTGTCTTTTGACTTGTTGGCTTATTGTTGTTGGCATTGATTGGACCACTGCCTCCAACACTAATTCCCATAGACTAAAACGTGCCAAGTCCAGTTATTATGTCCTGACAGGGAATCATTCAGAACAATGTTGGTCCATATTATACATTTACTGTTGGAATAATAAACTTTGAAACAATTGACAGTTCCCATTATCGACTTCAGGCCAAGGACCCCGTTATGAATGGTAAATGGTGCATTTATATAGAACCTTTATCCAAGGTGCACACCGATGGCAGAGGAAACCATGCAAGGAACCAACCTGCACATCAGGAGCAATTAGTGGTTCAGCGTCTTGCTCAAGGACACTTCAACACTAACTCTGAGGAGCTCGGGATTGAACTGGGAACCTTGCGGTTGCCAAGCTCACTAGCAGTAT
>NC_136794.1:34080429-34184450 GCF_951216825.1 Electrona antarctica | reverse complement strand
CTTTACATGCTGATAACAGACTTGGCGCCATTGCCGTATGGCAATTAAACAGTTTCACTGCCTAGGGCGATATTCATTTATGATCACAGATCGCCTAGGGCGAAATCGGACCAGATAAGGGTTTATAATGGTTAATAATTAATAATTTTAATTATTATTATTATATTTTTATCCCACGATTTTTGTAACCCATTTTTTCACCCAGTGTCAATTATCTAATGTAATCCTGGGTGCTACACTTCCTCTGCCAACCTGGGGGGGCAGTGGACTGACCTCATGCCTTCTTCTATGCATGAGGAGTCCAAGCTGCTTCTTTTCACCTGACAGGGGAGAGTTTCCCCGGCCGGACGTAGCGCATGGAAGGAACATGTTATTCCGACCAGTTCCTTTCCCCTCCATCAGGCGCCCCAGCTGGACAGGGGGAATAATGATTTTTTACCGGCTCTTGGCGTCATCGTCACCAGGCAACGCTTTCCTTCCGCGTTGGCGACACCTATTTTCCATCCTCGAGTCCCGAGCTAGACGCGATCCAAAAAACCTTTTGTATTGGAATTGTGTCGTGGGTTCGGGGAGTGAGGCCAAGTAGTAGCCTGACCAGTTTGTTTTGGGAAGTCTGGAGCCTTGTTTTAAGGGCCTTTGAAGTGCTGTGGTACCAAGAGGTATATAGTCGAAGAAATCTTGTACAAAGGCTCCTATTAGGGTCTTCAGGGTGTTTTTTGTTGACCAGTGAGGAGATCCTGTACAGGAATCTTGTTCTTTGGTTGACTTTGCACCGGAAAGATTTGCCTCCAGGATGGAACCTAGATAAGTAATTTCATCATACAATTTCATTAGACAATATGCAGTGTGTTACCCTTTCCTGTAGCGTGCACGCCTGCGTGCTCGCGTGCGTGCGTGCTCGGGTGCGTGCGTGTGTGTGTGTGTGTGTGTGTGTGTGCACACACGCGTTCGTTTGTGGTTGTATCATAAAACACATGACAATAAATGTGGACTGAGTGGACTGAATACCAATGTTGGTCACCAGACTCACGACACATAATACTTAACATTAACTTGTGGACTGAATGCCAATAGATGTGAGGCCATTGAACATTGCCTTGAAATGAAATAAACCTGTTCTTTGTGTCATTGTCTGTTTGTTGCTGGTGACAAATGCCTTTTGAAGAGGAACAGATTCATTTAAAAAAGTGTCAGTTTGCTATGAGAAGACTACAAAACAGGGCCATTATTTCCTTTTCAGGAATTAATGAGGTTTCTTGTTTGTTTGTGTGTGAATTGATTACTTTTATGCAGCCACATAAACATATCCACAGTTTAGGAATTATTTTCACGTGAAGGCAAGTCTGCTGAAACTGTGTAACCAAATAGAAACGATTAATAATTTATTCATCAAAGTGACACATTCATCAAAGTGACTTGGAATAATCAAGGTACAGTAAACATGTGCATGAACCTATAGCATCTGTCTAAATTACATTGATTGATTGATTGATTGATTGATTGATAATTTTATTAGACAAAAAATGCAAACAGTGCAGGGTACAGTCAAGCACAGCATTGGTCCAAAAGGACAGCACCGAAGAAAGACCTTGCGGTCTTGTTTCCATTCGGGTCCCATGCATTCATTCACAATGACAACAGTGACAACAAACAATACGTTTCTCAAACACATTAAATCTACATGTACATCTAAACATGCTATCTAAACATTACATTTTAACCTTTGCATTGTCATCAAGGCTAGGCCAAGTGCTAAGGGCTAAGGTGAGTCTGGAAAGGTGAGTCTTCAGATTACGGCTTCGACTCAAATTGTAAAGTTGTGGGGGAATAAAAACTGCAAAATGGGACACTGGAAATAATGAGCCCTACACTTTTGGTATATTTTGATGCCAATACTTCTGCACTGTGTGTAGCCTACTGCTACTTTTACTAGGCTACTGTTAAAAAAAGAAAGAAAGAAAAGTTCATAAACATCTGGTAGACGTTTTCTTTTTCATAGTTCTCTTATATCAGCGACACTGACAGCTTGGTTTTTGAAAAATATCAACAGAACACATTGTAGCTCCATGCAGTCTCCTCCTCTGAAATATCACTCTGCATGCACAATACTTAACATTAACTTGTGGACTGAATGCCAATAGACGTGAGGCCATTGCCTTTGAAATGAAATAAACTTGTTCTTTGTGTTATTGTCTGTTGGTTGCTGGTGACAAATGCCTTTTGAAGAGGAACAGGTTAGTTTAAAAAAGTGTCAGTTTGCTATGAGAAGACTGGCGGCGGTGGCTCAAGGGGTAGAGTGCCTGGATGGTAACCGTAAGGTTGCCAGTTCAAACCCGGGCTCCCCCAGAGTCACTGTCGAAGTGTCCTTGAGCAAGACTCTGAACCCCTAATTGCTCCTGATGTGCTAGTTGGTGCCTTGCATGGTTTCCGCTGCTATGAATGTGTGTATGAATGGGTGAATGTAATGCACAATCTCTGTAAAGCGCCTTGGATAAAGGCGCTATATAAATGCACCATTTACCATTTATGATGGGAAAATAAAGATTGAAGGTGGAGTGGAGCCCCATAGTCACCCACCACTTGAACCATGAGGAACCTAGTGTGAGTGTCTTTCCCTTGTGGGCAGGGACACGATTTGGTAACCCATTTTTCACCAGGTTTCCAATTGCCTAAACCTAATCCTGGGCACTACTCTCCCTTTGCCAACCTGGAGAGAGCCCTGAACTGAGCTCATACTTCCTTCAAATTAATGCATGAGGAATGATCAGGTCGCTTCTATGCACCTGACAGGTTGGGAGTTTCCCTGGTTGGACTTGGACGTAGCGCGTGGAAGGAACACGTTATTCCAACCAGCTCCTTTCTCTTCCATCAGGCGCCCCCAGCTGACCAGTGTAGATACAAGGATTTATGCATGTTTTTTTGTTAGGGGATCTAGGGGACACGTGGAGAACATGCAAACATGCAAACTCCACACATAAAGGCCCTTTCACCAAACTCACCTAGGGTATGGGCGCTGATGACGCGGAGGACAGAACAAGCCCCCAAGTGCCCACAGCTTCCCCGGCGGAAATCGAACCCGGGGCAATGTCTTTCTGATGCACAGTCACCATCTGAACAGACAGACGTCTGCGTGCGTGCGTGCATGTGTGTGTGTGTACGTGCATGCGTGCACGTCCACCACTTTGTGCTTTAAGTATTTAAGTAAAGCTTTCTAGTGCTACATCCTCTCACCTCACATTTACAATCTCTCCACCGCAGACAGACAGACAAACCTCAAGAGGAATTCATATCTTTCGCCACCCAGCAATATATCCCACATAAGTAACATTTTAGAGAATGTAGATCCCCCCATGCCGAATAACTTTGTCCCGCCATGGCGTTTAAGGAGAGGGTCATAGACATTGGCCAGACAGACATAAGACAAGAAGTTATCAGAAAGCACCACTTGACATTTGTTTGCCGAAGGTAGAGAGTGGTTTAACGCGTTAAGACCGGGGAAGTATCTGTGTCAGCGCACAGAATCTATACCGCCCGCTCCGTCGAGGCACACACAAACAAACCAACCCTAATACCACCACTTTTACAGAATAACATAAATGATACAAACCAACAGACAACTACACAACCCCCAACAGTGAAATTATCACAATGGCACTGGCAGAATGGCATCATGCCCGGACCTTTCCTGGTGGCCTGCTGCCTAATGGCCTGCCTGCCCGTCAAAAAGGGGTTTATTTTTTTATATTATGGCGGCCCCCTACGGTCGCGGCCCACCGGGAATATTAGCATCTTATGCCTTTTGACCTTTTTGCCTTATAGGTTTTTAGTGGAACTCCAACTTTCAACCCCTGAATTTACCATGATCCACAATGTATATAATACTTTTGAATATGTTATTTGGATTAACCTAAGGATCATAAAAAACCTTGAACGATTACTTTTGCAATTTCTTTAGCTTAGATTGACTGGCCTATAGCATGTCCCTGGAACAAAATATTTTTGAGATGGGGGTGAGCAGCCAAATACATATAATTTTGAGGGTCCTTGACAAAGGTTTGAGAACCACTGATATAGAAACGTTTTTTTTTTTTTTTTTAAACAGATTTTGAAGACGTTTGTAAGAATGGGCCTCAGGTCTAGATGTGTTAAACAGCCTGAAGGAGCTAGGCAGATGAGAGCCGCTTTCTGAACGAGAGCCCAGCTGCAGATAAGGTTTGTTTTCCGGCTGCCTGTGCAGAGCATGCTGGACTGAGTATCGTGGCCCACTTCAAGCACCACCCGTAGGCCAGTTCTGTTGTACTTTCTCCCATGTCCCATGGAGAAATCCAGACCAAAACACATGTACCCATGTGAATCAGTAAGCGTGTCCCAACATACATGTTGGCCTTAAATTGTTTCATATATGCCTCCTGTTCTCCATTTTCCTCACCTCCCACAGTAAAATGCAACTAGAATGGTAGAAAGATATTGGCCTCATTCTAATGTGGGTATTTTAGTAGCTCTTTTTTCCCCCACAAATCGTCTATTAACTCTATAGACGCCACCTACCGCTAGGGGCGGTATAGGTGCCCAGTGCCACAGAAATGTACGACATGGGCAGATCTCTTGAGCTCTTGTTGGCTGACCGGATGTAGAAGTCGGCCATTTCGTGCTGTGAAACTGGCTGTGTTGTGTGGCTCCGATCGGTGTTATTGACATTAATGTTTTATAAGGATCCGAATATCGTAGTTTATCTCATTATGAGCCATAAAGGCAATAAAGTCCACATGCGTGTGTACAATTGAACAGAGGATTTCGGATTATGGCTGTTTCTGACATGGATGCGGCTAACGAAATCAAGGTAAAAATATTTTTAAAAACTCTAGATTAAGCCTAATTTATCATACCTCGTCTTAACGTCTTTGGTAACCTGTGCATTATCAAATAAAACTCGGCTAATTGTCTGTGGCGTCCTGCTACTCACGCATGCACCGTTTCACACACTCCAGCTGCCGTTCATACAGAACAGAACCAGGGTCGGGCCAGGCCTTAATTTTCAGTCCCGTGGCAATTTAACAACAGTGAAATTATCATGATGGCCCTGGCAGAATGGCATCATGCCCGGACCTTTCCTGGTGGCCTGCTGCCTAATGGCCTGCCTGCCCGTCAAAAAAAAAAGGGTTTTATTTATGGCGGCCCCCTATGGTCGCGGCCCACCGGGAATATGCCCGGTACGTCCTATGGCCAGTCCCGTGGCAATTTAACATCCAAGCAAAACCAAGCATCAAATGCACTTGTCCTTAAGTTACTGGATCTCTTCTCCACTAGTCCCTCCCTAGAACATTTTAGTTCTCATAGTTTTCATTTGTTGAAGAAATTGTCATATTATTCTATAATATAAATTATATTTAGTCTTAGTTTTTGTTTTATTTAGTTCTCGTCAATGAAAAAAGGTAGTCGACAAAATCGTAGACAAAATCAACGCTCCATTATGGTCATGGAAGACAACAAGCCCCAGTAACAAACCCTCTAGAACAACTCCATAGTCCTAGTAAATAGCAAACTGCACACCCCCTTGCAGCTGAATCACTTTTTTTCCCCTGACAGCAGGTGTTTGGGCATGATGGGGTCACGAAGAAGTTAAGCAGACATAATAAACATATCTAGCTATCACACAGCAGCTTGACGTTGTGCTGCTCCAGGGTTGGAGCGCTAGAAAACTGCCTAAAGGCATGAGATGACTGGGCTTTTTTGGAGGGGGTGGGTGAACAAGTTTGTTTTTTCATATGGCTTGCTGTTTTTCGGAGCTCACCGACAGAGACGTGCAGAGAATGTCAGAGAGGTAGGGGCTTCCTGAAATACCCATATAAGGGCACACTTTTAGGGAAAAATAGCGGATTCCAAATCTGCAATGCATTGAGAGCTTGGAGATCAGCTATTTCCGAGGCACAATCCCGCACTCTTTAGCTACTGGAGATGCGGTGCACAACATGGATTTCTAAACAAATTATTTCAGTGTAAAATGCTGCGTTCAAGTTCAGAAGAGTTCGGCAAAAAGGCAGTTGTCATATAGAGCACCAAAGTCCTGACGTCACTGTCAGTAGAGGGCGCCAGTCCACACTCACAGGTTTGTGTACTTTTTATTTGCATTGAAATCCCCATTTTAGATCTGACATGACATGTTAATTATGTTTTTTTATTTTTATATTTAATGTTTCGTGGTTAGTACGAGTCGAGTCACTGCCAGCTGAGCTTACGTCAACGAGGAATCTCAGGAACGCAATGTGTTGACAGCTGGGCGTGACGTAGATTAGCAGCGACATTGCTTTCATATGTAATTTCAAGGCTTTTGCGGCCAAATTACTTCCATTTTCTCCAGAAACTGCCTGTATCAAATATGAATGGACATCATTAACGACGCACAGCCACCCCCCTGACAGAAAGGCCGGGATGGTAGGTTTATTTTTCAAACACAGTTCTTATATGAAGCGACCTAAAATCGCCCTATGGGGATTTCAATGCAAATTAAAAAATACATTAACCTGTGTACTGACGCCCTCTACTGAAAGTGACGTCAGACTTCGGTGTTCTATAATGCTGCCATCAAGTCTCTCTCTCTCTCTCTCTCTCTCTCTCTCTCTGATAAGTGGTAGAGAGAAGAAGCGGGGCAGAATTACACTTAATGGGCGTCAGCTTTTAAGTGGTGGAGATAGCGGCGCTCTGCACTAATCTTAATTATATATATTTACACCCGCTGAGAGTGAAACGACCACTGAGGGTATTGCTGTGTGGAGAAAGATCTTCCACTTAGGTCTGTCACGCTGCGTGTGTAACACCCAAGCACAACCAAACATACAAAGTCTTGTTTTTTTAGTACTACTCTTCTCCATTAGTTCCTAGCCCTAACAATTTTTTTTAGCTATAATTTTTTATCCCACGATTTTGTAACCCATTTTTCACCCCTGTGTCAATTATCTAATGTGATCCTGGGCTCTACACACCCTCCGCCAACCTAGTCCCCATATATGGGGGACATGGGGAGAGCAACGGACTTGAACTCATGCTTCCTTCAAGCCTGAGTGTCCAAGTTGCTCCTTTACACCTGACAGGGGGGAGTTTCCCTGGTTGGACGTAGCGCATGGAAGGAACACGTTATTCCAACCAGTTCCTTTCCCCTCCATCAGGTGCGCCGGCCTAACAAGCATTTAGGACGCCTGTTGGCAGAACATCGGCCCATTAGGGGATAAATTGTCAGGAAAGATATATATTGTCTTTTCTCAGAGTCGTTTGTTAATTTGTAGATTTTTTTCCCAGACCAAGCGTTTCCCCTCTCCCCATTAAATGACAACGCCAAGGTCCGACCTTGGCTCTCCTGCATGTGTGCGCGCACGCATTTGTGGGTGTGTGGGTGTGTGTGATATACAACCAGAGAGAGACTTTTTCCACTTCAGTGCCTCCGTCGGGGTGAGAGGAGATCTGAAGGCCCCCTGGATCTAACGGACTGGAAACAAGGTCTTATATTCAGCAATTTATGATCTACTACCAGAGGAGAGGAGAGGAGAGGAGAGGAGAGGAGAGGAGAGGAGAGGAGAGGAGAGGAGAGGAGAGGAGAGGAATAGAGGAGAGGAGAGGGTGCACTCCGGTGCCGCAGTGGTAAAGTCCCTACCCACGGAGGTTGTAGGTTCGAATCCGCCGTGGTGCATCCGGCTTTGTCGGGCACATATTTGCGAACACAATTGACCCACAGTTGGAACCCGGGCGGGGAGGGAGCCTACGCGAGTGACATCATCGTACCCGTAAGTTAAAATACTAAAGCTACTTTCTGGCCTTGACAGCCCATACATCCAAACAGAAAAGTCGTATATCTGATTGTATTATACAACATTAAACTCACCAACATTAAAGCTGTACGGAAACTTTGAATTATCCTCTTTTAATCTGCAAAGTCTTTGTTTCATAAAAATCCACTATAGACATGTTATGAGCTACTTTCTGTCAAGAAAGTAAATGAAGGTATTTATGTGTCACTTTGGAAGCGCTCGTTTTCAATAACGCAACGTCCTATGCTGCCTCCTGCATTATTAGAATTAATAGGTGGTACGCAGGACCATTGAGTGATTTACAATGAGCGCTTCCAAACTACAATACTGCTGCGCAATGCATGCCCTCTATTCGTCATTGTTTGTACTGTTACAGGCTGCAGGGTGGAGCCTGTCAATGGGGTGGGAGGAGTGGGGCTAAGTCCTCCCGGTGGGTTCTCCTCAGTGGCAAGGTGAGTCAGTGGGATACAACAGCATGTGACAACAGAGAAAGGTGTGAGGGGAGGAATCAATATTGGCATGATGACTATAAATTGGGGAGGAAAAAAAGGGGGTAAGAATAGTACTCGCTTACTAATAATCGGTTACTCTAAATTCAGGAAAAAGAGAGGGAGATAAAAACATATGAAGGACATCAACAAAGACGTGCAGTCGCATGGACAGACAGACAAACAGACAGACAGAGATGCAATCATGCAGCTAAATACCAACGCTTCAATCTGAGACTGACATGCTTTTAAGAAGCCCCCTTCTTTCCGCCTCTCTCTGTCTGTCACCCTCGTCCCCATCCGGAGCACAGCCACATTCTGTCTGCTTGACAGGTGACAAGACAAGACGGGGGTGGGGGGGGACACCTACTGTCTAGGAGCAAGCCAAGGAGGGAGGAACACACACACACACACACACACACACACACACACACACACACACACACACACACACACACACACACACACACACACACACACACACACACACACACACACACACACACACACACACACACACACACACACACACACACACACACACACACACACACACACACACAGATCGTTGACTTTGTTAAGGGAGGACAGATTAATTCCCAGAGGATAAAGGGGGGGGGGGGGGGGCAACATTAACCTGCCTCCTGACTTTACCATCACATTACCTACAGTATAGGACATACACCAGTCCCCCCCAGCCCACCCCAGCATATTAGCCTCCAACACTGCATTATTCCAACACTTCAAAATGCATGAGGTCATAAAAACACTACCAGGGTTTATTGCGAACGCCTTGAACTAATTAAAAAGTTGGCATCGTCAAAGCAATCTGGATTTTCTTTTTTTTTGTAAGCTATGATATGCGGTTTCCCAGCTCCGGTCTGACAGCTTGTGTAAGAGACGGCCCAAGTGGTGAGGGCGCTTTATACCGCCGTACATCCACAGAGTATAAATCAGCCATAACCACCAAAACACTCGTTAACAGTTCCCCAGGGTCCTAGATTAGGCACTCAGTGTTGATTTTGACAGCACATTTTGATTTAGTTTTAGTCATCTGAAATGAAAGCATAAAATTACTTGTCTTTTACTTCTACTGCATGGATCTCTTCTCTGCTAGTCCCTCCCTAACATTTTAGCCTATATAGTTTTTATTTGTTGACCAAATTATATGTGGCGGAGACGCTGCTACTTATACCCATAGAGTACTGAGTGACATGCCTATTGTACCACAGGGCGGCTGTGGCTCAGGAGGTAGAGCAGGTCGTCCAATGATCCATGGGTCGGCGGTTCGAATCCCGGCTCCTCCTGTCTACATGTCGAAGTGTCCTTGGGCAAGACACTGAACCCCAAATTGCTCCCGATGTGCTGGTTGGTACCTTGCATGGCTTCCGCCGCAATCGGTGTATGAATGTGTGTGTGAATGGGTGAATGTAATGCACAATCTATGTAAAGCGCCTTGGATAAAGGCGCTATATAAATGCACCATTTACCATTTACCATTTGAAAAGAAAACACATGCCATGATTTTGTAAATGTAACCCTAATGCACCTATAATATTTGTGTTCTTGTAGCCTATGCATCTCCTTCGTGTGGACATAAATGGTTAAAATATGTGTGTGTGTGTGTGTGTGTGTGTGTGTGTGTGTGTGTGTGTGTGTGTGTGTGGTACAGCGAGCTGGCAGGGCCTGTCTGTCTCTTCTCCCTGGCATTCCTCCACAGGTCAGTGCTCTTCCATTACCCCCGAGAGACCTGAGCCATGTTCATCTCACACACACACACACACACACACACACACACACACACACACACACACACACACACACACACACACACACACACACACACACACACACACACACACACACACACACACACACACACACACACACACACACAGTGTGTTCCTAACAATCCCTATATACCTTGCTGCTCCAGATAAAAAGGCTGGCCTGTGTTATAGAAGCCAATATTTCCCATGTGGGCTGTAGTACCTGCAGCCCTGTCCTATAGGCTGTAGTACCAGCCCTGTCCTATAGTCTGTAGGAACCTGCAGCCCTGTCCTATAGGCTGTAGTACCAGCCCTGTCCTATAGGCTGTAGTACTTGCAGCCCTGTCCTATAGGCTGTAGTACCAGCCCTGTCCTATAGGTTGTAGTACCTGCAGCCCTGTCCTATAGGCTGTAGTACCAGCCCTGTCCTATAGGCTGTAGTACCAGCCCTGTCCTATAGGTTGTAGTACCTGCAGCCCTGTCCTATAGGCTGTAGTACCAGCCCTGTCCTCTAGGCTGTAGTACCAGCCCTGTCCTATAGGTTGTAGTACCTGCAGGCCTGTCCTATAGGCTGTAGTACCAGCCCTGTCCTATAGGCTGTAGTACCAGCCCTGTCCTATAGGCTGCAGTACCAGCCCTGTCCTCTGGGCTGTAGTACCAGCCCTGTCCTATAGGTTGTAGTACCTTCAGCCCTGTCCTATAGGCTGTAGTACCAGCCCTGTCCTATAGGCTGTAGTACCAGCCCTGTCCTATAGGCTGTAGTACCAGCCCTGTCCTCGGGGCTGGAGTACCAAAATCTTTCAGAAATAGCAGATCTACAAGGTGCGACGCATTGTGAGCTTGAGAATCTGCTATTTTCAAATGGCCGAAATGCATATACGAGTGTTTTGTAATAATCAAAATCAACAAAATAACTAGTAACACCAAAGTACAATATTTGCATCTGAAATGTAGTGGAGTAGAAAAGTACCGAAAATACGCCAGTAGAGTAAAAATCCACGCTGCTGGGTTTCAGCATGTGGGCGCGCCCGATTCTCGGAATAATCTTCAACTTGCGCTCGGCCAAACAAATCAATAACCTCATCATGTCCTGCTATGGACAACCTGACAACTTGATTTCAAATCTCCATGCGTCAGTGTGCCATGATTTTCTGTCCTCCATTCCACATGTCTGTTTCACAACAGAGCGCTGTGAGCTTGACTGTAGATCTGTTATTTCTGGGCAAAGACATTTGGGGCCCTTTGTTCGTTAGTGCCTTATACCCCTTATCCCTAACCTTCTTTTCCTTTTTGCCTATTTTGAAAAAAACATAAAAAAATTGTTCAACTATATCAACATTGATACGTTGTGAGCTTGTAGATCGACTATTTGAACGATTCAAAATTGTTTTTCAAAATAGTAAAAATCACACCTGTGTGCAGTGAGGGGGCGCTCTTACATCACATTCCGTGCTCAACCAATCAAATCACCACAAATGTCATTCCGGCCAAACACTTTTGGCGTCTTCACTTTTCTGCCCTCATTTTTATCTTCAATATGTACTTTGTTCAGCCAAACAAATCATCGCTATGGCGTGATCAGCCAATCACAAGCCAATGTTTGTGTTCACACAAAGCTGGAAAGCTGGGCATAGGAGGGGCTAGCGGAAAATAACTTTAGGGATAATGATGAAAATAGGAGCCTTGGTGTAGAGGAAGAGGGGGAAAAAACCACAATGACGTTCTATAATATCGACCTTCAGTAAACGAGGTATATGTGATTTTCATATTCTTGCACACGTGTATGGATTTAAAAACATAAGAGGAGTATTGATCAAAAAACAGCATTAGGCTACAGCTGTTAAAAAAAATCCCTGCAGCTAATTATCCGTCCTGCCACAGCTGACTTCATTATTGAAATTCAAATTAATTCGCTCGATTTATTGTAAATCCATCTTATTCAATTACTGTACACGGCGACCCAGAAACACTGCTGTCGGGGTCACGGGAACAAGCGCTATAAGGCAGAACAAAAGGTTTTATTAATACACGCGCGAACACAACGTCATGCAGTACAACGCTCATGCAGTGATGGATGGATTTGTATAGTAACAAACGCGGGGCGGGGTCAAAGCATTGAGATAAACCGGTAGTTTCATGTCACGGATCCCCCCCCCCCAACCCCCCCCCCCCCCCCCTTACAAGTCAGACAAGCCAGCAATGTAATGACCTCTGCATAATTTATCCTTTTTCAGGCCTTTTTATGAGAGTTTCAGGGCATTCCACGTTTTGGTGGCAATCTTCGCCCCATGTTTGTGCTACATTTGAGGGGTAGGCTATACAACACTTTCTATTTGTATAGCTAATCCCACAAAAATGGGAGATTGGAGCAGTGGACGTGATTGAAAATAACCCCAAACAAAACTGGTGGAAGCTGACCCAGACTGTGGGGGAAAAAATAAAGAAAGAAAATTACAGGTAGGTAGGCTATATGAGGGGGGGCCCTGTGAGTCATGTCTATAGGAGGACTGTCTATGATTTGCATATAATGGGACGGGGGGGGGGGGGGGGGGGGGGCTGCTATGTGCTGCAGCTAGACAGAGACATGCAGTTATGAAACACTTCCAAAAATATCCCATGAGGAGGACAAGCATGGCCTGCTGCTGAGATGCCGCTCTAGCACCATCTACTGGTGGAATGCCCAATTCAAATGAGCTCAGTTGGCATCATTCGAACACATGCTCTTTAGATTGCCAGAGGCTCCGCTCACACATAAGAGACGTGTGTCGGACAGCTCGCAATTCATTTTCAATGGGAGTCACGTGGTTTGGACGAGACAACCTTTGATGAGACAACCCCCCACCCCGTACTGTAGGCTACTTAAGTACAGTACTTAGTTACTTTCCACTACTCTTGATTCCCTGTCCGCAACACCTAGCTAACGCCTAGTAAGAACACACTACACAGTACACACTACACACGACACACGTTCCCTGAACCACGCGCTCTGCTCAGTAAGAACACACTACATACGTTCCCTGAACCACGCGCTCTGCTTAGTAAGAACACACTACACACGTTCCCTGAACCACACGCTCTGCTCAGTAAGAACACACTACATACGTTCCCTGAACCACGCGCTCTGCTTAGTAAGAACACACTACACACTACACATGTTCCCTGAACCACGCACTCTGCTCAGTAAGAACACACTACACACTACACATGTTCCCTGAACCACGCACTCTGCTCAGTAAGAACACACTACACACGTTCCCTGAACCACGAACTCTGCTCAGTAAGAACACACTACACACGTTCCCTGAACCACACGCTCTGCTCAGTAAGAACACACTACACACGTTCCCTGAACCACACGCTCTGCTCAGTAAGAACACACTACATACGTTCCCTGAACCACGCGCTCTGCTTAGTAAGAACACACTACACACTACACATGTTCCCTGAACCACGCACTCTGCTCAGTAAGAACACACTACACACTACACATGTTCCCTGAACCACGCACTCTGCTCAGTAAGAACACACTACACACGTTCCCTGAACCACGCACTCTGCTCAGTAAGAACACACTACACATGTTCCCTGAACCACGAACTCTGCTCAGTAAGAACACACTACACATGTTCCCTGAACCACGAACTCTGCTCAGTAAGAACACACTACACATGTTCCCTGAACCACGGACTCTGCTCAGTAAGAACACACTACACATGTTCCCTGAACCACGGACTCTGCTCAGTAAGAACACACTACACATGTTCCCTGAACCACGAACTCTGCTCAGTAAGAACACACTACACATGTTCCCTGAACCACGCACTCTGCTCAGTAAGAACACACTACACACGTTCCCTGAACCACGCACTCTGCTCAGTAAGAACACACTACACATGTTCCCTGAACCACGAACTCTGCTCAGTAAGAACACACTACACATGTTCCCTGAACCACGAACTCTGCTCAGTAAGAACACACTACACATGTTCCCTGAACCACGGACTCTGCTCAGTAAGAACACACTACACATGTTCCCTGAACCACGGACTCTGCTCAGTAAGAACACACTACACATGTTCCCTGAACCACGAACTCTGCTCAGTAAGAACACACTACACATGTTCCCTGAACCACGGACTCTGCTCAGTAAGAACACACTACACATGTTCCCTGAACCACACGCTCTGCTCAGTAAGAACACACTACACATGTTCCCTGAACCACGCGCTCTGCTCAGTAAGAACACACTACACACTACACATGTTCCCTGAACCACGCACTCTGCTCAGTATTCAGTCAACTGCAAATTATCTCTCTCTCTGTCTGTCTGCCTGTCTCTCTCCCCTTTTCCTTCAGCTACAGTATACCTGCAGTACCTGCCTGTCTGCGTGCCTGCCTGCCTGCCTGTCTGCCTGCCTGCCTCATCTTCCATGGTGCTTCGATCTGCTGTCACCTCGATTAGAGGTGGAAAAGGGCGGGGGAAGGGGGGGCTTGTTGACCACACACTGCTAATCCACCGCCCCCCACATAGATACCCCCCCCCCCCCCCCCGCGCCCATACGTCCGTGTGTCAAGGCCCATAGCCGTATAGATTGGCTGTGCACGCCTCTATGACAATAGGTTCCTGCTGGGAAAGTGCGGCGCATGCAACCATTGACCATTGACAGACATGACATTTCATGATAACTGATGAGGTGCTGCAATGGTGGGGACGTGTTTCTTTTTTATCATGAATGTGAGACCTGGGTGGGGATATGTTTCTGTTTTATCATGATGTGAGACATGGGTGGGTACGTGTTTCTGTTTTATCATGGATGTGAGACATGGGTGGGTACGTGTTTCTGCAGTTTTATCATGGATGTGAGACATGGGTGGGTACGTGTTTCTGTTTTATCATGGATGTGAGACATGGGTGGGTACGTGTTTCTGCAGTTTTATCATGGATGTGAGACCTGGGTGGGTACGTGTTTCTGTTTTATCATGGATGTGAGACATGGGTGGGTACGTGTTTCTGTTTTATCATGGATGTGAGACATGGGTGGGGACATGTTTCTGTTTTATCATGGATGTGAGACATGGGTGGGTACGTGTTTCTGTTTTATCATGGATGTGAGACATGGGTGGGGACGTGTTTCTGTTTTATCATGGATGTGAGACATGGGTGGGGACGTGTTTCTGTTTTATCATGGATGTGAGACATGGGTGGGGACATGTTTCTGTTTTATCATGGATGTGAGACATGGGTGGGGATGTGTTTAACTGTTTTATCATGAATGTGAGACATGGGTGGGGACATGTTTCTGTTTTATCATGGATGTGAGACATGGGTGGGGATGTGTTTCTGTTTTATCATGAATGTGAGACATGGGTGGGGACATGTTTGTTTTATCATGGATGTGAGACATGGGTGGGGACATGTTTCTGCTTTATCATGGATGTGAGACATGGGTGGGGACATGTTTCTGCTTTATCATGGATGTGAGACATGGGTGGGGATGTGTTTAACTGTTTTATCATGGATGTGAGACCTGGGTGGGGACATGTTTCTGCTTTATCATGGATGTGAGACAGCGGACTGCATGGAGGAATGTTCACACGTGTGTCCATGTGCATACTTTTCATGTGTAAAGCTGCATATAAACGATAAATAGATAAGACAGACAGACAGACAAGCTTTTATTGGTCCTGAGGGAAATTCAAACGTGCATTTATTTATGTGCACAAAATATCCCTCATGCACATGCACGTGCTGTGTGTGCATTAAAAAACAAATATCACACAAGCGCACACGCGCACACACACACACACACACACACACACTAAACCTGTTGTATGGCGACCTTGAGTGCCCTGAAAGGCGCCTTATAAATATTAATATATAATTATTATTATTACTACAGTGCGCTAAACCTTTCATTAGAAATAGAAGTAAATCTCACTCAGCCTTTCTACACATACCTCCACACGGCCCAGCGTGTGTTTATCAAAGATTAGCGTCCGGCTGCTAATACAACGCCACAGATGCACAGGATCCTCCATTGTTTGCACTAACGGTATAACACTTTTTCTCCCAGCGCCGTTTGCTCTAATCCTCTTTTAGATCTCATAAATGGACCACTCTGCACAAACAACGATAGGGGCAGCTAGAGCGCTATGCCCGTGCCTGTTTAGGCCCCGCTGAGCTGAGCCGAGCGCTGTGTGTTTGTTGTGTGTAAATCTGTTTATTCTCATCATCATCATCATCATCAGCGTGTGGTGTGGAGTCCATCTGTCCATCTGTTTACTTTCATACCTGCCATAAGAGCATCCTCCCCGCTAAGCACTGCTGCTCCACCAATTATGGAACTACTTAAACCAGGTCCATGTCCAATTAAGTACCTGCCCTGGAGCAGTTATCAGTGGTGGGAAGTAACTAATTACATTTACTTAAGTACTGTACTCGAGTACAATTTTGAGGTATTCGTACTTTACTTGAGTATTTCCAATTTCACATCTATTTGAAAACATTATAGTTACTGTACATTTTGATTATTACTACAAGACATACATTAAACACTTCAGTCCTAAATATTCCGTTCATTTGAAAATAGCAGATCTACAAGATTGCGATGTGACACATTGTGAGATTTTAGATTACACATTTGAAAACTTAAGTGTACTTTACATTTGAAGGACAACTATATATTATTCTTTAAAAAAAAAGAAAATGCCCACGATTTTGTAACCCATTTTTTCACCCAGTGTCAATGTTCTAATGTAATCCTGGGCTCTACATGCATAAGGAGTCCAAACTGCTTCTTTTCACCTGACAGTGGGGAGTTTCCTTGGTTGGACGTATAGGGCGTGGAAGGAACACGTTATTCCAACCAGTTCCTTTCCCCTCCATCAGGCGCCCCGTCTGGCCAGGGGGAGGCAGTTTAGAGACCAGGATTACTACATGTTTTTTGTGAGGGTATCTACCTTACCTCGGGTATGGGCAACTAAAGGACAACTTCAAACAGGGTTCATGTTTTAGGTTGTTATTAGAGAAAGTAAAAGATGAGTGTTCATTTTTTTTTTAAATTTGCGGCTTTAATTCGTTTTTTGGTTTTCTTACGGTGATTTCTTTATTGTTATTTACTATAGTCATAATAGACCCCAGGAGATTACATCTGGCCACACAAGATCACGGGATCTACTGAATGTAACTCCTCCCCGCTCATGTTCAGTCTTTACCGTCTTTAATTTATCCTAATATAAATCAAAATCATCTAAGCAAGCTCGGATTTCGGGAGATAGTTCCAGACTCTATATAGCATTCGGAGATTGTGGAATAGTTGTTTGGCAATGTGAGACTAATTACAGCTTGCATGGTTACTTGTACTCTGTTACAAGTAGAAGTACCACATTCAAAATGTACTTGAATAAAAGTACAAAAGTATCTGCATCAAAATGTACTTAAGTACCAAAAGTAAAAAAGGTTTTCAAATTTGAAAATAGCAGATCTGCAAGGTCACAATGTATCGCACCGCGACGCATTGTGAAAACCCTTTTACCCTTTTAGGTAAAAGAGAACTACATAAAAACCATGTGATTACAATACATAGGAAGACATACTGTAATGTGCAGATAGAAGGCAGTGCAGTGGTCCATGCTAAATGGGCCAGGGTCACGTCGTCTATATGGAGCACGGACAGCTTAGCTAACGGTGTCAAGCTTCAAGGTCTTTCATAAGAAATTAATAAAAACTCTCTGAGAGAGAGAGAGAGAGAGAGAGAGAGAGAGGGGGGGGGATTACTAAAAAGAGCACAGATTAGGTATGGCACTCTATGTTCTCTGTGCCTTATACAGCCTAATCATAGCTGAAAAAGTAAGCTTACAAAATAAGAGCCAAGTACAAGTGCAAGCCGGTTGTGAACATGCATGCGTGTGTGTGTGTGTGTGTGTGTGTGTGTGTGCGTGCATGGGCACGTGCGTAAGTGGGTGTGCGCGCGTGTCTGGAGCAATTTGGCATTGTGAGATTTGGTGTATAGTAGATTTGGGGAAAAGGGAGGGGACCAAATAATGACCGATGGGGTATGTCGGTCTAAGTTAAAGTGGTTAAATGTTAGAGTTTACAATAATGGAGAAAATAAATCTGGCTTGAGGTTAGGGTTATAAGGATTAGGCTTTTGGAAGGTTGATTAGTGATTAGAGTGTCTGGCCAGAGAAGGAGAGGTCGGGGCTTTGATTCCAGGCCTGGTCACACCAAAGACTATAAAAAAAACGGATCAATGCATCCCTGCTTGGCACTTGGTTTTAGTTGTGCTTGTAGATTTTCAGCACGTGACCAAGCATGAAATGACTTGTCTTTTAATTGGATCTCCTCTCCACTCCTCCCTAACGGTTTAGCCTAGTTTGAATTTGTTGATGAAATTGTCAATATACTGTATTTAGTCTTATAGTTTTAGTCACCATAACTTCGTTTTACTTTGTTTTGGTTCAGTTGTCGTCAGTGAAAAAGGTAGTCGACATGTTTCAACATAGTTTTAGTCGACAAAATAATGGTTGGGAGTATTATTAAAACCTAGAGGAGAGCACCAGGGATGAGAAACAGAAAGAGAGAGAGTGAGAGAGAGGTCACATTCTCTCCATTCCCCCTGAGAAGCATGCTCCTTGTCCCCGTTAAAGTTGTTATTGGTCTTATAGGAATATGACTGTGCTAAGTGCCATCGAGGCCAGTCGAATGGCGGCTCTTCTACATGGAGTTCTATTGACGAAGAGCATGGTGAAGTGTGACAAAGTCCTGGACCGGAAGTTGACAGAATGCACTGGACTCAGGCAACAGCCCAGCTTTAATGATCTTAAAGGACCACTTCACCACTTTTCAACATGTCTTCATATAATTGGTCCTCACTAATGTTCATGATAAAACACCACCATTTTTTCCTACTCAGTCTGTGTCTCATAGGAGGGCTTTGGGCAGTTCGGACACCCGTCCACCAGTGACATCATCATTAGGCATATTTCTTTTTAAAGGAGCATTCAGTGATTTGGGTGATTTGGAAAACCACCCAGTCCGCCCCGGTAACAAAATGTGCACATGCACGCTCTACAGTGGGGGGAAGTGCAACAGGCCAACAGCATGTGCACCAAGGCCCGCCCCCACTCGATCATGATTGGAGGAAGTTCCCTCTCATCCTGATTTGATGAAGGCTTTGCCACCCGCCACCAAAACTGAAACTAGGGTTTTTTTTACCCCAGGGGCTCACTGGGGACAGGGAGGAACTCCTTATATGGTCAGCACACTCTATAGTAGGGAGGATTATCCAGAAAAAAAGAAAAAATAAGTGATATTTGAATTAAGTCAAATCACTGAATATACCTTTAAACAAGATTTGTTTTAAAATATATTTAGATTTTTATTATCGTGAGAACGATGGCTTCAACTTTTGCATTGCAACTTTTCAGGAAAAGAAAGCCTGCCGTTTCTATTAGCTTGGATTCACCATCGATGATGTCACTGGTGGATGGGTTTCTGAACTGCCCACAGCCTTCTTATGAGACACAGACTGAGTAGGAAAAAATGGTGGTATTTTATCATGAACATTAGTGAGGACCAATTATAGGAAGAGAAGTTGAAAAGTGGTGAAGTGGTCCTTTAAATACCTTTCATTTAAATAGTTTTTTAGTAATAGTACAACATAAACATTACAGAGACTTTAGTTTATTTAGTTGACTTTAAAACAGTTGTCATGTTGCACACATCAGTATCACACAGTGCTGTTTTCTGCCACCTCAATGGTTCTGGTTGGAATCATTTGTTCCAATACATCCTACCCGGGAAACTCCCCCCTGTCAGGTGATAACAAGCGGCCTGCTCACTCCTCACGCATTGAAGGAAGCATGAGCTCAGTTCGGGGCTCTCCCCACAGTACCGCCATCAGGCATATATGCACAGTATGCACTGGGGGTATTGGGAGCACAAACACAATGCGTAGGGCAAGCAAATAGTCAGCCGTGCCCCTGTCTCCCCAGGTTGGCAGAGAGAAAGTAGCACCCAGAATCACAGCCTAGGCAATTGGCACCGGGTGAAAAAATGGGTTACAAATCGTGGGATAAAAACATTGCTGGGCTGGGTCATTGTTGCGTGTCAGGGCACACACATATACTGTAGTTGCTTATTTTGTGTTATTAAACAAACAGTGACCTTTAGTGTGTTTGACAGCAGACTGCATTTACAATGGAACTACTGTGGTGGCAAAGTAGATAAATGCTACTGTACTGCATTGCTTCCCCCTTTTTATGAGTCGCAGATAAATATCCCTTTGTTTTTGTTTTTTAATCCGGTCGGGTTGACCCATGAGAGTGGTGATAATGTGTCTCACACACACACACACACACACACACACACACACACACACACACACACACACACACACACACACACACACACACACACACACACACACACACACACACACACACACACACACACACACACACACACACACACACACACACACACACACACACACACACACACACACACACACACACACACACACAATGTTCCCAGACATGATGAATCTGTTCCCAGACGTAAAATTTGACCCATGCATATAACATAGTTCCCACACATACGAAATCTGTTCCCAGACAAACAGCAGCACCCTTAATACTCCCACTATAGCATCCATGCTGTCACGGTTGGTACGAATAAGGGATGAGTCAAGTAGTACTGTGTCTCTTCCACAGTCAACTCAACTTCTGTTTCGGTGTGAAATACAGCACTGTCAGCACCGTCTCAGAAGGAGGTAGGTACCGGGCTGTCTTGGTATCATACTGTTCCCCTGTTCCATGTCTTCCTGTCTAAAGTGCCCTTGAGCAAGATGCTGAACCCCTAACCCCTACCCATAATTTATGTCAGTGCAAGTATCATGTTCGCCGCAGTTCCTACATTTTAAACACGTTTCTCCCACCATTAATGCACGTAATGCACATTGTAAAGACATCAGGTGGAAGGACATTTAGTATCTGGTAATATAGCTCATTATTCTAAAGCTTTTTAAATGCTTACTGTGTGCTGCCTGTAACTGCAGGGTTGGTGGAAGGGTCTAGAAAGTTGCACTCACCTCAATTAACACAGAGCACAGAGAGAGAGAGAGAGAGAGAGAGAGAGAGAGAGAGAGAGAGAGAGAGAGAGAGAGAGAGAGAGAGCAAGAGAGAGAGAGAGAGCAAGAGAGAGAGAGAGAGCAAGAGAGAGAGAGAGAGAGAGAGAGAGAGAGAGAGAGACGGGTGGACAGACAGACAGACAGACAGACAGACAGACAGACAGACAGACAGACAGACAGACAGACAGACAGACAGACAGAGCTATGGTGCAAGTACCCATTTCACAAACAGAACCTTGGGAATGTTGTTTTCTGTGGCGCGCGTGCACGTGTGTGCTTGCGCAGCATGTGGGAGTTCAGCATACCCAGAGAAACTATGCCATGTTTGTCTTTTCCCAGGAGGGTGCTGAGAGAGAGAGAGAGAGAGAGAGAGTTAAGCCTGGATTCATATACTTCACCATATACCGGGGCGTTGTGGTACGACGGGGTACAAATTGAGCCATTAGGAGTGAGAGACGTAGATGGATGAGGGAGGGGAGTGGGAGAGGGGTGGGGAGGTGTGTGGGGGTTTGGTCACCGGGGCAAGGATAATGAGGTCACTGCCACGGCCATTAAGCCAATCAGCAAGATTTATACTGAGGTGAGTGAACTTGGCCCCGACCGCTGGAATGAGCCATTTACCCAACCAGACCGCTTAATGTGTCCCTTCAGCACTTAATACCACCATGCCACTTAGATGCAGTCTATACCACCGCCACTTGTGTGTTAACAATCGTGAAAAACTGTAAAAAGGACAATGCACCGTGTTATCTGTACTGTGAATAGTGTTTATTTTTTTAAGAATGAAGGCCTACTTTTTGAATACTCTTGACAGAGCAACTTGTTCTTGTAGTTGACCAGGCGTATCTATACTGACTCAAGAGTACTTTGTCCATCACTGAGTTCAGCTTTTATTTTATCGTCACAAAGATAAGTCATCAAAGCAACCAAATGGAAGCATGAATGGCGAAAAGAAGCAGACTGATAATTATCAATGAATACATCTTATCTAAACCCAAATAAAA
The DNA here is from genome assembly GCF_951216825.1 of Electrona antarctica. Classification (NCBI taxonomy): domain Eukaryota; kingdom Metazoa; phylum Chordata; class Actinopteri; order Myctophiformes; family Myctophidae; genus Electrona; species Electrona antarctica. The sequence continues at coordinate 34,162,258 of NC_136794.1, read as the reverse complement.
GTACTTGTTTAACAAAACATGGCTGAGGAAATAACCCTGAATTCTGTTCAAAAACTCGTTGAGAATGTCATGAGTTGACATTAACTTAATAGTGCAGAGCACTGTCACACTGCCTCCGGGCTTACGCAATAACTCTAAATGTCTGTCTTCTTATTTTTGTAATATTTTTCTTCTAGGCAGCAGCTCCTGGGAATGTTTTCTTTAACTTCTTCTCAGTGTGACACTTAATAAATGATGTGTCAGCCTGGCTCCACCGCCGTGTCCCTCGCCGCATATTCACCGTGCAAATTTTGACATTTTACTCGTGACCTTAAATCGACAATTTCCCCCCTCTTTTTTTAACATTTATATGCCATGCACCGGAAAGAGATAAGATCTTTCAAGAAGCCGTGAAAATGAGATGCGTTTTTCTTTAGCAAAACGGCTCCTGACATTTGTAACAGGGCAGCATTAAATGTAGGACATTTGCGGATGTGGAGGAGAGGAGAAGAGAGACATGCTAAAGCAGCTGAGGCTTAAGAGGTTCTCTTTAACCCATAACAGTCCCCCCTAAAATCTAAATTAGCTGTCAATATCAACACTAGTGCACTAGTGCACATTCAGTGACCATGGTTCAGAAGCTGTGTTCAAGTTCACTCTCACATTGGAATAAATAGAATCGCTTAAGATAATTTTTACTCTTCTGGTAAATCTAAATGTGTGTGCTGCTCAGTGGTGGAATACTGTTAAGTACTCATGTTTTCTTTAAGTATTAGTAGAAATATTTGTTGAGCACCAGATTCTGGGGGGAATATCATATAGAGAAGATAACGCAAATCTTCAAACTCACAACGCGTTGTGACACTATGCAATCATGAGCTTGTAGATCGGCTATTTTTGGTGGAGAGATTTGGTGATGAATTGCGTGTTTTCTATCAATTACACACTCCATAGCCTCGGTACCCAGGCTTTTATTTTCATTCGTTCACATTCGGCTACACACTCCATAAAGCCTTGAATTCATGCCGATTTTGTTTTTGTTTTTGTCACATTCCTATAAGCCAAATTGGGAGCAATGTTTTGGGTTTTTTATGCTGCGTTATCAATAAAATTGTAGTGTTTTGCCAATTATTTGAACCACTGTTTATATTCGACATGCTTCTGTCAAGCTGAGTAGCGAGCATTGTGTATACAAGGCATGCAGCGCCGTAGCAGCAACTAGCTGACAACCAGGACACGCCTGTGTGTGTTAAGCAGCCAGAGCCAATAATGCTGCATACGAGATTCACCTCACCAAGACATTGTGCTTGTGAGAGAGAGAGAGAGAGAGAGAGAGAGAGAGAGAGAGAGAGAGAGAGAGAGAGAGAGAGAGAGAGAGAGAGAGAGAGAGAGAGAGGCAGATAAAGACATGAGACTGAATGAGGCAGAGAGAGAGAGGGGGCGAGAGATGTAGCAAGAGAGACAAATAAGGACATGAACTGAATCTAGGCAGAGAGAGACAGAGACACGAAGAGACACAGAGACCGAGGGAGACAGAGAGACCGAGGGAGACAGAGAGACCGAGGGAGACAGAGAGAGACAGAGAGAGAGAGGGAGACAGAGAGAGAGAGGAAGACAGAGAGAGAGAGGGAGACAGAGAGAGAGAGGGAGACAGAGAGAGAGAGGGAGAGAGACAGAGAGAGAGAGGGAGACAGAGAGAGAGAGGGAGACAGAGAGAGAGAGGGAGAGAGACAGAGAGAGAGAGGGAGACAGAGAGAGAGAGGGAGACAGAGAGAGAGAGGGAGACAGAGAGAGAGAGGGAGACAGAGAGAGAGAGGGAGACAGAGAGAGAGAGGGAGACACAGAGAGAGAGGGAGACAGAGAGAGAGAGGGAGACAGAGAGAGAGAGGGAGACAGAGAGAGAGAGGGAGACAGAGAGAGAGAGGGGAGACACAGAGAGAGAGGGAGACAGAGAGAGAGAGGGAGACAGAGAGAGAGAGGGAGACAGAGAGAGAGAGGGAGACAGAGAGAGAGAGGGAGACAGAGAGAGAGAGGGAGACAGAGAGAGAGAGGGAGACAGAGAGAAAGAGGGAGACAGAGAGAGAGAGGGAGACAGAGAGAGAGAGGGAGACAGAGAGAGAGAGGGAGACAGAGAGAGAGAGGGAGACAGAGAGAGAGAGGGAGACAGAGAGAGAGAGGGAGACAGAGAGAGCGAGGGAGACAGAGAGAGCGAGAGGGAGACAGAGAGCGAGAGGGAGACAAAGAGAGAGAGGGAGACAGAGAGAGAGAGGGAGACAGAGAGAGCGAGGGAGACAGAGAGAGCGAGGGAGACAGAGAGAGAGAGGTAGACAGAGAGAGAGAGGGAGACAGAGAGAGCGAGGGAGACAGAGAGAGAGAGGGAGACAGAGAGAGAGAGGGAGACAGAGAGAGCGAGGGAGACAGAGAGAGAGAGGTAGACAGAGAGAGAGAGGGAGACAGAGAGAGAGAGGGAGACAGAGAGAGAGAGGTAGACAGAGAGAGAGAGGGAGACAGAGAGAGAGAGGTAGACAGAGAGAGAGAGGGAGACAGAGAGAGCGAGGGAGACAGAGAGAGAGAGGTAGACAGAGAGAGAGAGGGAGACAGAGAGAGAGAGGGAGACAGAGAGAGAGAGGGAGACAGAGAGAGAGAGGGAGACAGAGAGAGAGAGGGAGACAGAGAGAGAGAGGTAGACAGAGAGAGAGAGGGAGACAGAGAGACCGAGGGAGACAGAGAGAGAGAGGGAGACAGAGAGAGAGAGAGAGACAGAGAGAGAGAGAGAGAGAGACAGAGAGAGGGAGACAGAGAGAGAGAGGGAGACAGAGAGAGAGAGGGAGACAGAGAGAGAGAGGGAGACAGAGAGAGAGAGGGAGACAGAGAGAGAGAGGGAGACAGAGAGAGAGCCCACTGAGCATATTTCGGGCTATTAAATGTCTAAAGTATGTCTAAATGGCCGTCTAAAACCGGGTTATAACTAGTCTAAAAGTGTTTTCTTTCAGCGGTCTAGGCCTAGACCGCTAAATTTCATCAGCTATACATGAACGTTCTATATAAGCTTAAAGAACAGCTGAAATATATCTTGCGGAAAAGGTTTCTAATTATAAAGCATTGAACTCGCATTATATCGCTTTTGAACAGTTGGAAAAGAGAAGAAAACACGCAAGAGAGTGGGTGGCCATGGTGGGTGCGATAATGTGGATACATTTAGAGAGGGCCGCTCGGGGTCGCTCCGATCATTTTTATATATTCTGGATCGCTAGTAGACCTACTGTATGGAACAGCACAGCAGGGGATTGAGGTGAGTCTTGAGTTGAGCTTTAAAAATGTCTACAGAGGGTGCGTGTCTGAGTTGAAATGGAAGTCTATTCCAGGCTGTAGGCCCATAGAAGCAGAAGGCTGCCTCACCATATTTTTTTGTAGACATTTTTAGACATTATTTTAGGCACTTCAAGCAGGCCAGCAGTGGAGGACCTGAGGGGGCGGTTAGGAACGTATATAGGTAGGCATTCGCAGAGGTAAGAAGGTGCAAGACCGTTTAGGGATTTATAAACGAGTAAAATAATTTTAAAATCAATCCTAAAAACCACCGGGAGCCAATGTAGTAAGTATAAAACTGGAGTAATATGATTTCTCATCTTAGTTTTAGTTAAAACCCTAGCAGCCGCATTTTGAACAAGTTGAAGTCTGTCCGTTGACTTCTTTGGCAGGCCCGAGAGGAGGGCGTTACAGTAATCGAGACGCGAAAAAACAGGCTCTAATGCGCGCCGTTTCTTAGATGAAAGAAGGCCGTCTTGGTTGCTTGATTAATGTGAGCATTGAAATTTAATTCTGAGTCAATAATAATAAGAGAGAGAGAGATCAACAATATGTATACAGTAGGTGACATAAGACACATGGTGTGATTCACTGTACTGTAGCTACAGGGCACACACACACACACACACACACACACAGTCAACCCCCCCCCCCCCCCCCCCCCCCCCCCCCCGACTGGATCATTAGCAGAAGGGTTAACGCCAGGCCGGTGTAACTAAGTAACATGTACTCAAGTGCTGTAATTTATAGGTAAATTTCTATACTTTCTACTCCACTACATCTCAGAGGTAAATTATTTTACTCTACTACATCGGCTATTTTACATGATGTATTTATGTATTTTATTATTTTGGAGAAAACTTGTGAAATGGGACCTTCTGCATAATGAGTGTATACTTACACTCTTGATGCCATAACTAAGTATATTCTGATGACAGTAGCCTACTTGTATGGGTTCATTTGTTTACCTGTTATCCTATAATTTCAATGTACATATTATCCTTTTAATAATATTCTTTTAGACTGATAGGTATTTTCTTACATGTGATCATAGACTACGGTACTATACACCATCTCATAATGGCTGATTTTACTGCTGGTTGCATGCTGAAAATAGCCGATCTACAAGATCACAACGTTGTGACGTGTTGTGAGCTACTTTCAGAGTGCAACACCCGAGTGCAACCATACATATGATACAATGACTTGTCTTTCAGTTCTACTGGATCTCTTCTCAGTCCATCCCTAACCTTTTAGTCTAGTATTTCACAACGGGTAAGGGCTAGTAGTTTTAGTCGACGAAATCAACACTTGTGGAGGCCCCCTGGTGCACATGGATATGGAAGTGCGATGACACGTCCCAGAAACCGGTTTCTGCAGGCATGTTGTCATAACAGCATCTTATTGTCATTAGAACTGAATCCCCACCTATTTGCACTGTCATCACATCCTGCGCCAATGTGCTTTTAATTGTTGTCTAAACAACTGTTGTTCACGCTCGTGTCTGCGGCCCACTTAATGAACATGGCCCACTGAAGTGGGTGGACCACGTGCATTTTCATTCTCATGATCAATCCATCTGATTGTGTTCAGGCTTTGATCAATGGAACTAACATAATATCTCCCCCCCTCCCCCTCCCCCCTCTCTCTCACTCTCTCTCTGAACAACTTGTCAGTAGAGATGTGTCATAGAGCTGGAGTCACCGGGGCAGAGGGAGCGTGACAGCGGAGACCCCTTAACCCAGAGACTTACATAAATAAAGTCTAGATAAAGTCCACAGACCAGCGCATGAGTCACCAACACACGGCCGCCTTCCTCTATAATCCCCCATTGTTGTGTCCTCCACAATGGAGCACAATGCATTACCGCTGGCTCCGTTTTCATTGTGCGGTTCAATTCAACCCCAGGGCCGGGCCACCGATGGAAGAAGTAGGCTACTCACATTTACCTGAGTAAAAGTATCAATGCCACAATGTAGAACTAATCTCTTACAAGTACAAATTTGAGAAAGAAGTACTCAAATTGTTCAAAAATGTGTCCAACTTTGCTACATATTCAATTAGATGAAGTATAAAATAAGGATAAATTAACGTTAACGTTAACGTTTGATTGATTGATTGATTGATTGATTGATTGAATACTTTATTGTCAGAAATGTAATCAGTACAGGGTACAGTCAAACAGAAATGTAATCAGTACAGGGTACAGTCAAACAGAAATGTAATCAGTACAGGGTACAGTCAAACAGAAATGTAATCAGTACAGGGTGCAGTCAAACAGAAATGTAATCAGTACAGGGTACAGTCAAACAGAAATGTAATCAGTACAGGGTACAGTCAAACAGAAATGTAATCAGTACAGGGTACAGTCAAACAGAAATGTAATCAGTACAGGGTGCAGTCAAAAAGTTTTTAAATAACTGTGCCATAGCACATACAAATTTTCCCTCTGAGATATAATAGAACAAAAAGAAAATATTTAAAACTGGACACGCTGAAGTAAAGTTAAAGTACCTCAAAGGTGTACTAAACTAAAGTACACTTTTTTGGTACTTTGGTTACTTGGCACCACTGCCGTCTCTCCCCAGGCTGTGGTTTACTTTATCACGTCACCGTGGCTTTCTCCACATAAACACACAAGACTCTGTCGCATGGAAACCTCATATGTCCAGAAAAAGGGTTGTACTTTTCAGGAAAGTTCATATGTTCTTATTGGTTCAATGGGTGCAGGATGGAGGTCATGGCCTGAAGTGAGGATGGCAGCAGCTGACCGTGAAGGGTGGAAGCGCTCTGTGAAGGCCTTATGTGCCACAAGGCATGAAGTGGATAGGTAGGTAACACGGTATTGGTTCAATATGGTTCAATATGGTTCAATATTTATAAAAACCCACAGACGCACTTTCACAGTCACTGTCAAAATATATATAAAAAAAAATAGCAGATGTACAAGCTCACACCGTGTCACCTGGCGACACGGTGTGAGCTTGTAGATCTGCTTGCTATGGTTGCTATTTTTCTGTGACAATGTAGTGAGTGCACCGTTCCCCAAACAGTCGGTCGGAACCCATTTGTGGTCGCGTATCCATTTCCTTGGGTCCCGAGTGAATATCCCTTTATTTGTGGTTTTCCAATTTTTTGTCATTATTGTTATTAAATGTTTTTCTAAAGATTTCCACGAAACTTCACACCCTTTTTCATGAGGTACGCATGAAAAATCTAAAAATCGCAAATAATTTCACAAATTACAGTGCAAATAAAAGTTATACAAATAGCAGATCTGCAACCTCGCAAATGTATTGATTTCTCTTTTGGGACTTGAGCGAAAAGGTTTGGGAACCACTATGATGAAGTAGTAGGGCGTTAATTTATAGAAGGATAAAAATAAATACAAAATAAAAGTTGAAATAATGGAGATATGAGGTTTCTGCCCGACAGGCAGCAAAGCACTGCTCTGCTTACAAGCAGTTCCTCTGGCTCAGCTCCCAGCTCACTGGCAGAGGCCTGGCCCACTTCACGAGGAAGGGGGAGGGGCTTCAGACTGGCTCGACCAGATTTTCATCCACAAGTGTTTTTCCTTTTCTTTTCCCGAGTGCATATCCTGGTCAACTGTTATCCGGTCCTGTTAACTGATAACTCTGCAAACGAAGCAAGGTGCTTTGTAAAGTTTATCTTCTCCATTGTTTTTGTTACTTTACTTTTTACTTTTTGTTTTCATTTTCACTTTAGTCGTGATAAAGCTGGTTTGCTAGTTAAAATTATTTTTTTGTTTGTTATTTTTTTGAAAAGGCTTAGTTTTAGTGATAAGTTTGTTCTTTCATTCGAATTAAATTGAAGTCGAGATTCAACGAAGTCAGAAAAAAACAGCTAAGAATAGCAGATCTAAACCTCACAACGTGTCACATTGTGACAGGCTGAGAGCTTGTAGATCTGTTATTAGTTGTTTTTTTTTCCTATTTTGGAAGATTTTAGACAAGAGGACTTAAAACCGTGGCACAGCTTGAAATAAAATCCGAAGACTCAGATTTCATATCCAAGTTCTTGCGGTTCGGAGTCTTGTTTAAACAGCATTGTATTATCATCGTCTGTACAGTCGCGTTAAGTTAAGCCGTTATTCCGTTAGTTGTCGTTTAATGACGACGATGAGCCTCTAACGACGACGACCTGTCCTTCACAGCCGATACACGGCCGGCAGGTACGGATGGATGGATAACCAGGCGGAGGAGGAGTATGACCCGGAGTACTATGGGGGAAAGTGATGTGGTGGAGTGTGGTGGAGTTGGACAGAAAACGCGTGCATGGATTTGGACCATGAGGCTGTGTCATGCTGGTCAGCTCTGCGTGGGAACACAGACCCTACAACATACTGACTGACATAGATCACTAGCAGTACCAAGGTAAGTGTCTTTGTAGAGATCAGTGCTTCTCAACCTGTGGGTCAGGGTCCCCAGTGGGGTGATTTCGGTCGTCCAAAGTAATTTTTAATGTCTGTACAAAAACAACAGACAAAAAAAATACCATTACTGCATCAAAAGTAATCAACAAACTATATTAACTGGTCAAACATTGACCTAATTGTCAAATCATGTGAAAATAGCAGATCTACAAGCTCACTCGCGAGGTGTGTAGATGGGCTATTTTCACTTTATAAATCTGTGGGACAAAGTCAAACAAAATGTAATGACTCAACTGTTTTTCAATTCCAAGTGCTTGTCAGGGTGGGGGTCCTCAGTTCAAATATTGTTTCGGGCGGTCATGGCCTGATTAACACCCGGGATTCGAACTTGGGTCCCCCGCATGAAAGTCCAATATCTTAACCACTAGACCAAAGGGATATCCCTCCCTATGGACCAGGGGAGACATTAGACTTTTGAGGCCATCTGCTACACCTGGCCTGAAAAGGTTGAGAACCACTGTCCTAGATCAGATCACATAACATTGCTGTGACAGTCTGACAGGCTGATTCCACTGACAACATAACAGCGGAGAATACATCACATACGGTGGGAGACAGCCCTCCGAATGTCCACCTGCACACGCACAACACACGCGTGTCTGCACGCACGCATGCATGCACACACAGGTGCCGTAGGACTGAGCTGATTTGTTGTTGTTGTTTGTCTTTTTCATTTAATAAGCTCTGGAGGAGAGAACCTCAGAGTACATCAGCCACTAATTATTCTCGCTTCGCCGTTGACAGCTTTAGAGAACAATAGAAACTTTTATATTCATAAGATCTGCCCCCGAGAGACTGTAATGGTTACACCATGCAGCACACACACCCCTAAGCTGAGAAAAATATGTGCTTATATGTCAATGGCAGACGCAGAAACCTATCCGGTGGTAATTGGATCGGGTGTAGATTGCAGTTGCTCCATTTTTCCCACCAAATTAACACATCGCTACCAATCAACACGTTCACTTCACATAGGCTACCGGTTTCTCAGTGCCGTGGAACCCTTAAGCCTTAAGGGTTCCTTAAGGCTTAAAGGACAACTTTAGTTTTTTTCAACCAAGGTTCATGTTTTAGGATGTTATTAGAGAAAGTAAAAGGTGAGTGTACATTTTTTTTCGTTTTAGGGATTTTAGCTGTTTTTGACAGGGGGGCGGGGGCATTCGAGCATGGGGCTAAATATGTATTTATTTACAAGTTTTTAAAGCGATTTCTTGTTTTATTTTTTACTATAGTCCTACTAGACCTCAAGAAATTACATCTGGCCACAAAAGATCACGGGATCTACTGAATGTGTCAAACTGACATATTGACCTATATGACACACAGTGTGGCTTCCCGCCAGTAGGCTACGTTCACATTCAGTAGATCCTGTGATCTTTTGTGGCCAGATGTAATTTTACATCTGGGACTATAGTAAATAATTCTAGTCTAGTAGGACTATAGTAAATAATTTAAAAGAAAATCGCATTTTGTAAAAAGAAATACATATTTAGCCCCATGCTCGAATGCCCCCGCCCCCCTGTCAAAAACAGCTAATGAGTAAAATCCCTAAAACAAAAGAAAGCAGCAAATGAAAAATAATTAACACTCATCTTTTACTTTCTCTCATAAGAACCTAAAACATGAACCTTGGTTGAAAAAAACTAAAGTTGTCCTTTATTAAGGTATCGTGAAGCAATTCCAGGGCTTATAGATCTGCTATTTTATTGGTGATTGTTCACCTCCAGAATTGGGACGTGGTTAAATGTCAAGTATATAAAGTTATGTTCAATCTGTCGTAATGGAAGCAGATGTTTTCCTCGTGACATGCTGTATTTTAGGGGAACATAATCGACATGTTTACGTAATGTGACATAAATGTAACAATGTAATTTAGGGGTGCCTCGGATGAAAATATTATTGACAGGAGTGACCTGAGCCAAAAATGTTTGAGGACCACTGCTTGACTGGTGTTCAGTTGGGGGTCCGGACCGCCACCTCTTAGGGCAGTGGTCCTCGAACCTTTTTCATGTAAGGACCTCTGACATAATGTTTTTGGTTGCGGACCCCCATCTGAAAATGTTTCGTGTCAGAGACCTCCAGAAGCAAAGATTTGAGCTCAAAATGTTCGCTTCAAAAACACATGTATAGCCTATACATATTCAAAGATTTGCAATAATGTATTTATACAAGCTCATAGCGCGTGACTTTGTGCGGCATACAACATGGATTTCTACACAGAGGAAACATTATCTCAAAATGCTGGGTTCGGGAGAGTTTAGAAAAAGGCAATTCTCCTGAATACTGCCTTCGGGTATGGCATTTTTTTCAGCATAGTAAATGGTGCACATTCATGGTCTGGAGTCGGCAAACGTTGTTTCACAGACGGGTAAAAGCCGGGCAGGGGCTCAAGCCTCCTTTGATGTCTGTGTGTGCAGTGCAAATGCCTAGCGGGCCTACAGCGGACAACTCCTCGCGTTTTCAGTCTGATTGCAGAGAAATGCTGTTGCTATTTACACTTGAGTAGTCACAGGAATCCCAGACACTATCTCTTGTTTCATCATGGCCGCTCTGCGCTCTCTCTCTCTCTCTCTCTCTCTAAATACGTGTCACAGTGGATTCACAGAAAGCACATCTACATGTCAGAATATCGTCGCTGGCTGGAGGAAACCTCGTATGTCCAGTACTGTTAAGAAAGTGTTGTTAATACTTTTACATTGGTTTAATATTTAAAAATCACACCCATGTGAAGTGAGGGGCGCTTTACCAACATCACATATATGACATCAATTTAACATCACAAAATAGCAGTTTAAAAGAATCGTGGTCCCTTACTGGCCGAGGTTTTCCTCTGACATCATATGCCGATTTGCTCAGTGACAGACAAAACAAACATTAAACTCTGTTCAATGTTAATGGCATTTAATGTTTGTGTTGGAGACAAAACAAACATTAAACTCTGTCCATTGTCAATGGCGTTTTTAATGTTTGTCTAGACAAGACAAACATTAAACCTGTGTATAGGAGGGGCTAGCGCTCCTCAAAAACAAAATCACACTTGTATGAAGTGAGGGGCGCCCACTGTATTTATATCGGGCACATGACATCTTACATCGTCTTTTACTGCCCTAAACACATTAAAGTCCATAGACTTTGCTGCCATGTGACGTAATCATCAAAAGCCATGCATTCTATTGTGGGCATGTCATTGTAAGCATCTGATGCATCACGATGCGACGAGTTGTGAGCTGGCATATCGGGTATTTTTGCCCGCCACCATCGATCATATGATGAACCAGGGCAATCGTTTTATGGGAAAAAAAACCCATACAAACAAAGCCTGACTGAGATGAGATTGTTGTCAGTGAAATATGGACAATAGCAGTTGTCAAGAGATGTACTTGTATGCAATTTAAAAACACTTTTACCGTTGAACACAGCAGTCAAAAAGTGTTTGTGTGTGTGTTTGTGTGTGCGTGTGTGCGTGCGTGCGTGCGTGCGTGCGTGCGTGCGTGCGTGCGTGCGCACGTGCGTGCGTGTATTCCCCGAGAAGGCCACTTCTCCTAGGGTTGTGATCATCTCAGAGATGAGCAGAGATGATTGCACGCACAGGGGGAAACACTCTGTGGTTCAAAAACAAACATGAGTTCTCGTGGGAAAGGGAGAAAAAAAGCCGCAGCCTAAGTTGATTTCAACCGATGGTGCATGCATACAGACCTTGTGCTCATTCATCTGCTGCTGTTTTCATACAGTTAAAAATACTTTATTTTATTTTATTTTTTCTCCCCAGAACCCCGCGTTCCCTGGCGGAATGCGGACATGCCTCATCAGTTATGCCTGAGTCGTGTTTCGGTTATGACACTGCAAACAAACTTTGATAAAGCGTTGACTCACTGCGGACACGCCAGAGTACACTGAACACTCATCTACAGCTGTGTTTGCCTGCACTGCAACTTGATATAAGGAATCGTCGTTCTTTATTTGGAAACTAAAAGACGTGTCCCTTATTGAACCGACAAGGGACATATACTTTGTTTCTTATTTCCGGGGGGAATTAATCAGTGACACACATCTTACATTAAGTATTGAGGGTTTTAACTTTTCAATGTCTGACAATACACATGGACATGAATCAAACTCAACACTGATGACAAGTATATGATTCTATCTATGAAATCAATGAAAAGGTTTAATCTGCAATAAAATTGTATTACACTATGTAATGGGAGGGTCCCTGCTTTATCTCTCCCTCAACTAAGGGGTCATTGGCCTGAAAAACATTGAAGTAACATTTAAGTGGTTAAACAAAGCAACTGCCAATGGGGCTCAGGGGTAGAGTGGCCGGTAGAGCGGCAGGATGGGAAAACCTAGCCTCGCATAGCGATACCAATATCACTACGTGGATATTAGTCTTGTCCCTGTCAGTGTTGTTGCAATGTCTCGCCCCATATTTGCATACTGGAACCTGGTTGGTTATAGCCTGGTTCCACAGTAATCTGGTTGGCTCGTCACCACTTCGACCGTGAAGTCCTCCCACAAGTCCTAGGGAAAACCATGAGGTTCCCAGTTCAATCCCAGTTTCATCCCGGGCTCCCCCAGAGTTAGTGAGAAGAGTAGTGTCCTTGAGCAAGACTCTGAACCCCTAATTGCTCCGGATGAGCAGTTTGGTGCCTTGCATGGTTTGCTCCGCCATCGGTGTATTAATGTGTGTGTGAATGGGTGAATGTACTGTAATGCAATCTATGTAAAGCACTTTGGATAAAAAAAGCGCTATATAAATGCACCATTTACCAATAGTCTAGATTAGTAAATAATCAGATTGTATTTCTTATCGTCCCACAGACCCAACCAGTTCCCTAAGGATCGAGCGTCCCGAGTAGGACACATACACAAACATTTAAGTCCAGAGAGACAACAAGCAGCTATAGTCCGCCATGAGAGACCGTTTGGACGAGCTGCGGCAGCGGGCGCAGGAGTTCAGCGAGGCGGGGGAGAGTGAGGGCACTGCTAGCCCCTTCGACGACGACCCTGTACGGGTGGGCGTGGTCACCACGCAACCGGAGGCCGTCTTGTTCGAGGAGGAGCCAGTCATTGATAACTTCCTGTCAGAGACGCAGCGGATCCGTGATGATATCTCAGAGCTGGATACCGAGGTACGGTACATGGCTAGGTGTCTGGTTAGGTTAATCCAAATTGTGGATCTAACAATAACAAATCATTTAATTTCAAAACACCAAAATAAAGCAAGAGGTGTTTCTGCTAGTACTAGTGGCCGATAACTGCTGGTATGGGTCCATTTTGTTCTATTTGTACAATCTCAGAGTCATGGGGGTCCTTCAAATTAAGTTTGAGAACCATAATTAGTAGGCTATCATCGGTAAAGTTCTCAAACTCTGCCCGAACCTGACCTGGCCCGATCGGTAACGACCCGTCCCAACGTTTTCGGGCTGAGCCGGGCCCAAAGATTATGCTAATTAAATGTTTTATAAAATCAATCGGATTATCACACGATAGCTGAAGCGTCAGTTTTTCGTCATGTTGCACTGAGCTATCTTGTTAACCCAGCTGGCTGCGACGAATAACCTAATCATTAATCAACATCATTAGTCACCAAATGATCCATATAAGTGATATAACTCTGTAGTGTATGATGACCAGGCAATGTTACAGTGCACTGCAGGCTACAATTAGGTTACAGGCTATTTGATTTCCAAAACGCTGAGTATTATAACCGCCGTCCTTCGGCGCGCCTCGTTATAGGTGCCCAAAATAAACAGATCTGTAAGCTGTCGAGAGACTCGAGACACGCCATTATAGCCAAGTTGGCAGTTGATATAATAATATTGTCGCTCTGTTCGGGACTGTTGCACAACAGTGATGATTGCACTTTGCGAACGGGGACAATACTTGGACATAACTGCTTCACTTCAGAGGAAACTAAAGGGATCAGCTGCTATTCATGTTTACGAGTCACCAGTCACCACCACTGCCTGGGATCCATTAGAATGATGGAAATGGAACAGCCTAACTAAAGTGAGTTACATAAATAATTTATTTCGGCGATAAGTCTCACTTTCACCTTGAACCACGGCGCTGCCTCGCCGTCATTTAGTGGCTTTTCTTTTTTTTTTTTTTGGGGGGGGGGGGGGGGGCAGTTAGGGTAGGGTAGGGTTGGGCCTTAATTTTTGGGCCCGTTGAGAACTTTAATCATTGGTAACACCTGTGAAGGAAGTAGGGAAGGGGCCCGGAAGTAGGAAGAGTCATTTCCTAAATGGCTGCTATGCATATACTGTATACTAAGCCCCCAGAGCGGCAGGGAAACGTTGAAGCCGCCACACACTACTGGCCAAAGATGGAACTGCAGCCGGGCAAATTACATGCCAAAAGAGCGCACAGCAGCTAGGGTTTGACACAGAGCACTCGTTCATGAACCTATTTGGGAGCGTTTATGGAGGTTAGCACTTCCGCATTTTGGGCCCCAAATTTTGGTGACCAAATAAATAAATATCACACCCGTGTGAAGTACATTTTCCCTTCATTGTCAATGGCGTTTTTAAAACAAACATTGAACTAAAAACAAACATTAAACCTGTATATAGGAGGGGCTGGCGCCCCTCAAAAATGAAGAAGTAGAGCATTCTTCCAGGTGCTTCAAACGCCACTGAGCAACTTCCATTGAAATAAACAGCTGGAGAGGGGCAGTCCGCCATCTAGTTTATATACTGTATAACTCAATTGCCCCATGCAGGTCCTCAGTTCAGCCAGCAGCAGAAGACTCTGATAGTGACCATGCGTATTTTAACTATACATGTCTATTGTCTACAGTAACTACAGTATTATGTCCTGCAGGTCCTTAAGTTCAGCCAGCAGCAGAAGACTCTGGATGGCGACCATGCGTATTTTAACTCTACATGTCTATTGTCTAACTACAGTATTATGTCCTGCAGGTCCTTAACTATACATGTCTATTGTCTAACTACAGTATTGTGTCCTGCAGGTCCTTAAGTTCAGCCAGCAGCAGAAGACTCTGGTGGCGACCATGCGTCGCTTCAGTGTGATGAAGAAGGAGAGCAGCGTGACGCGGGACATCAAGCTGCAGGCGGAGAGCCTCCACCGCCGCCTGGACGCTCTGGCCAAGACGGCCCAGAGCACCGAGGACAAGCTGGGGCCGGCCGCGGTCAACACGCGCATCCAGCGCTCGCAGCACGCAGCGCTGCACCGCCACTTTCAACAGGTACCAACAGTAATGCTAACACTAACCCACGTGCATCCAATCCAATAGGATCTTCTTACACATACGGCACCCAAGTGGTGCTCATACACTGAGTTGGCGGTGCCCGGGATCGAACCAATGATATTGTGGTCCAAAAGGTGAGAGCTCGACTGTGCTACCCGGACCTATACAACATCATAGGAACTTCATAATCATATAGAAATTCTATTGGAACATTTGAAAATGTTCATAATCCTATAGGATTCTATTGGAACTTTGGAAAGTCCTATAAGATTCTAATAGGATTTTTGAAATCTTATAGGATCCTATTACAATTTTTTTAAATCCTATAGGATTTTTTGACTAGGGATGACACTTTCAACAGGTCTGAATGCTAAACCATGAAAGCTATTTCTGGAGCCAAAATAGCACTTATAGGCCAATTATTTTACAAATATTGAGACTGCACACGCAGGTGTAATCATCCCCAACATATCCCCACACATGTTGTTTGGGGTACCCGGGTCAACTAGGGTTTAAGTTTAAAGAACGCACAGAGAATATATTCCGATACAGTATGTGACAGAGAGACATGCGAGTCATGATGACTGATACAGAAGTAGGACAGGGCAGGTATAGGGATGAATATAAATCGTTCAAACGTTCTAACAGACATGATGACAGTTGTGCTTCAACAGTCACATCCTGTTATCCTCGAGTCTGCAAGAAAATGCCAGTATTATGCTTACACAGCTTTGTGTACATGTGGAGGGTGTGGATCAAACCTTGTGCATATGATATCACAGCTTATACTTTGTGTACATGTGGAGGGTGTGGGTCAAACCTTGTGGGTCAAACCTTGTGCATATGCTATCACAGCTTATACTTTGTGTACATGTGGGTCAAACCTTGTGCATATGATATCACAGCTTATACTTTGTGTACATGTGGAGGGTGTGGGTCAAACCTTGTGCATATGATATCGCACATATTTCACAAATACCAACACACATGATGCCTCACAAGAACAATGGCGCTGGTTTGTTTTCTAAATCTTTTAGAGTTTCAACCACAAGTTACGAGTTTCAATCATTTGACTTGTTCAGGCATTTTGAACGTTCCAGACACCAGCCTATAGATCGGGAGTTCAGTGACATACAGTATAGGTGAAATGTCTATGTCTGTGTTCTATAGGTAATGCGTCGCTACAACGAAGGCCTGATGACCAAGCAGGACCGCTGTAAACACTTCATCATCAGACAGCTGGAGGTATTGGGACGTGACGTCACCGAGGACGAGGTGGACGAAATGGTGGCCACGGGAAAATGGGAGGTGTTCAACGAGAATCTCCTGAACGACGCCAGGATAACGCGCTCACAGCTGTCTGAGATCGAACAACGCCACAAAGTAAACACTCTCGCTCTTTATTTTTTGTATCTGTTTTTTGTTTTTGAGGGGTGCAATGCCTGGCTTTGTCGCATTGTCGTTTTGTAAAATCTGTTGCTCACACGGTCGTTGACGTCATCAAGCATGCGTCCGTAGAGATGTGTGTTGGAAGTGCAGAGGCGGGAGATCGAGAAAAAAACATAGTTGCAGCTACAGTTTTGTAGCTGCAAGCTTTGTAGCTTTGTTTCTGGAAGTTGAACTCAGCTCAACTTCAATTTGTAGCTTTGTAGCTTTTGCAGCAGCTACAAACGTTGGAGTGCTTTGTAGCTTCACATCGCTGGCTTCCATTGACAATGAATGGTAGACGGTATCCTGTATCTTTGCATCTGCCCGTGTGAATGCACCATAACCCTTAGTTGCCTCCCACCACTCACGCACGTCCCCTCCTCTCCCCCATGCATGGCAGGAGCTGCTGAACCTGGAGAGCAACATGAAGGACCTGCGGGACCTGTTCCAGGACATCTTCATGATGGTGGAGGAGCAGGGCGCTCACATCGACCACATCCAGAGCAACGTGGAGCGCACCCAGGACTACGTGCAGATTTCGGGAGAGAAGTTCCGTCTGGCGGCGCGCTACAAGAGGAAGAACCCACTGCGACGCCTCTGCTGCTGCTGCTGCCCCCCGTGGAAATGCTGCCTATAGCATGTGGTTCGCATGAACGTCTTTCATTTCAGGGGACCCCCTGAGCACCCCCAGTCAGGCCCGGCTTAATGCACAAGGGTTTAGGGGGTGCAGACTATAGGGGTGGTCGAAAGCGCCTGGTCAAAATGAAAGAAAGGCTGGACTATTGCGAGAAACTTACTTAAGAAAATTACTGTCGCCAGGGTTTGCCGATATTGCGCAAAATGGTGACAGTTATTAATGAGTTAACGGTGGAAAACTATACTAAGTTATTTAAGACGTTAAGCAAGGTACGTTGCTGCTTGATTAGAAGGAAATGGCCAAAACACTGTGAAAACAGACCCACGGAACAGACAAGACTCCGGACCTGTGAAGTTGAAGACATTTTGTTGGACTGCAGATAGACTGAGATAGTGCCAGTGGACAGTTTGATGGACTGCAGACAGACTGAGATAGTGCCAGTGGACAGTTTGATGGACTGCAGACAGACGAACATAGTGGACAGTTTGATGGACTGCGGACAGACGGACATAGTGGACAGTTTGATGGACAGTTTGATGGACATGCATTTGGCACAGCTGGTGGACTGTGATCGATGGGAAATTACAGTGGTGGACAAAGTACTGAACCACAGTACTAGTCAAATTAAGATTAAGATTAAGATTATTCCTAGTCAAATAATTACTCCACTACAAGTGAAATATGAGTTAAATTACGCGAGCACTTGCTTTTAAAACTTCTTGAGAAGTTAGCTATTCAAAGATAGCAGATATACCAGCTCACAGGGTGCCACTTCAGCTTGTGCATATTCTTTTCTTTTCTTTTTTATATATTTAACACAAATCTTCCCTTCCCTTGCACAAAACATGTTCTGATAGGGGGTCCGCAGACAAATACAAATATATCATTGTCGGGGTATGTCGACCAGCATGCTACATGCTGTATGTAGCATATACATACATATACATACATATACATATACATACTATATAAGCAGATAAAGGCTCTGTTACTACTAGCAACGGCTCGATTGTAGTGGAGACAAATATTCTGTGACTACTTTAAAGGTAAGGGGAAAAATACGAATAAATAAAAGCTGGCAGTGGGAGGATTATTTATGTATTTACTCTGCCGTTAATGTATTCGGGGGGGAAACATCCAAAAGTTGAAATACGGATAACCAGAGATATACAGTTGGGTGCCACCGATATTGTCCCTTATCATTTGACCCATTTAGGCCTGACCTCAAAATTTAAAAAAATCCTCCAGTTTTCTGAAATAAATATTTTCACGATTTTAAAAAAATAGCAGACCTACAAGCTCGTAGCGCGCCACTCGGTCGCGCGCTATGAGCTTGTAGATCTGCTATTTTTCAATAGCTAAATTATAACATGTTTAAAACACCAAAAGGGGTTCCCGCCCAAAATGGGTTAACTGTCCTTTTGCGCAGATCACGCAAACCTCAGCAAAAAGAAAAGGACAATATCGATGGCCTCCAACTGTATGCGGGGGGGAAACATCCAAAAGTTGAAATACGGATAACCAGAGATATAAGGGTTCTGTCCACCAGCGACAACAAATGTGTTGCGTGTCTCAACCAAGGACAACGGACAGAGAGAGGACACACCGCCAGGGGAGGACAAAGTAAATCAGGACTGTAAATCCCAGGCCATTTCAAAAAGCCTTCTCTGAATCCGTCACTTTCATTCTGTGTATATAGGCACAGACAGACGTATGAATACTTGTATAGGAATGTCAAATTAAAGCTTGGTTGGAGAACATTTCACATTCGGAGATTATGAGAGTCCCGCCGTGTCTATCCATTTCATTATAGGAGCTTACAGTTTTAAGAAAGACCTTAATCTATTTTTATATTCAGAAATAAGGTTCATTTGCATCTCAAAAGGATGGCCATTTGAAGCTCTGGCTTTCAGGCAGGCGGGGGGGGGGGGGGGGGGGGTGCACAACTTTTCAATGTCGCTAATGACCGTCTCACACGTTTCAAGTTAAGATTCCAAATAGCGTTGAATGAAATAGCACTGCACTTATACAGCGAGCTTGAATTTTCTCCTCTGACAAATTACTGCTGATATGGGATTTTGAGCTATACGTTTGTGGTAATAGCCTTTTTTCCACTCCTTTAAACCCCAGAGAATACTCACTGACTGTATTTGATAATAAAATGTTTCAATTTAAGCGCTTTGTTCTTTTCACTTTCCTCGGGTAAGGTGAAGCGTACAGGAACCAATCCGCAGAACATTATGAGAATAAATCTCATATAATTCAGTTTGCAAGAGAACATGCAAATTCAATTTGCCTCTTCTCCCTGTGTCACCTAGGGTATAGGTAGTAGGTACCCTCACAAAAACATGAAGTAATCCTGGTCTCTTTACTGCCTCCCTTTGGTCAGCAGGGTTCATAACGACTAAATTGCGATTCAAAGGGGGTAAAAAGCTCAAAAAAGGAGAGAATAAGTGGATGAGTGGATAAAGATCTCTATAATCTCTGACAACGGAGCCGTAATAAAAGTCAAACAATGGCCGATGTATCAGCCTTTTATTTGAAATGAATGCCTGGGTTTACCCCACACCATTCCCCCCCAACAAAACCCCTCCCGTGGGCAGAAGTCTCCACGCTAATAACGTCGTCTAAATTAATACATCGGCTTTTCATGACCTATAACTCTTCATCTCAGGTCCAGGACTGTTGAAACTATTGCATTATTCAGAAGCATTGTTCTGCCCCGCTCCTCCACTATAGTATGCCTGTCAGGCGGAAACGTCATATGTCCAAACGGTTAGTTTTCACGATTCAGATTCAAAAACAGCAAAAGTAGCAGACCGATAAGATCGAGTTAGCAGATCTGATACTTCTGATGCGTTTGCCTGACGATGGTTCTGAACCAGTGGTCCGGGGACGACCAGTGGTCCTTGAGGGGGTTCCACGTGGTCCCCAGCTAAATGATGGTTCTGAACCAGTGGTCCGGGGACGACCAGTGGTCCTTGAGGGGGTTCCACGTGGTCCCCAGCTAAATGATGGTTCTGAACCAGTGGTCCGGGGACGACCAGTGGTCCTTGAGGGGGTTCCACGTGGTCCCCAGCTTGAACCAGTGGTCCGGGGACGACCAGTGGTCCTTGAGGGGGTTCCACGTGGTCCCCAGCTAAATGATGGCAAGTTGGAAACTAAATGGACCATTTAACTCTTTAGAGTGTAAATGATTGTTAGTCGTCTGCATTACTTCATTTACAAGGAGTCTTACACAATAGAGAATGTAGAAGAATTGCCAGTTATCTCTCCTATGGTACCAACATCAATACAGCATGGAATTGTGGACGAAATCATCCAACGACAGCAAAATATCTGCGATGCCAAATCTCATCAGATGGTGGTCTGCGGCTCAAATGTAGAACAAATGATGGGCCTTGATATTAACCCATTTTGGGCGGGAACCCCTTTTGGTGTTTTAACTAAGCATTATGTTATACTTTATCTATTGAAAAATAGCAGATCTACAAGCTTGTAGGTCTGCTATTTTTGAAAAATCGTAAGAATGCGGCACAAATCTTTGAATATATATTCTTTCAGAGCGAACTTTTTTTTATTTCGACGTCAGGCCTAAATGGGTTAAAGTAGGGTGTTGCTAGGGTGTTGTTAGAATATATGCATGGAGATAGGAGGTTTCTGTCCGACTGTGCGACTGTGTGTGATTATCTTTTGTTCGGAGCGTTTCCGCTATACGAGGATGGACAATAGGCTGTGCACACAGCGCAGCCTGGAACGCTGCCACGCACTCAATGAGTCCAGGGGGGATTACAATAATGCTGTGGGAATGTGCAGGGAGCTCATAATCAGCTCACCTCCTCATTACACCTTAAGCACTTTATTTCCAATGTAGCAATACCGCTACGTAGACATACTGAACTGCATTGGAATGGAGTAAAAGTAGGCTACAAGAGGACCTCAAGGGGTCCTTGAGAGGGCTCCAGGTGGTCCCCAGCTAAATGGCGGAGAGTTGGTAACCAAATGGACCCATAACTCTTGAAATTATAGTTAAACATCTGCATGGTGTACACAGTACACAATTAGATAATGTAGACTAGAGGAATTGTTATTTGGATTGCCGGTTCTTCTATGGTACCAACATCAATACCCTGAAGAAGGCAGTTGTACTGCCGAAACGTTGGTTTTTACTCTGCATCCTAATAAATAGTCGGCTCTTTGGCTATCAGTGTGTGCAGCCACTCTTTTGTCTTTTTAAGACTTATCTCTTTAGATGTTTCTGCCGTGAGCTGGCACCACTACTAAGACTGGTGTGCGTTTAGCATCCTCCTGCACAGTACCAACATCAATACAGCATGGAATTGTGAAATAATAATAATAATAAGGGTAATAATAATAATAATAATAAAACGACAACAAGAAAATACTCTGTGGCCGTGGCTCAAATGCTGAATAAATATTGGGCCCTGATCAGGGCTGCCAACATTCCTGGATCCTGCAGGGGTCTGCATTTTGACCACATATCGTGCAGTACTCCTGCATTGTCATTTATCCTGGAGTTGGTATCAAATTTATTTTACTTTCCACCAATGCCTGAAAAGAAGCGAGTGTATACTCCATATTGTTACTGTCGGGTAGAAACCCCATTCCATTCTGTGTTTACACACTCTTAAAAAGAAACGTTGATACAACACAGTGGAGGGAACAGGGCCACCTCCAGGATGAAATGACTAAGGGGCAGTCAAAACTTTTGAGGGTGCACAAGTGTTGTTACTGTATTTTTATTTCATACAGCTTATTGTGTTGTTAAATCTGGAGTCGTGGTCTCATCTTCAATGCAAGAATGAATGTTACCTTGAATTGCAGTATTCATTGGCAGGTGTATTTTTATGTGAATGTGTTAATTGCCTCGAAACTATGGCTCACAGCCATCCATTATCACCTCAAGAAAGACAATAGCAACACATTCCTTCACATCAGACATTACAAAAGAAGAAAAAAGTGTGTGTGTGTGTGTGTGTGTGTGTGTGTGTGTGTGTGTGTGTGTGTGTGTGTGTGTGTGTGTGTGTCCACGACGCGAGACCTGGGAGGGAACATGGTACGTCCCACCCTAACCTAAACCTTCCCAGGGGCCCGGTCTTATTCTCTGGGACTCAGCAGCACCCACGGGTGTCTGGTGTCAGGGACAACACGACGCAGGTAAACACAAGGGTGCAACCGACCGACCGACCGGACGGTCTGGTTTGTCCGCTATACTGGATTACATTATGAGACTACGCCAGTCAGCCAGGCGACTGCTTGTATTGTAGCCTCAGGGCATGTTTAACAGATGCCATTACGTTGGGTAAACACTACCGTTATTAAACTCACAGGAAAGACTGCTCAGGGAAGGAAAGGAAACAATTACAGTTGCAGAAGCTACAGAAGCTCAACAGATTAACTCTATATCTACAGCAGTGGTTCCCTAACGTTTCAGGTCGAGACCCAAAAGGGAGATTAGACTTTTGCTCGGGATCCAAACTCCACCAAAACCGGCTATTTTCTCTACTTCTTAAAACATTAGTTTTAAATGTCTTAGATTTTCTTTTAATTTCTTCAAGAAATTACTGGAATTGTGTTTAATTCATGAAAACCTTTGAACGTTTTTTGAAATATTTTGAAATATGAATAAATAAGGCCCCATAAAAATGTGTTGGCGACCCACAAATGGGTCCCAACCCAGTGTATGAGAACCAGTGATCTATAGCACTTACATGTTTTACTTACATATAAAAGCATCATTGCTACAATGTAGAAATACTCTATTAAAAAAAACACTTGGGTAGGCTAAAAGTACAAAAGTATTGGCAACAAAAGTATTGGTACAGAATACTCATTATGCAGAAGGTAGTGGTACCATTTTGGAAGATTTCACAAAAAATCACAAATCCTTGGAAAATAGGACATCCACAAGCTCACATTGTGATGCATTGTGAGCTTGTAAATCAGCTATTTTCAAATAGTATATATATATAGGCTACACTAACACTTGGAAGTGGTTAATGTGTGTTTTGTTTTGTAATAATAATCAAAATATACACAAATCGGCACTATGAATAATCGTAGTGGAGTAAAAAGTGCAATATTGACCTCTGAGATGTAGCAGAGTAGAAGTAAAAGTATAAAAAATGGAAATAATATTATATAAGAAATACAGTAAAAGAAAAGTGCAGTACTTGAATAAATTTATTTCGTTACTTTACACCACTATACACTGTGGGTAACTGTCATACATGAAAACCAAAGAATTATTGTTGTCTGTCTTTCAGTCTCCTAAGTCCATGAAAATGCTGCTAGAACAACGTATATACTGTCCACTTTCTAAACAGTCCATGGCTGATACAAACATAGTAATGGTCCTTGAAAGCTAAAGAGAACAGGGCAATTTTTCAACTTTTTGTTTAAAATATAAATCAGTGCAATTGAACTAATACGTCTGTCTGTGTGTGGGTTTTTAGAAATCCTATTGTACTTTAACCATTTAACAAACAACTTCTTATTTTAACCTAAATATATCACTTACCCCATGACAATATTGTGTGTTTGAACATGTGATCTTTTGTTTTGTTCATTTTAACCTTCACCTGAAAAGACAAACATGCTTGATATATCATCTCTACTATTGTATCAGCCTCCTTCACCTCTCAAACCAGTTCAGTAATCCATATTCTGAGCCTCCCAGAACTGCAAGACCACCCTCTAGTGTTCACCCAGGGAAGTGCCAGTATCTAAAAACATTAATGAACTATTTTAGTTAGGCCATGGTTGGACACATTTTGAACCTAGTTTATTATACAGATAATTATAAATCTGTAATAAACTGTAGGATACACACTATACACACATGGATCCATTGGAACACAGGTTACCTTTTTTAATTTCCTGAAGAGTATATAATGGTTTTGAACATGAGAGGATTCCACCCGGCGATAGCGGCGATAAACAACTCCATTTGGGCTGAAACAACGTGGTCATAATTAGCGAGACTCTCAGACACACAAACAACAACATGGCACACTGATCTAGAACCGTATCAGGGCCACGATGAAAGGAAGGGGCCGAGGCAGCGACGCGCTGTTTGTGTGCAGACGAACCAATTAGGAGATGTTTAGCTAATGAGCGTTGTTCGGTGTGTGGAAAGACGGTTGAAAAGATGACACGCTAATTGATCCTGACACTTCTACAGGTCGATATGAAGGCTGCTTGTAATGAGAACTATGCATAATTAACTTAAAAAGCATACATCTACGAGCCTGTTAGATCTGCTATTTTTGAAAAATCCTGACAATTTGTGCAAATCTATATCGTCTCGTACAGATCTTCAAGCTCAGGATGCATGTACGTATGGCTTGTGGATCCGTTATTTTTTAAAGATTTTGCCTGCCTGTGAAATGGGACTTTCTGACCAATGAATTACCCATGGTACTTTTGCCAATACTTTTGACATTCACTCACACAATTTTGTATTTCTACATTGAGAAAGGAAAGGAAAGGAAAGGAAAGGAAAGGAAAGGAAAGGGAAAGAAAGAAAGAAAGAAAGAAAGAAAGAAAGAAAGAAAGAAAGAAAGAAAAAGTCCTCTTCCAGTGCTGACGGTACTTGTCAGGCGATCATGAACCATAGAGATGTAGTGAAGTCAGCGTGGGACCAGTGTGTGTCCATTTTTTAAAGCCCCTGCCATTCAAACGGAGGGCAGTAACGTACTGTAGCATCTCCTCAACATCAAAGCACTGCCCGCTCTGTCCAGAAGCAGCTGAGCTTACAGGGAGCTGACGTTAGTTTACGAGCCGGTTTTATCGCCGGCCATCAAAATCAGACAGTGAGGTATCAAGATCCGCGGCTAGCTGTAAATCAGCATGCAGCGACTGGCAGCTAGCTAGCTAGCTACCGGCGGAGGAACAGACAGCATGCTGTAATAATATATAGGTGAAACGAGCGTGACATTGACCCGCGCCTGCACTGCTTGAAGTTCATGTTCACAGACCGAGGGGCCGTAACTAGGCAGTATACTCAAGATATGTTTTTTTTTCTTTCTTTAGGCTACTGAAAAAAACATATGTTTCTATATCAGTGGTGCTCAAACGTTTTTGACGCCAAAAATTATATGTATTTGACCGCCGACCCCCACCTGAAAATAATTTGTTATAGGAATGTCCAGAAGCAAAAGAAGCCATTGTTCTTGCATACAGGAAAGACAAAAGAAAACATATTACAGATGTTTGTGGGAAGGGATCAGGTCCGTTTGGGCCAGCGCTGCATGGGTGCAATAAGGACCCATGCTGGGACCAGTGGTGGAAAGTGACTAATACAATTTTGAGGTTTACTTGTGTATTTCCAATACTTTTACTTCTACTCCACTACACCCTGGGTCCAAATGTTGCACTTTTACTCCATTACATTTATTTGAAAACTTTAGAGACTGGTTGCTTTGTAGTTTTTTTTCCATTATTATTTCAAAACATACATTAACCACCAGCCGATCTACAAGCTATTTTCAAAAGATTTCTGAACATTTTAAAACTTGAAATGAAATATCTGCATAATGAGTAGCCTACTTTCTACTTTTGGTACTTTAAGTAATACGTTTGTACTTTTACTCAAGTACATTTTGAATTTCAGACAGAATAATACAGAATAATTCTATATTGCAGTACTGATACATGATAAAAGAAAATGTGAGTACTTTTTTCCACCACTGGACCCTGGGTGCAACAAGGACCCCATGCTGGGCCTGGTGAAGGTAATGGACACATCTGTGTGTTCTGCTGACTGATGGAATATTTTCATCTTCATTCTCTGATGGATGCTTGAAGGAAGCCTGCCTTTAAATGCAAACCATATGTGTGAACCTACATGCCAGACAGCATGTGTGTGCGTGTGCGTGTGTGTGTGTGTGTGCGCAGCGCGTGTGCGTGTGCATTCCCCGTCCTGATGCATTGCCAATCC
Source organism: Electrona antarctica (assembly GCF_951216825.1). NCBI lineage: Eukaryota > Metazoa > Chordata > Actinopteri > Myctophiformes > Myctophidae > Electrona > Electrona antarctica. The sequence goes on along the minus strand of NC_136794.1, from coordinate 34,136,274 downwards.
TAGTGTGTGTGTGCGCACAGTCACACACAGTCACACAGTCACACACACACACACACACACACACAAACACACACACACGGAAAAAGCTATGCATGATAGACAGGAGGGTGTTCCAAATGTCAGCGTCCAAGTGTCCATTCGGTCATTTCCCCACAATAAAAAGGCTATTTAATCAGGAAAGAGCAATTTCCCTCATTATAAGACTGAAATATATGAGTTATATTGTCAAAATGCTAATTAGGCTATAACAGAGCTATATTAATGTTCGTTTTATTTTAATTAAAGTACTATTTCGGGACATTTGTCAGCTTTTATCGAAATGACAGGAGAGACAGTTAGGAGGAGAGGGAGAGAGAGAGAGAGAGAGAGAGAGAGAGAGAGAGAGAGAGAGAGAGAGAGAGAGAGAGAGAGAGAGAGAGAGAGAGAGAGAGAGAGAGAGAGAGAGAGAGAGAGAGAGAGAGCGAGAGAGAGAGAGAGATAGAGAGAAAGAGAGAGAGAGAGAAAGAGAAAGACAGAGACAGAGACAGGCGGAGACAGACAGACAGACAGACAGACAGACAGACAGACAGATTTGATGATTTAACAAAGGGGGGAGATATATCAAATAATAACTTAATCTTCCCTATTTTGCTGCTGCCTGCATGGCTGGAGTGAGTGCAATGACCGCCAGATGGCGCTATTAGCCAAGTGTCTAGTCTGGTGTAGTCTAACTGTCTAGTGTCTAGTGCACTCACTGCCACTCCCATGCAAATCCTCCATTATAACTCCCCAAAGCCAAAATGGAATTAAAGCCTGTTAACCTTTCTTTTTTTCTTTTCCTTTCTTATTTTGCAAAAAAAAAAAAAAAAAAAAAAAACGTTGCATGGAAACATAAGCTTATATACCCAACCTTAAACCCTAACTCAACCAATAACCCAAACCCAAACCTCACAAAGAACTATTCTTAAAGGGATAGTTCAGATTTTTTGAACTTAAGTTGTATGAAATACTTGCCATTAATATAGTGGTTGCAACTGTATTAATTGATTGCCCGAGTCCCATGTTGGGAGTTCTGCTCTGGTTTTGGTCAATATTAAGTAGTTCCGGTCATTTTGTGGGGGGCACTGGGGCCACGCAGTAAAAGTAAATGAATCCACAAAACGAACGTAATTTGTATTGTCGACCTATTTCTAAAATATTAGCGCGACTTTCGTTCAACTTTGACCCCTCTATCACTTGGAACTATTTTTTGGGCGTAGTGATATGGACACAAAAAACATAGTTCTGTGTGATAGAGGGGTAAAAAAAGAACGGAAGTTGCACTAATATTTTAGAAATAGGTCAACAATACAAATTACGTTAGTTTTGTGGATTAATTTACTTTTACTGCGTGGCCCCCAGTGCCCCCCACAAAATGACCGGAACTACTTGATATTTCACCAAAACCAGAGCAGAACTCCCACCACAGGACTCGGGCAATCAATTAATACAGTTGCAACCACTATATTAATGGCAAGTATTTCATACAATTTAAGTTCAAAAAATCTGAACTATCCCTTTAAACATATAACCCAAAATTCACAAAAAACAAGGTCTGAAAACAACGGTAAGCCCTAATCTTAACCCCTGAAGCTAACCATAAACATTAAACACTGACATGTAAACGTTACAGTACCTACAATGTAATGCTTCGGAGGTCTACAAATTTTGTCATTGAACGTTTTTAGAGAAATGTATACAGTTCAAACGTTTCCTCTGGTGAATAGTGGCCCGTGGCCTAAAGTACACACACACACACACACACACACACACACACACACACACACACACACACACACACACACACACACACACACACACACACACACACACACACACACACACACACACACACACACACACACACACACACACACACACACACACACACACACACACACACACACACACACACACACACACACACACACACACACGCAGGTTCAGTCAGTCACACCTGGTGACATGCTCCATATATGGCCGTCTGCATATATGAAGATGATAAAACCCTGGATAGCCATACACATGGAGAAGACTGTATCATCACCTAGATCTGCATATATGGAGCATTCCAAAGTTATTAGTGCAGCGGCGCCCGACAGCCAAGTTCTCAACATGGGCCCTAACTGGGCTGGCCAGAGGCCCCGCCCCTAACTGGGCTGGCCATGAGGCCCCGCCCCTAACTGGGCTGGCCAGAGGCCCCGCCCCTAACTTGGCTGGCCAGAGGCCCCGCCCCTAACTGGACTGGCCAGGGCCCCGCCCCTAACTGGACTGGCCAGAGGCCCCGCCCCTAACTTGGCTGGCCAGAGGCCCCGCCCCTAACTGGGCTGGCCAGAGGCCCCACCCCTAACTGGACTGGCCAGGGCCCCGCCCCTAACTGGACTGGCCAGGGCCCCGCCCCTAACTGGACTGGCCAGAGGCCCCGCCTAATTAGCAAAACGTCAATTACAAAAAAGGTCCATATATGGGCATTCCCAGACCTGTAGTTTCAGCGTGACCTTGCCATTTAGGGCGTCTTACTGGTACTATATATAGGAAAATGGTGGAAAGATGGCGGAAATGTAAGTGGCAAGGTGACACTACTATATGGAGAGTGAGAATCCAACGAGGTATTTGTATTGTACAAGCTACGGTTCAAGCGTTAATGGCCAAAATGTTAAGTGGACTGTTGCAGCGCCTCAATGAAGCACATTGGCCTACTGTGTGTGTGTGTGTGTGTGTGTGTGTGTGTGTGTGTGTGTGTGTGTCTCTGAATAGCAATTTATATGCAGTCTTGGCCACGTTTATCTGAAATCTCATTAGTTTGTGATGAAAAGCCCTCAGAAGTGCGTTGTAAATGGAAGATCTTTTTGCCATGTGGATGAATGGGAATATATTCATTATTCTCTCTTTTTTCCCCTACTCGATTGGTCTGTTTTTTCCTTTCTTTCATTCCAGCCGTACTTCACATGCAGTCTGCAGAGGTGAGAGCATGTCTGTAAAGTGTCAGGGTTCATTTGGAAGAGATGTGTCTTAAGCCAGGTTGATTTGGAAGCGAAGAGATGTGTCTTAGGCTGAGCTCACACCTTTCATGCAATTCTGTGCTCGTTGGATGCTCGTTGGATGCATGTTGTGTTGTGTCATGGCCGCCCAATGCATTGCCAATGGAGGTCACATGGTTTGACCCAACATTGTGTTGTGTGAGGGGGAGGGGCGCACGACTGCGCCCCTCCCCCTCACACAACACAATGTTGGGTCAAACCATGTGACCTCCATTGGAAATGCATTGGGCCGCTGGGCGGCCATGACACAACACCCAACGAGCACAGAGAATTGCATGAAAGGTGTGAGCTCAGCCTTACTAAACCAGGGTGCACATGTTGAACAACCACGCAGATTACTTTTTACTCATCCTCTTACAGTGGTGGAAAGTAACTAAGTACATTTACTTAAGTACTGTACAATTTTAAGGTATTTGCACTTTACTTGAGTATTTCCGATTTCCAGTACTTTTACTTCTACTCCACTACATCTAACAGCCAAGCTACACCAGGCTTTTCTCGCGTGTTTACCCTAAACGCACGGCCTGCGCGTGCGTTTTTTAAAATAGGACTGGACCTAAATTAAACGCACACGCGGGGGTAAACGCGTGCGTTTTGTGCGCGAAAAGCCTGGTGTAGCGTGACAGTCAGAGGCTTTCCCCATGTATGGGGATTTTGAGTGATACACTGACGGACAAAAAGTGTGACCTTCGTTCGCAATTATTTGAAAACTTTAGTTACTATTTACTTTGTAGATTTTGATTGTTATTACAAAACATATATTAACCTCCTCACAATTGGATTGCGTTGTGGCGCATTGTGAGCTTGTAGATTGCCATTTTTAAAATCCTTTTAAACATGGGGTGCCAGAGGTGGACAGTAACTGAGTAAATGTACTTGAGTACTGATTCTGAGGATTTGTACTTTACTTGAGTACCAGATCTTTGAGGGTGCTAGCCCCTCCTATGTCCAACTTTGAGGGTTTGTGTAAACACATTGCACAAACATTGAAGACAAAAGTGACGACGCAAATTTTGATTGGCCAGAATGAGATGTACGATGATGATGTATGATAAGAGCGCCCCTCACTTCACAAGGGTGTGATTTTTGAGGGGCGCTAGCCCCTCCTATATACAGCTTTTGTCCACACACGTCTCATATTTGCCATTGACAATGAAAGGAAAAATTAGGTCAAATGTCCACCAAATATGACGTAAATGTTGTCTCTGCACACGTCTCATATTTGCCATTGACAATGAAACGAGAAATGAGGTCATATGTGCCTCAAATATGACATAAACTTGTGGCAACACAATCATTAAATGCCATTGACAATGAAGGGAAAATTTGCGTCATATGTAGACGAGTAAATCGGCTAACCAATCACATAAATTCAGTTGTTCATGAGATGATGTATGATGATGTATAATGATTAATGATAAGAGCCCCTTTTAGGTTGGCCGTCATGACGTCATGTGGAAGCCAAGCCTGTGGACTTTTAATGTTTTAATGTTAATGACGTCATGTCGCAGCGCACTTTGCGCCCCTCACTTCACACGATACGAGTACGATTGTTTTTCTTCCCCACTTCTGCTCTCATACCAACTACTGGCCGTGTCTCTAGCTCTGTGTTCAAACTGTTGTTGACGATCAGCGCAAGTCTTACCTTTTTCTGTATTGTATCAAAAAAGTAAAGTATAATCCTATTATACTAAAATGTATACCATAGTGGTTCTACAAGCAAGAACTTCCCAAGTCATGCCATTGGCAAGACAGTGGATTGTTAGTAAATTGTCAGAACATCGTCAGTGAGAAATGAGTGCATTTGCAAAGGTGGTATGTAAATGCTATTCAGATTATTATTATCCATCCTTCAACCGCTTATCTGTAGTCGGGTCGCGGGGGCAACAACATTAGTAACTTCCTCCTGGGGGATCCCGAGGCATTCCAAAGCCAGTGAGTCGATGTGATTCCTCCAACTGCGCCTTGGTCTGCCCCGGGGTCTCCTCCCAGTGAGACGTGTCTCGAGGTCGAGGACCTCCCTAGGGAGACACCCGAGAGGCATCCTAAACAGATGCCCAAACCACCTAATATAAGCTGGCTCATTTCCAAGTGAAGAAGCAGCGACTCTATTCCAAGTCTCTCTCGCGTGACAGAACTTCTCACCCTATCTCTAAGGTAGGGCTTGAAATTGCAACAATTTGTCGCAAATGCGCCAGAATTTTAATCTTTGCGACCTAAAAATAATTAGGAGCACCAGTGCCACTGCAAATAATTGCTGTGGTGTAACTAAAACAGTTGATTGCATAAATACGGGTGCTCTCTGCCATCCAACTCCAGGCACTCCCCTCTCTGTTAGCTGCAGTAAGTGTGGAATGGCACATCTGTATATATTTAGTCTTATAGTTTTAGGCGGCATAGCTTAGTTTTTATTTAGTTTCCCTCTGTGAAAAAGGTAGTCGACGTACATTTTTCATAGTTTCAGTCCATAACACTGGTCTGGGGAAATAACCGCTAAAAAGTCAGGTGGCCTCTCTCTCTGGTCATTATATGTGCTCCTCAGGGCCTCGTTACCCTAATTAGCTGCAAAAATAAATACATTAACTAATACGTGACAGGTAGGAGTTCTGCAGATGGACCCCGATCTCAAAGACCCTTGTCCGTCTGTCCCACCCCCGCCTCCCCTGTCCACTATAAAATCACACTGGCAAAGTCACTGCTGGTGTGTGTGTGTGTGTGTGTGTGTGTGTGTGTGTGTGTGTGTGTGTGTGTGTGTGTGTGTGTGTGTGTGTGTGTGTGTGTGAGAGAGATATCGAGGGAGTGAGAGACGAGTGTATGTTTGTGTCTTTATCACAGCCGTGATGTCCCCCACAATTCACACACACAAATGAGACTTTGGCTGAGAGTCAGGAGTTGTAGAAAGTCCCAGAGGTTAGTGTCATATCAGGGTGAAATCGCTGTAATTCATAAAACAAACCCACCAAAGTGAGAGAGAGAGAGAGTCTCTCTCTCTCTCTCTCTCTCGCTCTCCTCTCACTTCTCTCCTCTCTCCCCCCTCCCCCCCAGCCATATTTCACCATAAAGAGAGAAATCGTAAAGCAATTATAATCAAAAGTATCAATCATGGTTTTCGCTGATGCATGCATTTCCTTTTTTTATCCTGCAATATAGAAATGTTTCAAGATGCCCTTGAGTAAAAGTACAAAATGTACTTAAAGTACCAAACGTAAAAGTAGTCATTATGCAGAATGCCCCATTTCAAGTTTTCAAATGCATACGCATCTTTTGAAAATAACAGATCTACAAGCTCACAATGTGTCGCATAGTGACACATTGTGAGCTTGTAGATCAGCTATTTTCAAATGGCCGAAATGTATATCGGGCTGAAGAGGTTACTGTATGTTTTGTAATAATAATAATAATCAAAATCTACAAAGTAACTATAGTAACTGAAGTTGTCAAATAAATGTAGTGGACTAAACGTACAATCTTTGGATCTAAGATGTAGTGTAGTAGAGTAGAAGTAAAAGTAATGGACATTTTTAAATACGCAAGTAAAAAGTGCGAATACCTCACAATTGTACTTAAGTACAGTACTTAAGTAAATGCACTAAATACTTTACACCACTGCTCACAAGTAGCAATTAAAATACACACACACGCATGTGCATGCATCAGACGCATACACGAGCACACACAAAAACAGTATAACCAGTACCAGAGGCAGTGCATAAACATCTATATTGACATTCTGGACGTTTGGCTGGCGCTGTTATTTAGAGCAACTTGTATACTGTACTGTGTGGGCAAATATGCTCGCTCGCTCGCTCACACACACACACACACACACACACACACACACACACACACACACACACACACACACACACACACACACACACACACACACACACACACACACACACACACACACACACACACACACACACACACACACACACACACACACACACACACACACACACACACACACACACACACACACACACACACACACCACACACACAGGCGGGGAGAGAAGCAATTGATCTTAACGTCAGCAGAGTACTTTTGTCCGGCTCGTTGGAGTAGACGAGACACAACTTAACCTGATTTTGCTCTTTTGATTATGATAGCAGAAATTGTGCTGAATGCACTTAGTACGTCTGTAGCACTGCACGTGCACACGCACGCACGCACGCACGCACGCACGCACGCACGCACGCACGCACGCACGCACGCACGCACGCACGCACGCACGCACGCACGCACTTATCCAATAGAGCAAACTGCATTATGAGGCCATTCTAATCAATTTGTGCAGGGTTTGACGACAGTCAGACGGAGGTAAAGCATGGAGTCAGGATCGTGTTACTTGCCATCGTCCCCGTCGGGGGTCGAAACCTTGTATCTCCATATTTAACTCATTGACCGCCAGGGAGAATCCCGGCGCTGTCGGCTACTGCCACCATAGACTCTCATTCCATCTTGCTTGTCGAACAAGACCATTTCCGTAGTTCCGCTCACCACATTAGGGTGATTGTCTATTTAAGAATCTTTAGAAGCATTAATAGGCCCATTTACAATGTGCGGTAACCAGGATTTTAGCTTGAGCCACTAACATCGTCGCGTTGTTCAATCCAGCTAAATCTGAGCCGTAATTCAGAGATAAACGTCTATAAAGATCAGCGGCCGCAGCATTATGTGTTGGTGGCCCTCTTGCTACGGGCAAAACACAGTGAGCACAGGGGTGCAGGGGCAGCCTTACGGATCGGGAGGCCCCGTTTATGACGTCATCATTTTAATAATTAATATTTATTATTTAAAACACTGTCAGTGTGTATTATCGGACTTCAAAGCATGATCAGCATACAGCACAGCCAAGTAGAAAAATACACAAAAGCAGCTTGATTAAACAATTATTTGACTTGGTCTTGAAATTACTGTAAGGTATACCTCTATAACTGGGAGGCAGCATAGGCTATACAATGATGCAATCGCAACTCCCAGCGCTGCTAGTGCAGTGAGTGGACACACCGGGACGTGGGAACAATTACAAACAAACAACACAGCAGGTCAATGTGACATGACAGGTCAAGTACCTGCAGTGATTATTAGCTGCTGCCAACTAGTGGTATATAAGTGGACGTACAGGATGAGGCTGAATAGGCTGATGCAATGAAATATTACTATTAATACTACTACTACAAATGATAATAATAATTACAAAAAAAACAACACAGGCTCGAGGCCTGTTTCAATTGAAATGATTGAAACATATATAAGGACGCCACTGACCGGGAGCCCTGCTATACGGTACATATGCGCAATGAGCGATATGATTATTAATTGCAACCGCAGGTCGCATTTACTATGAAAACAAGCATTTCTCGTCAGTCAGTCAGTCTGTCCGTCACCCCACGTCTCCATTATGGTCATGCCTCGTGACATCACGTGACATCATCAGGGATGGAGATCCCTGATGTCAATATTGGCCAGCAAGTCACATCTGACCTCAAACCCTTAGATCTCCATATATGGAGCTGACCTGTTCTGACATTCATATGTTGATCCTTCCCCATCCAACCTTCCTCTTCCATGTCTCCCTTTTGACTGATACCTGTCCATTCAAACTCTATAGACGGCCCACCCCAAAGTTATAATGCAGCCACACTAGTGGACCCCCCAGAAGCAAAGATTTGAGTTAAAAACCTTCGCTGTGAAAGAACATATATTCAAACAAACGATTGTTCCAAGCTCGTAGCGTGGCACTATGAGCTTCTATATGGTCTGCTATATTTCAATAGCTAAGGTTTGAAATAATGGTTAAAGTGGCTAAAAGCTATGGTGACACAGATGCGTTCCAGGTCTCTAAACCAAGGACCTGCTGAGAGCCACTATGTTCGCTATTTTGGAAATGGTAGCAGTTAAATGGTTACTTTTGCGACGTTCTATTTTCGTTCTGAGCTGACGCATCTGCCCCTATAGGGGTGTGCAGACGTACTGTACTACAGTGGGTATGAGAAAAAGTGAAGGGGAAAAAAAAGAACTCACTGTGAGTGTTAAGCATCAAATATGTATTATATATAACGGCTTGGAAAGTGACAGAAAATTGAGAGCAAAGGAATGGATTATAACTCGGTCTACGTTTGATTGTGAATACAATGTGCTGTCTATGTTCACACATGCATGGACGTTTCACATGAGCTGTCCCTTAACACCTGTTCGGACTTCCAACCATCAGTAAAGAACAAAATGCTGGAGGGATGGTGGAGGAAGGCATGCTGATTATACCATCACATCTGCTGGTGGGAGAAGAGCTACTGAGAAGAGGTTGGCACAGAATCTGCATTTATGTTTTCACAATGAACCTGAAATATATAGTCCTATTTCAGGACCAGGACCAGTGTTTTTCATTACGCTTTCATGTGCTGCTATCCTGGGTTTGAGTTATTATGGTGATTTTACTTGTATGTCTTTCGCCAGAATGAAATAAAACAAAATATAAGGCATCCGCCTCTAAGAGTTTGTTTTGGTCAAAACAAGCTATATTCAAAGGCCCATAACTACAAAATGTCCTTTCCGGGTGAAAGAAAAGGCGACCACCAGACAGCCTTTGGTTACATCCTGGACACATCGTGGGTCCCATGGGTCGACAAAATAATGTAAAAACACTAAAAAAACATCGGCAGTGGCGGAAGAATTAATGAATAACTAACCTGACAATCATTTAGACAAGCATTATCTTGTGAGGACAATGGTTCCTCACAATGTCTATTCCTCAAATTCTACTCCTACATGCGTGGACATTGGGCTTCACAAGTGTAGCAATTTATGCCCCCCGTCCCACATTCCGCAACGCACACGCACGCACAAACGCAGTCTCTCTCTGTCCGTTTATCTCGGTGTCTTGTGTGCTCTCGCTCCCCTTAGCTTTGCCTTACGTGACTGGAGCTCATATCAGGGAGAATAATTTATGGCGTCCATGAATAAGACATGCTGTGGATTCCACATGATTCAGGCCCTCTGCCGTAGAAACACACACACACAGGGCTTTATTTGGACAGCCGGGTGATTGAGTGATCAGTGTTTGCCGCTCGGCTGTTGGCAAACACATGTCAGTGAAACTGTGTCATGCAACGAGTCCTCCCGAGGAGAGGAGAGGAGAGGAGAGGAGAGGAGGGGAGGGGAGAGGAGAGGAGAGGAGAGAGAAATATCCTTTACTGATTCCACAGAGGGAAATCCAGGCGCCAGAAACAGCACAGCAGTAAAAGTTGTAGATGTACAATAAAGACACCCTCAAACAAACACTCTCATCCCGCCTGTGGCAGAACAAGAGGCTCCGTCAATAAATATTAAACTATACAGATGACAGACATATATACTGTACACCCTCCTCCTGCTTCATGAAAAATAGTAGCAAGCTAAGCATAATAGTTAGGACAGGTCAGAGCCATAGAGTAAGACATTGAGGGGGCAGAAAACAGCCTGGTCACGTGGTTCATGTACTCACGCGAGCCCATAGACTGGAATGCATTCCGTAACTTCCGACAAACCAATAGAAGTTTATGTATGAAGTGAACGGAGTTGTCGTAACTCTGTCTTACTATGGCTCTGCGACAGGTAGGAAACGTTACAGGCAATCTTGGAACCAATCGGCAAATACAAGCTCACAACGCGTCGCTTCACGCCACGTTGTGAGCTTGTAGATCGGCTATTTACACTATACTACTAATCAAACATTTGTTTTCTAATATATGGGCTTTCTTAGATTTCTTCATGCAATTACTGAAATAAATCATTGAATTTGATTTGAATTCATGGCATTTCTTTTTAGCTTTTTCTTGGGAATGTTTTGTGAAAAGAATTTAAATAATAATAATTAAAAACAAGATGTATATAGGAAACAAAAAAATAAAGGGACCCATAAAAATGTGTCTGCGACACGCAAATGGGTCCCGACCCAGTGTGTGCGTAAATGCTACTAAGTCACGGCTGGACTGACGCAGCCCCTCCCCCTTCTGTCAATTCAGGAAAGAAGAACAAAGAAGAGATGAAGGAGAAGGATTCTCTGTTTGTTTCAGTGAGCGCGTGTGCGTGTGTCCCAGCGCATCAATCACTGTCACCATGTCATGATGTCACCACACACCAACCAATTACAGGTCGGCTGTCACCATGATTTCACCACGCGCTAACCAATGACAGGCAAGCGGCTGCTGGAGCGCCTCCGAAGCAGCTCTGGTGCGGAGGACAGGTAATGGAATGGTTAATGGAAAGTGTTAACACTATCACTGCGCGCACGCACGTGCACACACACACACTTTCAGGTGGCTGTCACCTGTCTGTGTGTGGCAGCTGTCCCCTCATCAGTGTCAGAGCGTTGATGAGATAGGCAGGCAGCAGGTGTGACCATCCCTCACCATTTAACCGCTGCACGCACGCACGCACGCACGCACGCACGCACGCACGCACGCACGCACGCACACGCACACGCACACGCACACGCACACGCACACACAGTACAGCCTTTCAAGCCTGTCTCCAGCTATATTGGTGTGCAATAGAGCGTCGCAGTCCCGCCCCCTCGAGAGACCCGGAAAATAAATCCCTGTTCATTTTCCCCCGACTTTTCAGAAAGTATTTATTTAAAGACATTTACGCCGTGGACAAAGCCAACTCTTGTCGTGACAAATCATGACAATAAACACAATGTTTTGGGCCAAACAAAGAATTAGAAAGTAGAAAAAAACAGCAGGTTACAACACTTTTTTGTTGTTTTTTGTCTTTGTAATTATTTGTTTGGTCCGAAATATTGTGTTTGTTGTCATGATTTGTCACGACTCCAGTTTGCTTTAAATAAATACTTTTTGAAATGTCTATGGGAAAAATGCATTGGGATTCATTTCCTGGGCCTGGCGTCACCATGAAAGGGGACGGGACTGCGACGCTCTATTGCCCTCTCAGGTTCCTGATTTATGATTTATTTCCAGGCACACCGGAAATAGCAGATCTACAAGCTCACAACACCTCACAGCACGATGTGTTGTGAGCTTGTAGATTGGCTATTTTCAGGTGCCCATCACCGACGTGCAACTAGGTACATGTTTGAGTCACTCCCACGTTCTAAAACATACACAAGTGAGACTGACTTCACTTCCCTGTCAGACAGACAGCCAGGCTACAGCAGAAACAGACAGTGGCGGAAAAAATGCTCAAAAAATTTACTTACGTAAAAGTAGCAATATTGCAATGTAGATTTGTACGTGACAAAGTTTCATGGCAATCGGCAGCTGTGTTCATGATCTGAGGCATTTTGGACAAAACGGGCCAGTCCTGCAATCTTTGGAAGGTGTTTTGCAAAAATCACAAAAAAAAAACACTTTTCTTTGTGAAAAGGACAATATGTCTTTGAAATGAAATAACACTGCTGTGGATTCCCTCAAAACCCCCGTTTGGGATTTGAGATCTACGGCCAGGCAAAGGAAAAACCATGTGTGCGTACTTTTTTACAGGCAATTCCAGTCTTTCACTCTCATAGGACACACCGCAGAAAGCAAACAACAGTGCCAGTTCACAGCCATATAAATGACACAGAAATATCCACTTTCACTGCATAGTTAAACAACCACATCACATGATGTGAGGCAAGCTTGATTTTACTGATGAAAAAGAACAGTTTCCTTTAGTGTAATTACTTGATTTCATAAATTACAATGTGTTCTCGTTGAAATGTATTATACAAATAATCTTGTGTGTGTGTGTGTGTGTGTGTGTGTGTGTGTGCGCGCTCCCTTGCGTGAGAGATAAATTACCGTTACTCTACAGCCATAAAACAAAATGTGCGCATATTTTTCCACCATATTTGATACAAGTTTCCTTTTCCCTTCCATATTATCACTGTTGGTGTGAATCCTTGTATCTCCATATTTCATGTTTTAATTTTTTTGTAAATTATTGCTTTGTGTCACACAAAAAGCAAGAGGCTCGTTTCCGTTAAACATTCAACACTCAAAACAACTGCGTAACAGAAACAACAACTACACACAATCTAGGGTCTATTGTACCTGTACATGTTTATGGGAACTCAGAGCACAAACGTCTCTGAGTGACTGAGACATGTGGCAAAAACTGGCAATGCAACGTTTATTTCAGGACGTGCATGCGGATAAAGAGACAGCCACAGTTCATCATGGTAGTGAAATATGTCGCTCTGATCCTCCCATGCTGAGTCCAGGCACGTCTACCTCTGAATCAACTCTACGTCAAACCAAACCACGATTTATACATGAATACTACATGATCTGTTTACCACACTTTATACTGTACATCTACTGTTTACCACATGTTGTACACGTGTGTTTTTTTGCAAATAATGCAGATTCAGACCTTGATTCACCACAAACTAATGCCAAGCTGAAAAAAAGGAGATGAGTCAATTCAGGAAGAGAGGAATAAAGAGAAATACATTATGTATTATAGAAGTACATAATGTACACAGTTATTCCATTCTTATAATGTATGTATTTTATCTGTGATATGGATCTCCCTGGGTCTGAAATAAAGTATTGATTGATACATAGAATATGGTATTATACTATTATGTTTTAACCACATTTATGTAAGCATTATCCCAGCGTATCTTTATATTTTGAGTAAATAGCTGTAATAAAGTTAAATCTTTGTTGCTTTGGTATATAATGCAGCAAACACAGACAACAGGTAATAACAAGCCGCTGAGGATTCCCCGTAGATGTCTGCCTCGCACAAATAATCAATTCATTCACTTAATGGTCAGATATTCACACAGTAGTAGTTTTAACCAAAAAAATATATTAGGGGATTGAGGTCTATGGCCTTCTGGATGTGTGCACAAGAAACCTTCACGCTGATTACTGGTTTGCGAAATTAGCCATTGACGGACGGATGGAAAAAGACCACAAATGGTTTTCAAGCTTGCTAAGAAACAGCACGCTATCGAAATTCACCTACAGTATTGGAAAAGGAAGGTGGGGATGAGTTTAATGAATAATCCTTGCTTGCATATTATCGTCTCGGTCGGTCGGAAACCTCATACACTAATTATGTCCAAAACGGTTTACTTTTCAGGATTGAAATCAAAAACAGAGTAGCAGCATTTGAGCTTGCAGATCTGCTACTTGTGATGCTTTTGTGTGATACTGTACTATGATCAAGTAGTTAGTATAGGGCATTCATTTACAATAATACTGTACTATGATCAAGTAGTTAGTATAGGGCATTCATTTACGATCAAAAAACACAAAAACGTAGAATATGGAGATAAGAGGTTTCTGCCCCGACAGCGACGATATATGAGTGGTTTTCAAACAGTGGTCTGGGGACCACTGGTGGTACCCGGACCGGTCCGGGGACCACCAGTGATCCGGGGACCACCAGTGGTCCGGGGACCATCAGCGGTCCGGGGACCACCAGTGGTCCTTGGGGGGGTTCCAGGTGGTCCCCAGCTAAATGATAGAGAGTTGGTAAACAAATGGACCCTTATTAGATCTTTTACTCTTGAGAGCATAAAATGAAACCAAATGGACCAAGAGTTAAATTATTGTTAAACATCATTAATTTACAATACGTCTACAGTCTTCACAATTAGAGAATGTAGAAGAACTGGTATTTTCATCAACATGTAATTGTGGACAAAATCCTATCCAACAACGACAACATATTTAGTTTTGTGTCTGAGAGACTAAATCTGCTCAAATGCTTTGATTGATTGAAATATTTATTAACAATTTGCAGAATTACAGTACATTTTACGGCCAAGCTACACCAGGCTTTTCTCGCGTGTTTACCCTAAACGCGCGGCCCGCGTGTGCGTTTTTTAAAATAGGACTGGACCTAAATTAAACGCACGCGCGGGAGAAAACGCGCGAGAAAATCCTGGTGTAGCTTGGCAGTCAAGCAAAACTCAATACAAAGACTGTTAACTGTGAGTGGACGACCCAATTAAGCATTACACTTGTTTACAATTTGCTGAATAAATAATGGGCCTTGATTTGAAAAGGGTTGAAAAACACTGATATATGAGGATGATATATTGGAGTGATACAGATGTCCCACATATAGCCCCACAATACGGGCCCCCAAAAATCTCTCTTCCCCCATAAGCCCCTGTGCCTCCCTCCCGCCAGGCCCAATAAGGACGGAAGCCATAGTCACATGGGAGCTGTTATGCGTCGGCCCAGGTTTCTGTAGCGGACACACAAGCGATGGAAGCTGTGGCTTCCTGCTCGTAGAAACCCCATACCTAGCCCATTAAGTCCTGGAACGCATGTGTGTCACCAAAGGTTTAACCACTTTTATCATTATTTTAAACTTTAGCTGTTGAAAAATAGATCTGCCATTTGTTTTTACAAAATAGTGAAAATGTGTGCAAACATGTATTCTTTCACAGCGAATATTTTAACTCAAGTCTTTGCTTCTGGGGGGGTTCCTGGAACAAACTACATTCAGATGGGGGTCCGGCGGGCCAATTACATGTAATTCTGGAGGTCATTGACATTAAATAGTTTGAGAACCACTGACATAGAAACAGATTTAGAAGACATTTTGTAGAATGGGGTCCTCCGGTCTTAATGAGCTAGGGATTCCACCGCGCTGCGGAGCCCCTGCGCCGCATGCTTCCCAGGTCCGTGACATCAGAATGACACAGCTGCCATCGTTGTGTTGCTTCTAAAGTTTCGTCTCTCGCGGGAAGATGTCGTAAATCCAGAGTGGACAGCTAGTGCCGACGTTGCGGGGACAGCTGCTTTAGCATTCTTCACATAATGGTTTTCTTTTTTCTTTTTATTTTAAGTTAACGTTCTTTTTCTTTTCTTTTCTTTCCTGTTTGAGATTCGACGTCACTGTTCTCGCACAGAAGCAGTGCGTTTTCTCAAGTACGGTACTTAGAGTTACAGGTACTTTATTCTACTCCATTACATCTCAGAGGCAAATATTGGACAATTATTTGAAAACCTTTGTTACAGCTTATTTTGAATTTTACTCTGAAAAAGTGTATTTGAAAATAGCAGGTCTACAAGCTCACAGCATGACACGTTGTGACATTTAATAGAGCGTCGCAGTCCCGCCTCCTTTCATGACGACGACAGGCCCGGAAGATAATCTCCCATTCATTTTTCCATAGACGTTTCAAAAAGTATTTATTTAAAGACATTTATAAATAAACACAATGTTATGGGCCGATCAAATAATTAGAAAAAAAAAAGAGTTGTACCCTGCCCTTTGTTCTTCTTTCTAATTGTTTGATTGGCCCAAAATAAATGTGTTTGTTGTCATGATTTGTCATAACAAGAGTTGGCTTTGTCCGAGGCTTAAATGTCTTTGTGTTGTTTTTTTTAAATATCTATGGCAGGGGTTTTCAACTAATTATGAACCAGGGACCACCACCCTGACTGAGAATCTACCTGGGGAACACTTTGTGTTGGGAGGGGGGATATGGGTGTGGTCGTGTGGGGGGGAAATAAACCTTCCATATTAAACTCATGTTGCTGTTCATTGTAACTTACTGTATGTATGAGCGAGCAGACACATGCGATTAATTATGGGCACATTTCCTGATAATGGTGACTCAACCAGGCAAACCGGTACAGTTTCCCTTGAGATTCTAACTCCCTTTTCTGTGGAAGTTCTTTACGTCCGACCCAGTAACTGACAACATCGACACGTCATCATCATTTACTGCATTGTTTCTCAACTTGTGGTCAATACAATAAATTAAAATACAAATCTTCACCTTCCTACATTAATAAATGCATGGTCAGGGACCACATGCAATACCTTCACGGACCACCAGTGGTCCACGGACCACCTGTTGAAAACCCATGATCTATGGGAAAAATTAATGGTGGATTCTCTTCCGGGCCTGTCGTCGTCATGAAAGGAGGCGGGACTGCGACGCTCTATTAAAAAGCTCACAATGTGTCGACACTTGTAGATCGGCTATTTTCAAATGGACAAAATTAATATGGGTTGAAGTACGTTTAATCCAAATCTACAAAGTAACTAGTAACTAAAGTTTTCAAATAGTGGAGTAAAAGTACAATGTTTGGATCCGAGATGTAGTGGGGTAGAAATATTGGAAATTGGAAAAGCTCAAGTAGTAGTACCTCAAAATAGTCAAGTTGTTAGTTTAAGTTTCCACCACTGTTACTCGGTTCCCCTTATAGTTATGTCAGTTTTACTTAAAGAGTATTTTTACATTGCTACTCTCACTAAGTAAAACATCCGAGTACTTCTTCCAACGTTGCAAGTTTTTATTTTGTTAAATGTTGTCATTTTACTTTTTGTGGGTAGTCATCGACATCGGCGTTCTCTCGCGGGGAATGTAAGAAATGACATCGGTCTTGTGAGCAGTCCCGCGGTGAGAGCGGGGAGAGAGATGGAGCGGTACATGAAACATTTATCAGCGCGGGCGGATGACAACAGTCTGCAGTGGGAACGCCACTACTTTACAGATCACTTCATGGATGCTGCGCTATTGATTAAGGAGGAGGGAAGAAGAGAGAAATGACACCATCCCTTCTCTGCGTGGGGAATAATTTCTAAACTAAAGCAAGCGTGGGACTGGGACTGCACTTTGTCTTTGTCTTTATCTCATACCATATGTTAGCCCTGTCGTTATTGGGGAAAGAATTGGATTATTCAGTGAGTCAGAATTATCCGTCTTATTAAATAGGCATACCCTTTGTTTAGCCGTTTGCAAATTATTAATATTATTATTGTTATTGATTTATTTTTCACTGAATCAAAAAATCAGGACTTCAGGAAACCGGTTTCAAATCTGCAGGTAGAAGAGGAAAGCTACATAGCTTAGTGGAGCTTTTTTTTTTTTTTTAAGGAAAAAAATAAAATAAAAACACATTGTATTTTGAATAGTTCAGTATCTATAACAGCAAGTACAAGTAGTTCCAGTACAAATTTGACAAAACAATTTTCACATATATTTGTCCATATCTGTAGCCTAGTACTTTGACTCATTCTGGAGTTATGTTGATTCCCGTCGGCTAAAAGAAAATATGACGAAAAATGTTGGTTGACTGCCTTTTTTCACAAACGAAAACTAAGAGATCAAGTAGAATAAGTCATTATATGTTTGGTTGCGCTCGTGCGTTGCACTCATGCAACCAAGCGCAAAATTAGCCATTATGACATCATCAAGGCCCGGAAAAAAACATTTTATTCAACTAAATCAACTGTAGATTTAGTCAACTAAAATCTTATGATATTTAGTCGACTAGAACTAGAGTCAGAATAAAGATAAAACATTTCAGACGAATTTTACGCAAAAGACTATGCTCAAAATCTACGTCAAAATCAACACTGGTTGTGTAGCCTATACTTTGTCCACCCCTGTAAACGGTCACTGTAAGCAATTAAAACAAAGTAAGGAACAACCCAACAGAGTAAAACGCTGTCCCTCCTTTACACAAAAGGATTTTAATGAGACCCAATTACACATTTCCCATGCAGGGATTGGGAAATGGCTGCAGTCTCACAAAAGTCACGGTGTCTCTTTCTGTTTGAGTGGAAAGCGTATTCCAGACCGCTTTACGGCCCAGTGAAACCTTTGATATGGTGGCACTGGTCTGATTCATCTGTGTTGTGGGGGAACACTTAACAAATGACAGACAAACAAATGGGTTTACTTTTTTATCATCTGGGAACTTTCTATTTATACATCTCGTTATTAAAAAGGAACCTGTCGCCCATTTTCAACATATACGCATCGCCACATAAATGTTCATAATAAAGAAACTCTAGAAGGAGGAGAAGATCATTGTAGAAGAAATAAAACGGAATCTCATGGATAACATTTGAGCGTGTGTAGTTTAAATGAATATCGTCTGTGTCGGGTGGAAACCTCACATGTCCAAAACAGTCACGTTTTCAGGGTTCCAATTAAAAAAAACAGCGAAAGCAGCAGTTAGACAAACTGGAAAACGCTGCGTTTCAAGCTTGCGGATCCGCCGCTTTTGATGCATCTGTGTGACGCAGTATGATCAAAAAACAAACAAAAAAGAAAACACCAAAAGTGAAAACATGGAGGTCTTAATGCGGAGCACGGGGAGATGAATGAGGGCCATTTGCAGGAAGCGCTCTACCAGGCAGACAGGATGTAGACGTGGCAGACAGGATGTGGATGGACTCACTGTGTGCCAGGCCAGGGAGAATGGAACAGCACAGTGATGTGCGTCCATGATAATAAAGGCTTTAGAGTTAAAGCTCTGTACGTGCACAACCATTCATCACAATCACCGTTGTGTGTGTGAGGCAAATAGCATTACATTCCATTACCGCTTCTGCACACGGGCGGATGTGGGCGCGCACAAGCACACAGGTCTGACGGTTATGTAGATAAAAACCATTGCGGGTTGTGTCCATCATAAATCAGCACGCCTACTTTGCTGTGTGTGTGTGTGTGTGTGTGTGTGTGTGTGTGTCTCTCTGTCCTTCACATGTCTGCTTCACAGCATTTTATGTCCACGGAACACAGCCGTCACGTTACGGACGCTGCTTCATTCTGACATGCAGGGGCATCGTTTGGGGTTCCAGAGGATGACAATTTACCACTACCCCTAACCGTCACATTTCAACCTCAAAGGTAGGCTACAGTACTTGAGTGCATGTGCTTACTGTAGTTACGTTCCACCACTGCACACAATGGACCACATAATAATACATCAAAATGCTCAGAGTTAAATTAACACTCCAGAATATCACTGTGTCGGCTGAACAACAAGAAAACAACGGTTTGTTGGCTTATGGTTCAGCATCACTACTGGGATCAGTTCAACCCAGTGACTGGTTATTTCCCTGAAGCAGAGCAGGGAAACACAGACGTCAGTCTGTGACATTGAGGGTCCAGGCATGGAACGAACCCTGGCTCTCACGCACTAACCAGGCCCCCAGGGCGGCTGGCCAACGTTGAAGACGTGAATACCCTATACTGGCCAAACGTTCAGTGACATGTTCCAAAAGTTGACCTCAAAGTTGAGACAAGAGCCAACCATAGCAAAGAGTGGTACTTCCGTCAGTCTTCCAAGTATGTATGTACACACACACACACACACACACACACACACACACACACACACACACACACACACACACACACACACACACACACACACACACACACACACACACACACACACACACACACACACACACACACACACACACACACACACACACACACACACACACACACACACACACACACACACACACACACACACACACACACACACACACACACACACATTTCTCCCCTACTCTATGGCACTATTGCACATGTGTGAGTGTGTGTGCCCCACTGTGGATACGCTGGTGTCTCTTCAGATTACTAGAGTAATCTCACTGTTCGCAGCGGAAGGGTTTCTCTCCAGTGTGGACACGCTGGTGCGTCTTCAGACTATCTGACCTACTGAAACTCCTGTAACAACGTTCACACTGGAAGGGTCTTTCTCCGGTGTGGCGACGCTGGTGTGCCGTCAGGTGACCGGCATCTTTGAAACTATTTCGGCAATGTTTACATAGGAAGGGTCTTTCCCCAGTGTGGAGACGCTGGCGTGTCATCAGGTTACTTCATTGACACATTCATTCGCACAGTTTACAAAGGAAAGGTTTTTCCTGTGGAGACGCTGGTGTCTCCCGAGACTGCTTGCGTGACTGAGACTCTTTTCACACTGTTCACAGACGTGGCTTTTCGCAGAGACGGAAGCTCTAGGACAGTATTTTTTTTAAATATATTAATTGAAAATTAGATGTAGGAAACCAAAAATAAAGGGACCCAAACAAATGGGTCCCGAACCAGTGTTTGGGGACAACTGATGCAGATGACCGCACCTTCTTTTCATTTACTTGGATGCTGTGGGACATTTATTGTGTAAACTGGGAGCAAATGTCTTACCGCTCTATTGTACACACACACACACACGTGTGCGCACACACACGCACGGAGAGGGACGGGTGTGGAGGTACAGTATTGACCGAGAGTTGAGCCAGTGCTAATGACCTCCTCAGGGAACGCGCGCACGCACACGCACACGCACACGCACACGCATGTGTTCACTCATGAGGAAATGGACGATGAGGGAGTAGGAACCCCCACAAAGATCGTTTATCAGCTTCAGATGTCACTCGTTTGTCCGTCCTGTGTCTCTCTGGGAGTTCTCTCTCTCCTGATTGGATGAGATCGGTATCCCTGGACATTTTTGTTTCAGTTTAGCTGAAAAGCCGAGATACTAGAGGAGGTTGGGGGGGCTGTTAATGAACAAACAATCTGTAACGGTGATTGCCAGGGGAATAGAGAGCTTATTATTAGAGACTTATTAGATGACTTATTTTAAACAATTAAAAGATAATTTACACCCCCTCTCGAATGTATCCATTTCATGACTCTGATGAAGACCGCAAGGTGGAAACGTTAGTTGTTCTGTATACTTAGCACCTAATAAAAGGCTCTAAATGTCCGTGCTGCTCCAGTGTCCTCTCCTCCTTCTGTATCCATTTCTACCTTTGAGAGTACACAAATGGAACCGATCCCATTTGTACTAGAAGTAGAGGAGGCAAGGATCTGTGGTAGAGTTGATATTTTCCTACGGAAACCATTTTGGTTCCTACGGAGAACTGGGTCAATTTGAGACGTTATGTGGTTAAGCAGAAGAGAATTGTAGATTTTAGCTGGCAAGCATACAGTATACCTCTGTAGTTCCCAGGCTGCTTTCTTGGGTATGAGGTCAGATATGGAGAAGGCGGTGGGTTTGTTGCCCTTTTACATGTTTTGTTGCAGAACATGAGGAGCTCTTCAAAATAATTCATGCTTCCCGATGAAGGCAGGAATACGGTCAGGTCCAGGATTTTTTATGAATAGCGTTTTATAGCGCTTTTCCAAGTGCTCAAAGTGCTTACAATGGTGAAGCGGCGAACAGTCGACGCCAGCGTCCTGACTTTTCCCACATTCCCACACCAATGGTGGTGAGCTACCATGCGAGGCACCGTCTCATAGGAAGCAATGTAGGGTTCAATGTCTTGCCCAAGGACACTTCGACATGTGGACAGGAGGAGCCGGCATTCGAACCGCCGACCTACGGATCAGTGGACGACCTGCTCTACCTCCTGAGCCACAGCCTGTTCAAGCCGCTGCCACACCCACGGCCGGGCAAGCGTTACAGGAGCATCGGGAGCAGCACTACCAGACTTCTGAACAGCTTCTACCTGTCAGCGATTAGACTGCTGAACAAGAGCTAAGCCTGAGACCGAACTGATTCATGCAGACTTTTTATTTACATTCGTACATTTTATTTATTATACACTCATAATATTATGAGTTATGCACTTTATGCTCCTCTTTTCTGAGTTTTCTCTATCTTCACTGCAATGATGAGCCTGCACAACCAAGTTTTTCACCCACCTTACTTGTAATGTGATGTGACAATAAAGATTGATTCTGATTCTGCCCTTTGATGATGGTCTGCAGTTTGTCCATTGAAAAGGGGTCTGTTCTGATAGGCAGTTTGTCGGAGACCTTTAGGTTATAGAGTGGAGCACTTAAAGTCGACTGGCTGCTGATGAGGATTTGATCAGACTCACAAATGGATACCATTAGTATTCTCTCAAGTTAAATGAACAGAGCATTTCACAGTGTGTATATTCGCCTGAACGGAAAGACATCTGAAACGGTGTTAACAAAGAGTGTGAAGAACAAAGCCAGAGCAGAACTAGTTTTTAATGCGTTTCATAACGAGTCTCTGTTGGGTGGAAACCTCATATGTACAAAACGGTTGCTTCTCAGGATTCAAATTCCAAAGTGCCGTAAAATAGCCAAACTACAAGCTAAAGCGTGTCGCATCGAGGCGCGTTTTGAGCTTGCAGATCGGCTATTTTAGCGATTTCTGAGTGACAATGAAATATGATGAAGTAGGCGATACTGAAAAAGAAAACATAAAAAGTTATAATATGTAGATAAGAGGTTTCTAGCCTCATTCGCATGCATGCAGGCGAGTGGGAGCTTTTAATTGAAAATGGAGATTTGCCCATTTTTTAAGTCCTGATTATCATAGCAGGTGGAGAGCAATTAGAATACATGAATGGTGAAACGATGATGTCCATATGCGTGTGTGGAGCGCTGCGGGCAAATTAACATGCCGCTATACACCGCTACATCTGAGGGTTTACGTGCACGCACAGAGGCACCGCGCACACACACGCGCACAACACAGATCATCTTTAACATTTGGCCCACATTAAAAGAAAAAAAGAGAGAATATATCATCTCCAAATGAGGGAGGGAGGGGGCGAGAGAGAGAGAGAGAGAGAGAGAGAGAGAGAGAGAGAGAGAGAGAGAGAGAGAGAGAGAATGTGAGTGAGTGAGTGAGTGAGTGAGTGAGTGAGTGTGTGAGAGTGAGAGAGAGAGTGAGTGTGTGAGAGTGAGAGAGTGAGAGAGAGAGTGAGTGAGTGAGTGAGTGAGTGAGTGAGTGAGTGAGTGAGTGAGTGAGTGAGTGTGAGTGAGTGAGTGAGTGAGTGAGTGAGTGTGAGAGTGAGAGAGTGTGTGAGTGTGTGTGTGTGTGTGTGTGTGTGTGTGTGTGAGTGAGTGAGTGAGTGAGTGAGTGAGTGAGTGAGTGAGTGAGAGTGAGAGAGAGTGAGTGTGTGAGAGTGTGAGAGTGAGAGAGAGATGTGTGTGAGAGAGTGAGAGAGAGTGAGTGAGTGAGTGAGTGAGTGAGTGAGTGAGTGAGTGAGTGAGTGAGAGAGAGAGTGAGTGTGTGAGAGTGTGAGAGTGAGAGAGAGAGTGTGTGTGTGTGTGTGTGAGAGAGTGAGAGAGTGAGAGAGTGAGTGAGTGAGTGAGTGAGTGAGTGAGTGAGTGAGTGAGTGAGTGAGAGTGTGTGAGAGTGAGAGAGTGAGAGAGTGAGTGAGTGAGTGAGTGAGTGAGTGAGTGAGTGAGTGAGTGAGTGAGTGAGTGAGAGTGTGAGAGAGAGTGAGTGTGTGAGTGTGTGAGAGTGAGTGAGTGTGTGAGAGTGAGTGAGTGAGTGAGTGAGTGAGTGAGTGAGTGAGTGAGTGAGTGAGAGAGTGAGAGTGTGTGAGAGTGAGTGAGTGAGTGAGTGAGTGTGCGTGATCACTGGTGTGAAGGGTCCTAAATGGCAGCTGACCCAAACATGGGGGTGGACCTGTGAAATTTGTGCCGAGACCCAATTGGTTCTGAGATTTTGACGAACATGGATGGACCTGTGAAAATTGGTTTTAAGGTCTGTGTGGACCCGACATCTCTATTTATTTTTCTTAGGTCAGACCCGGACCCAAATTGGGCCGTTGAAGATTTATTTCCAAGCTCCAATTTGCACCGAAATATAATAAAACCGAACCCGAAGTCCGATTCATCTTGTTGAGTCAATGTTAAAGTAAATACCCAATTGCTGTCAAAAATGCCCTGTAAAAAGTACACTCCAGCGACGTAGACAATTCAAAACAATATTACATGTTTTCAACTTGATGAAGAAGGAATCCATGACTGGGGTGTATATAGTCTGTGTTAATTTTGACAGCAACATTTTATATAGTCAGTCTTTTGAACAAACTTTCATTCAGATTTAGTCATATTTTAGTCATCTGAAACGTTTTAGCTTTTAGATAACTTCTGTAAATCTACAGTGGATTTTGTCATCAAAAAGATATTTTGGGCGGGCCTCGATGGCGTCGTGCTGGCTGATTTTGCACTTGAAAATAGCTGATCGCAACTTGAGCTTGTAGATCTGCTATTAACAGCTTTATTGCCAGACTAGTCATTATAAGAAGTTACGTTGACTGCGAACTGGGGGCATGGGGGTCCGTAGCCTAATTCATGTCAAAGTGGGGGGTTCTTGAAATTAAACAGGTTGAGAATCAGCCGTAAAAATCTTCTCTTGTGGGGGTCCTTGGCATATCCACAGGCTAATAAATGTCAATTTAGGGGTCCTTGATATGAAAAAGTTTGGGAACCACTGGTGTAGAGTATAGGACAGCTGAGAACGCAGGGTGGAGTCGTCCGTCATCTGCGAACTGACACACTCTTATAATACATCATCATTATATGCACGCACACGCGCACACGCACACGCACACGCACAGTGAAAGCATGAGAAAGTTAACATTTTCTCAGCATTGCAGCCAGGGTTCGTTCAGTTTACACTCTAGGGTTTCACATTGTAAAACACGTTCACTTTCGCGCACAAATTGCACAAATTGCAAATCGACAGCTCTGTGTAGATCGGCAGATTGTTTCAACTACTGTGTGACACTAGATAGCATGACGAAGTACGGCAGTGAATTGTACAACCAGAGAAACCAAGACGAAATACGGAGATGAGAGCTTTCTGACAAACAGAGATGCTATGTTTTATACCGTTGCTTTCGGCCAACCTACAGCTTCACGTGCAACAGCATCAAAGCAGATACACAAGCTCGGGACTGGAGCTTGTAGGTCTGCCACTTCCACTTTTGTTACTTTTGAATATGAACCCTGAAAAGTAACAGTTTTTGAGGTTATACGGTACCGACTCATTCAACTGCAGAACAAACCTGTAGTTGTTGCATTGTGCAGTGTGCATATTACGTGCGTCATTGTGCCTCCAGTGTGTGTGTGTGTGTGTGTGTGTGTGTGTGTGTGTGTGTGTGTGTGTGTGTATGTGTGTGTGTGTGTGTGCGTGTGTGTGTGTGTGTGTAATGGCACGCCTCCAAGCTGCCAACCAAACTGAATCTATCCATCTGGTATCCCAATAATCATGACCCTTACTGTCTACACCATGGACAGCATCAGACCATAGAGTCTGTCTCATATATTAAACGGCTGTAATATTTACAAAGGACTGTATATAGCCAGGCATGACAGAATTGTTGCCAAAGATGTGTCGCCTATGGTTGTGTTTCACAAAAACTCCTGTGTGAAACCGGAAATGTTTCAATGCAATGACCCAACCGTATTTGCAAATATAACTGCAAATACACCAGATGTCATTATAATTGACGTCTGGACAGCAGAGAGGTTTTTCTATTGGAAGTTGGCAAAGCAGACAAAGCAGCTCGCAACATACAATCGCAATCTCAATCTCCTCCATTATAGGCAGTCGGTCTATTTGGAGCAAGTTATTTTTGTACCTAATAATTTTAGGTAATATGACAGACTGAAGTGACCAATGTTGGCTGTGAATAAGTTCATGTGCATGTGTTGTCTATATTCTGTACATTTAAGGCTTGTTTGGATTCAAGCACTGAGACACATGATGTTTGTGGGATATCAAAAGCAACTGAAAAATATTTGTGCCCTTGATAATGTATTTTATAAATGTGGACTCAAATAAATACATTGAAAGATTGTGTGTGTGTGTGTGTGTGTGTGTGTGTGTGTGTGTGTGTGTGTGTGTGTGTGTGTGTGTGTGTGTGTGTGTGTGTCTCTCTCTCAGACAGTGGTGGAAAGTAATTAGGTACTGTACTTTAAGTAACATTTTGAGGTACTTTTACTTTAATGGAGTATTTCCAATTTCCAATACGTTCTACTCCACTAGAAATCGGATCCACTGGATTTATTTGAAAACTTTACTTACCAGATACTTTGTAGATTTTGATTATTACAACAAAACATATTAACCACTTCATTGCGGCCGATCTACAAGCTTACAATGTGTCGCGATGTGACACACTTTGAGCTTGTAGATCTGCTATTTTCCAAAGCTTTGTATACATTTTAAAACTTGAAACGGGACATTCTGCACAATGAGCACTTTTACTTTAGGTACTTTAAGTACATTTTCATGCCAATACTTATGTACTTTTACAAGTGCATTTTTAATTCAATACTTTTACTTGGAAACAGTATTTCTACATTGCAGTATTAAAAAAACTATTTTAGAAGGAGAAGATTAGATTGTAGACGTCGTGATTAACTTTTCCACCACTGGTGTCACGCTAAAGTGTTCACGTTAAAGATTTATGTCTACGAGTGCATGTTCTATATGTGTGTGTGTGTGCGTGCGCGTACATTCGTGCGTGTGTGTGCGTGCGTGTGTGTGTGGAGGCTCATGTTGCATACAGATGTCGCCACAAATCAATTAAAGTCAAAGGCAGAAGAACGTGTTTCATAAGCAGCGAAGAGCTGCAGCAGGTGCGCACACACGCACGCACGCACGCACACACGCACACAATGGGATGGGTATGCGGACGGAATGTGGGGTGGGGAAATTAAGAGATAATGGAACTGTCATTTGTCTTACTGTATATGCTGGTGTGTGTGTGTGTGTGTGTGTGTGTGTGTGTGTGTGAGAAATGTATCTGGATATATGTGGATACACATGTACTACATCAATGTGTTTCTATTTGCAGTATGAAAGCATTTTGTCTAGGAGATGATCAGTTGTATTGATCGTGGTTGTTATCATAAACATCATCTATCGATTGAGACGGAGGCTTTAGTTACATTCTATCGAGCTTGGAAATCGACCTTGGAAGCTATAGTAAATCAGGCATCACGACACGCCAAAAAAACATATTAATCGACTGAAAATCTTATATTTAGTCAACTAAAACAAAAACATTGAACTGCCTAAAATATCACTAGAATAATGGCATTCTATTCAAAACACTATATACGATTAAAACTAAATCAAATGTTATTAACACTGCGCTGGAATACTCTAAGATGCAAATACTTATCTACCTAGTCCTACCTACCTACCCACCCATCCACACTCTCTCGCATTGGTTCTCAAAGTGGGGTCCCCAGCTAAATTAGTTAATATAGCATCACAATCATTTTAACCACTTTATTTACTTTACTGTATGCAGCTCTGTATATGGCTCTTCAGAAATAGCTGATCTACATGCTTGTACATATGCTGCCCAACTTTTAATGTGGGGGGAAACAAGTGTTTGGAACATTTGTAATATATAAAAACACAAATCTGGGGGTCCCTGCCAAAAAAAAAAACACACGAAAAACACGTCATTTTCAGATGTGGATCCACGGCCAAATACATCTGGGGGTCCTTGGCACGAAAAAACAACTGATGTATCCATCCATCTATCTATGCGAGATTCCGATGAGTTCGAACGAGTTACAAGATGCAAACGGACTTCAACATTACATGTCTGCGCTACGAGAGGAGAATAGGTCCTGTACTTTATTGCGGCGGAGTTCATGAGAAAGTGTCATAAAAGCTTCACGTGAAGGAGCAGTTTGATGTTTCACTGATTTATGTCCTGTGTGACGATCCACCTCCACACCACACACACTCATGTGAGAGGAACTCGCTCATTACTGCACGAACGCGCACATGCACACGCTGTGACCTTGTATAGCGGCTATTTTTTCAATGCACAACATAAGCACGCAACTAAGCAAACTAAGAATCAGGATTTTAAAATGCCTATTCCTAACACTAAACCCAGACTGAATATTCCTTAATCGTAAAAAGGGTTATATACTGTATGAGATAGATAGATTAGACAGACAGACGGACATATAGACATAAGATATAGATAGATATAGATATTACCATACATAAACATCCTCTCTCTTGTGAGGACGCATGCAGGACAATAGACCTCATACCGTCTGTAACAAATTACACTACGTAAAATACTACTTGTGGGGACATGTGGCCCGATCACAAGTAGACAAGTACACGCACGCATGCACACACGCACAGCATCAGAGGTACAGTGCATGACATGCTTTCATGGCGCGCTGATGAAAAATGTGTGTAATAGAAAGGGGAGCGACGTGCCAAGTGTTCCTGCTCTCCCGTGTCTAATCCTCCGACCATTCCTGACAACATGATCCATGCCTGCTGACTCCCATTGACTCCCTCTCTCTCTCTCTCTCTCTCTCCCGCCCCGTCTCCCTCCCTCTCACTCTCATGGATATTAAAGCACAGTTTGGGCCGGGGCAAAGATAACACCATAAATTAGCCTCCATACTTCCACTCACTATACACACACACACACATGTACACGGACACACACACACACACACACACACAAACACACACACAGCAAAGTCGTTCACAGCTTGCATGCATGCACGCACAGGCACATGGATAACAATACACTCACTGGGTTGTGGGCAACACACACACAGACACACTTTAGTGCCTGTCAGCCAAAGCCATCAATCCAACATACAATGGGGAATATATCCGGGCCTGTGTGTGTGTGTGTGTGTGTGTGTGTGCGCTCAGCACCAGACAAGCAGTGATCAATGAGTGGTGTACAGCAATGTGATTAGCTGTGTGTTGCATGTGACTACACCTCAGAGAGAGAGAGAGAGAGAGAGAGAGAGAGAGAGGTTGGCCTGTCGGGTTAACAATGAATGTTGTGGTGCCGTTGTGTGAACAATCCCAGCGGCCTGTTAGGCTGGCAAGAACGAGGAGAGGAGAGGAGAGGAGAGGAGAGGAGAGGAGAGGAGAGGAGAGGAGAGGTCCCGAAACGGCCTATCATGACTTCTTGGGACAAATGTGAGCAAGCGTCAATGGCGTTTGACTGGAAGGTTTGTGCGATCATCCCAGGCACTTCCGTAATCCAGGAACACGGAAGTGCAGTTCTAAAAACCAAGACAAAAAGGTAAAGGTTTCATCTTAGGAATCGCTCCGGTTGCTACGGAGGCTTGCACTGTTTCTGTTTCTGCATAGTCATTAGCTTCTGTATTAGCCTTTGCACGCTCTTTTCTCAGAAACTACGGTGCTGTCCGTGGTGTTGAACAAATCACTGATGTCCGGAGGTCATTTCTAATTATCCGTTGATTGCGATTGGAACATTGGGGTTTTCTGGAGCAAGGATGGTCCTTGTCTTAGCTTGCTAGCATTGGAGCTATTACTGTTAGCATCCAAGATGGCGACAAACAGGACGGCTTCATAGTAAAAACATCTTATCACGTGGCACCCAAGCGCTACCTATTTTGTTCACCAGGTGGCACTCAATGTGTTAATACCCTATTGTGCTGAATATAAGACTGTTTGTTTTGCCAATGGAAATACCCTAAAAAACGGGATCGTATTTTTACCGGGGACAAGACTATTTGACATTCAAAGTTCTTTTCTGACAAATGAGTCTTGAAAAATGGGGGTCGTCTTATAATCAGAGTCATCTTACATTCGGCATAATGCAGTAATTTGACTGTCTTTACTGAGATGTTTCAATTCTGTTCCTGTACTTTCTGCCCCGACAGCAGCGACATAAATATCCGTATGGTCAGTCTTGACATGCAAAGTGTCCAGCATTTTAGTATGATGATGTCAAATGAACCAAAGTGTCATGTGTCAAGTCAGAGTTTTAGTGGTGAAAGCAACTATGAGGTCAAATGAACGTTTTAGTGATGATAGCAATGATGATGATGTCAAATGAACCAAAGTGTCATGTGTCAAGTCAGAGTTTTAGTGGTGAAAGCAACGATGAGGTCAAATGAACGTTTTAGTGATGATAGCAATGATGATGTCAAATGAACGGCTGACAGCCCACAACATGAGGTCATTCTCAGCTATTCCTCTGACCACCTGCTGCTCACACATTCACGCACACACTCGCGCACGCACGCACAAACACGCACTTAATACTAATCCAGGCATGCACTTAAACAGACACAGGAAGGAGCGCTCCCATGCAAAGCATTTGAAACAGATAATTGTAGTAAATTGTGATAAAGGACTGGAGTTTGATAAAGCAAACTCTTTGACGGTGTCGATCAAAGATGGCCTCAGATTAACACAAAGACTAATATGCGTCCGCCAAAGCAAAACATACATGCGTGTACTGTACAGTACATACACCAGCAAACCAATCAATCCAGCCAGTATTGATTATGTAAAACAGTTACACCGGTAGAAAAAAAATAAAATGTACATGAGCCAGATTAAGTTGTTTGACCAACCTGAATGAGACACTGGTATGAAAAACGCACGCACGCACGCACGCACACGCAGTATGCACACTATGAGAGAGGTTCTCTCCCCCCCTCTCTCTCTCTCTCTCCTTATCTTTTCATCTGAGCTGAGCACTGTGGAAACTCACAGTATGTCTATGCTTGAATCAATGTGTGTGTGTGTGTGTGTGTGTGTGTGTGTGTGTGTGTGTGCGTGCAGGATATGAGTAACGTGTGCGAACCTATCTACTGTACGTCCAACGAACCCTCTTAGCTCCTCGGCAGAGAGGAGTGTTGTTTGGACGTTACACACAGCTGACCTCCGACCCCTCTCCATTTCCTCGCCCGCGAGACGAATCCTGCCTTCTGTTTGCTCTCAGCTCCATCGCTATCCACACTATAACCAGCTGTGGGCCGTCTCCTCTCCTGTACACCATCAGGTCTGGAGAGCCATACGATACAATGGACAGCCCATCAGAGACAGTGGATGTAATCACTTCATAACACGGGATGAAATATGACTGGAAGTTGTGCAAGTGTGGCGTGTGTGCGACGTGTGTGTGTGTGTGTGTGTGTGCGTGCGTGCGCGCGCGTGGGTGCGTGTGGAGCACAGGGCCCCTGTGAGATAGAAGGCAATAGAGTAGCTTTTGATTTAGAGCCCATTGTATTGGTTATATGGGGGCAGAGGGGAGGTGTGGGTGGGAGGGGGAGGGGGGTATAGTGCACTTGGCTGAGGTTCAACAGCGATGTCTCACACACTTCCTATTGACTGGCGGCACTGGACTGTAGTTTTTTGAGTGGTGTAAACCACTCCTACAACTGGCTTTTGTGTGCATAAAAAAATGACCATGGTTGCTATGTTCAAAATAATTTCTGACGTAATGAAATCACACCCGGGTGAACTGGATGACCGTAGCAACCGTGGTCATTTTCTCTGCGCAAAAAAAGCCAGTTGTGAAATCACATCCAGGTGTGATACATACATTTATCAAAAATGATAGCTTTTTTTACTTAACATATTTTGTGTGATTTCATTACGTCAGACATTACGTCAGACCACAGCTGATCATGCTATATAAAACCTTACACCACTCAGTTCACACGGGTGTGATTTTTACATTTACTGTGAATCATGTCATCTTGCTTTCCGTACATTTACGGTATCCTGTCATCCCTGCTGCTTTCTTTTCCATGCAGCTCTACCCATCTGTCTGTCTGTCTGTCTGTCTGTCCCTCCGTCCGTCCCTCACAATTACAGTTTACTCGCCAGATCACTCCAATAGTTAAACCAGAGTCTATGACAGCAGTTCAGGGAGAGAGCTCAAATACATATATTTTTGGGGATCCGACCGTGACATTAAAAAACTATTTTGAGAACCACATCTATGATCTCTTCATCCTCCCTCCTCTCCTCTCCTCTCCATCGATAGACAGGCAGCCAGACATCACGAGGAGTCCAGATGAATGGTCTGGGAGAGTAATGAAGACTGTATGTGGCATTGACCTGAACCCTGCAGTAGCTTCACCAGTTCTCTCTGAATCAATCTCTCCCTCCATCAGCGGCTCCGGCTGTCCGCCCGCCCGCCTCGCTGTCCCTGTCTCCATCTCCCTCTCTATCTATCTATCTGCCAATCTGACTTCATCAGCCTCCCTCCACGTCGCCCCTCTCTATTCTTTTCCATTCTTCTCAAAGTGCAAAGCCAGGATTTTCTTGATTGGAAAAGTATTTTCTTCTTGATACTACTCTAGTGGCTCTCAAACTTTTGTGTGGCTCTGGTCAGGTCACCCCCTGTAAATAACTTTTTTCATCCACAGCAACACCTGAATTACTTTGTTAGTTTATAGCGCCTAAAATTTGTGTCATATTATGGTGTGTAAATAAGAAATATGTTAATCTTTCCCCCTAAAATATAGCATCAAGTCACGAGGAAAACTTGAGACAATCAGTTTGAAAGTTTCCATACGGACAGATTAAAAATAACTGTAGACCTGATGTTTAACCACTTGAACCCCAGCATCCCTATTCTGGGAGCAACATTAACATTGGCTATATGTTGGCGTGCTGTAAATGGAAAACACCACTGCCCTGAAACCTTTTGTTCCACGTTTCTCCTCATGCAGTATTCATGTAGTCAGCCACCACTCTGTGGTCCTGATGTACCTTCTCACCAGATCACCAGTGCCACCACACCGTGCTAATCAGCACACCATTTAAATCAGTATCACCGTGAGGCATAAGCAATGTGGGGCTAACCATCGCAGTGAAAATAACCGATCTACAGTATGTGAGCTCACAATGTGTCACATTTTTCTTTTTATTAAAAAACAAAAAAAACTAGACCCTGTCTGTCTGTCTGTCTGTCTGTCTGTCTGTCTGTCTGTCTGTCTGTCTGTCTACATTCTCACTACCCGTTTCGGATGTTATCACCCGATAATCAAGAAAATGTTCGTAATCAGCACCTGATAATCAACATATTAGGAAATCCGGAAGAGAAAAGAGCGTTTGCTTTTTGTGTCAATGATGTCAATGATGGAGGCGCGCCGTGTCTGGTGGCCTTGAGCATGTACACTCCTTCACTAGTGGCAATCAGAAATGTGCATTTGATTAGGTCAATTGTGTCATGACATCAGGATGAATGCTAATGTGCTGTACTTTCATATGCTTACTCACCATCATACTGTGCAAACCTACAAAAGTGTTTTTATGGAGTTACAAAACCACAACATCTTCTATGCTTTAGCCAATCTGGCCTGATTTATAAGTGTACTTGGAGGGCCTTACTCTTTTTGGTCTATACAGCAAAAACAAATGCCAATCTACAAGTCGTTTGGGCGAATGTTCCCACACAACAAAATCCCACTTTTGATTAACCCCGTAGTTGTTGTTAGCAAGATGCTAACAACAGCTGACAAGTCTTGGAATAGAGCGGTCTGTGGTTCTGAGTAATGAAGGGAATAGACGGATTATGGGTCCTTATACGACTGATCCTGATTGGAGCGCTGTAGCACTGGGACTGACAGGAACGATCAGGACTGCATGACATAATGGTTCCACATCCAAAAAAGTTAATAATTGGTACAGTGGCTCACGGAAGCAGCCATTTGTGTCAGGAAATCATGCTGGAAGTGGTCGCTTGTGGCCTTGCACACTCGCACGCACACGAGCGAGGGCGAGCACGCACACACGTACACACACACACACAGACACACGCACACACACACACACAGCCCCCCACCCCCACTGCTGTGAGGTTAAACATTAAGGAGGTTGTAATTTGGGGGATAATTGGCTGGCCTGTCACTTTTATAGCCGTTCCTCAACAACCCACACATGACACCTCTGAGACCTGCTGTGCACACACACGTGCACATACAAGCATATGTGCGTGTGTGTGTGTGTGTGTGTGTGTGTGTGTGTGTGTGTGTGTGTGTGTGTGTGTGTGTGTGTGTGTGTGTGTGTGTGCAATCTGTGCATGTGTGTGCGAGAGAGAGGTTTTAATGTTGCAGTTAAATTAGT
Organism: Electrona antarctica; assembly: GCF_951216825.1. NCBI lineage: Eukaryota > Metazoa > Chordata > Actinopteri > Myctophiformes > Myctophidae > Electrona > Electrona antarctica. The sequence goes on along the minus strand of NC_136794.1, from coordinate 34,101,803 downwards.
AAAAGCCATTCAATTTCACCTCCTTTAGTGGGTGGGAGATGGACACGTGCTTGTGCATGTGCGCATGCACACACCACTGAGTTCCTGAGCACATTGACATTCATAGCCTTCATTTGCATTCAAATGCCTCTTTCATCATTATATCTGTGAGCAAATTGTCAATTACGATTCTTTAGGTTTTTTGGGGGATGGGAGTTTAGAAATGATGACCAAATTAAGACCTCCATAGATCCAGGAGGTTAGTTTCCTTGAATATCAAGGAAACCTTCATATTTGAATTGAATTGCTTTGCCTCGTAAATTATATAATTTTTAGATTGTTCTGTAGAGCTTTTGTTTACGAAGCCTAAAAAAGCCAGACGAAGTTTTACTCACAATGACACAATTGCATCGCTAATCACAATTTATTTGAGCGACAATTAATTGTCAACTATTAAAAAAAAAGTCCTAATCATGACAGGCCTAAAGGGGGTTCCTACTTTGAGCCGTCTTCATCAGTTGTCTTCAGGAGGAGGCTGCTCTGTTTGAGGGTTCCAGACCAGGTGTCAGGTGTAAGGGCTGCTCTGTTGGAGGATTCCAGACCAGTTGGCAGGTGTAAGTGCTGCTCTGCATTGGGAGGATTCCAGACCAGGTGGCAGGTGTAAGAAGGGCTGCGTGGACAACCGACAACCAAGTCTGAGCATCATGCGCACGGAGGGTAGGGTTAGCCGAACTAGCCCATCTCCCACAGGCAGGGTCACACCACCCGGAAGGCAGGGTCACACCATCCTGACGGGGAGAAAGGGAGGGTCAAGCTGTTGCCAGACCTGGGCAGACAGGCGGCCGTTTTCCGCTGTCTGCCGGCGTCTCTTCCGGGTTTTTTAGACAGCTGGTGGATGGAAATTAAGCTCCACCCACACGGCAGAATGCCGCTGGGGCAAGCGTTTCCGGGAATCTGGCCGTCGCGGCATTCAGCCGAGTGGGTGGAGCTTCTTTTCCATCCACCAGCTGTCTAAAAACACGGAGGAGACGGAAAACGGCCGAGCCTGACTGCCCAAGTGTGGAAACACTGTCACACCATCTGGACGGAGAAAGGCAGGGAGCCAAATCTGTACCTCTCCCATGCCCATGTCGACATGTTCGAAGGAGGACTCCAGACAAGGATACCAGGCATAATTTTCCTTAAAAAAAAAATTGGCTTCTAAAGCTTTTGCACCCGCACATTCCTACTAGGCAGAGTGTCCACTCTGAATAAAATGCCTCTAATCATGACATTGAATGTCGAATTGCCATCAAAGGTGTAAGAAGAAATGGCAGTTATGGCCATAGAGTATATATATAATAGAGACTGAACTGGCGCGAAGCTCCGCCCCCCCAGCTATTCATGTCAGTGGAAGTTGCTCAGTGGTGTTTTGAAGCACCCGGAAGACTGCCGGAAGTCCCTCCCAGGACCTCAACTTTGAGGTCCTGAGTGACGTAGGGCAACCGAGCGCTCAACGTTAAAGCCCAGCTGCACGGGGTTTCCCGGTCATGAATCCACGGGTCCGCCTGTAGTCCCTCCTCCTACCACTAGGACCCAGAGCTTCAACGTTGGAAAGTCTGCCTGCCCCCTTGGTTATGGCACCCTTTTCACATTAGCACCACCAGGAGGCCACGATAACCTACCTGGTGTGGTTATACACCTCAACTTATGTATTTATTTATATTATATTATAAGTTTATTACCAATACAAACATCACCTTCAAACACCTCAATTGGCTGTTCTTAATTCAATAAGACATACACATAGGTCTACAGTAGGTTTTTTTTCTTTTTGCCCACCTGCTGTACAGGCCAGAGCCATAGGGGCGCGCACACCAATACCCACAAATGTTCCATTGATTGGCAGCATAGCCTATTAGCTTCACAGCAGCACACAACATGCTTTAATAGTTTCTCATTTTGTTTTTAATACCACGGTAAAATAATACAAGTGAAACCAAACCACACACAACTCAGCAGTCTGTGTTCATGCACATTGCAAATGCTATTAATGAATGCATTACACAGCTAGGTAGGCAGCTAACTAACTCACCTGTGAGAATCCACTCGGTTGTAAACATCCATCCAGTACAGTTTGTCACCGAGTAGGCCTAATTAACTCCTCTTTCAGCTGTCACACTCCCTCACAACACTGTCTCCACAACTCCTCTGCCTCCATGTTGTAGGCTACTAGGCACTGGCAGCCTAAAATGTTGTAGACATATTTATGATAGCTGCTTGTTTTACTTCCAAATGGAGCTTGTGTTGATGTTGTGATAAACAAACGGGAACTGCTCTTTAGTCCGACTACATCGCGCCGATGAAAACACATGTCACGTGTGCCTGCCCTGGGGTGCAGACGTGCAGTGTTGCCAGATTTTGTGAGAGAAATAAGAAATTAGGTCTATGAAAACAAGCCCAAGAAGTGACTCAGGCCAAAGGAGCATTTGTAGCCAATCTACTGGAAGCTCACAATGTGCGATGTGACGCTTTGTGAGCTTGTAGATCAGCTATTTTATATAAAATGGGGAATATTAATTTTGCAAAGTGGTTAAAGCAAAATAAATAATCTGTTCAAATACCAGATTTGAACACAAATCTGGTACGGGCCTCCCTGGCACAAATGGGGGTTCAAATTAAATAATTGTGGGGTCCATGACATGAACGTGTTTGATAGCTACTTGAAACAATTTTTGGAAGCGAGCCCACTACACTTCGGAAACAAGCCCAAAAAACATCTGCAATATTTACAAGCGACTTTACAGAAAAAGAAGCCCAAGGCACTTATAATAAGCAGACATGGCAACACTTTCTGGGGGGAAGGGGGAGGGAAAACTATAGGTATAAAGATATAAAGGTCCTACACCATGAATTTCAACTTTTGGGTGTTTTGGGGGCTCCTACAGTAGACCTATGTGTAGTACACTTCCTCTGCCAACCTGGGAGGGCAGTGGACTGACCTCATGCTTCCTTCTGTGCATGAGGAGTCCAAGCTGCTTCTTTTCACCTGACAGTTTCACCTGGAGTTTCCCCGTCCGGACGGAGCGTGTGGAAGGAAATCGTTATTCTGACCAGTTCCTTTCCCCTCCAGTAGGCGCCGTGGCTGGCCAGGGGGAGGTAGTTTAGAGACCAGGTTTACTGCATGTTCTTTTGTGAGGGTATACCTACCCTAGGGGACACGGGGAGAACATGCAAACTCCACACAGAAAGGTCCTTTCGCGAACCCCACCTCGGGTATGGGCACTGATGACGCGGAGGAGAGAACACGCCCGCAGCGCCCACAGCGTCCCCAGCGGGAATCGAACCCAGGACCGCTGTGAGGCGACAGCACTACCGACTGTGCCACCGTGCCCCCACCAAGTGCATAATTCTTATGATTTTTTACATATTAAATCGCAGTTTATAGGCATTTTAGCTCATTTTAGCCACCATGGAAGCCATCTTGAAAACGATGCCTTTCTGGTTGTTCGTTTTTACTGAAAATGTAGTATGTTATTTAGCACACCCAATAGTAACAGAATCCATCCAAAAATCTCTTTTATCAATTATTTTGGTTTTCAACCATAGGCCTACCTATCTAATATTTGAGTCTGTGCAAACAGACCACTAGGGGGCGTGCCCAACGCGTTTGCACAGCTTTTTGAAAACCTTATCCATAATAACACCACGCCAAAATTCAAAAACTTGGTGATTTCTTACAAGTCTGCCCCCTTCTAATATCATAAATTGGCTTAAGGAGTAAAATGCACATAACACTCAAATGTTGAGATTGCAAGCTTGTAGGCTACTGTAGATCAGCTCTTTTCGGAGTGGGCACTGGGCACATAACTAAGAAACCATAATACAAGAACCATTTTTCTTGTGAGGAGGGCCAGGAAAACTATCCTCACAATGTTTATTTCTCAACTTGTACTACTTGTGGGGACATTTGGCTCTCTAACAAGTAGGCTTACAGTAATGCAAGTACGCACGCACGCACACACACACACACACACACACACACACACACACACACACACACACACACACGCACACACACACACACACACACACACACACACACACACACACACACACACACACACACACACATGGTCTGAAAGGCATATGCATATACCCAACAACCAACCAACCAACCAACATGCATGCGAGGAGCACAATGCACGCTCAGTGACATGCAACGGCAAGGGAGTGAAGTTGGCAGCGGTCAGGAAGTCTGAATGCAATTTCCTCTTTATAGGGAACAGAGAGAGAGAGAGGGGGGAGGGTCAAGGGGGAGTGTGTGTGTGTGTGTGTGTGTGTGTGTGTGTGTGTGTGTGTGTGTGTGTGTGTGTGTGTGTGTGTGTGTGTGTGTGAGTGTGTGTGTGTGTGTGTGGGGGGGGGGTCTTTATTTAATTCAGACCATCTATCATCCTTCAAGCAGCGGCAGTTTGTGAGTGTCTTAAACACTGTGTTTACTGGCCGCAGTCCATTAGCTCTTTCTAGCTGCTATTACTCATTAACTTCTACACTCACTCACACACGCACACGTACACTCACGCGCACACATATAAAAAAGGTAGGCAAGTTGGCAACAACAAACATACAAAGAACACAGTGCCATTATCCAGGGCTTGCAACAGGAGAAGCAGACCTAATTAAATTACATTCAATTCAATTTGCATTCCATGTAAACAATGGACTGAGGCTAGGAGAGGAGAAGTCAACCTGCTGCTCCGCTGTTTTCCTCCTCTCCTCAGTCCCTCGCTGGGCTCCCACTTTGTAGTAAACAGCAGTTCTTTGAACACCAGTTGAATTAAATATGGTTTCATTTTGTGCGCCCATTTGTCTTCCCTGCATGCCTGGACCCAAATGCACAACGAATGAGTTTGACATCCCTGTTTTAAAAAAATCACACTTGTGTGAAGTGAAGGGCACCTTTGTTTTATGTTGTAGCGTAGCTGATGGGGGGCTTGCTGATTTTCTTTGAAAGATGGCTGATCAGACCCAGAACTGTGTCTGTGACATTCTGCATGCTACAGCCCCCACTGTCTGGGGGCACAGAGACAGTCAGTGCGGAAAATGACTGATGGCTGGTGAGATGCTAACTGCAGGTGTTGGAGACACTCTATGTATAGTCTATAGGGCCCACGTGGGTTGCTCCTCCTTCGTTTGACCAGAAACGACGTCTGTGGATTCTGTGTCGTCTCCCAGAAGGGAGGGTCTGGTACATGTGGATGTTGTTCCGGATGTTTTAGTGAAGGTTATCTACCAACTTCCCTGTGTTAGCTGATCTGAGCGGGGGCGTGTGTGTGTGCGTTTCTGTCTGTCTGTCTGTCTGTCTGTCTGTCTGTCTGTCTGTCTCCGTTTCCAGCCATGAAAGTGTCACAGGGAACTTTGGACTCAGCATATCGCTGAATCGACATTCTCGCCGCCATACTTGTAAAAGCGATCCAATAACATCTGTCCAATAACTTTTAACAGTTATCCGATCTCTCTGCTTCCTTCTTCCTCTCCCCCCCCCCCCCCCCTTCTCGTTCCATTCAGACATTTATCTCGCTGCATGTGTGTGTGTGTGTGTGCGTGCGTGCGTGTGTGTGCCTGTGCGCGTGTGCGTGTGTTTAATTTAAGCGTGCTATCGTGTTCCGGGGAGGGCGCTAGACAGTCTGTGTTTGTATGAAAGGCTTGTCTCCAGTGTTTTGACTCGAGGATGTACTCGGCACAGGGGCTGTGTCTGTGTATGTGCGTTGTGCGTGCGTGCGTGCGTGCGTGCGTGCGTGCGTGCGTGCGTGCGTGCAGCAGCAGCAGCGGAGGTGTAAGTAGATGGATGAGGAATGCTATGCTCAGACGTGCATTAGGGAGAAGATCCGTGCAACACAGCCGTTCCATCAACGCCGGCCTCAGCCACTATAACAATGTGTCTCTATATATGCTGTTAAAAGACCACACAGTGTAGCGTAGCGTAGCTCATAGCGGGCTCCTCTCTGGATCCTCGTCCATTGTCTGGCTCCCAGAGCCTGTCAGGAGAGGTCATTAACGAGAGAGGATCTATGGTTATTATATGTATACAGCAGTGGTTTTCAACCATTTTCATATATCAAGGTCCATTATTGATTCTGTATTTGAGCCACGGACCACCGTTTGATGAGATTTAGCCTTGCAGACCCCAAACTAAAGAATATATGTCCACATTTCCATGCTGTATTGATGTTGGTACAGTACCGTAGGAGAGATAATAGGCAAACGTTGATCAAAATAACAATTCTCCTACATTCTCTAATTGTGCAGACTTCTTGTAGGCTAAATGTACTTAAGTAATGCAGATGTTTAACAATAACAATAATTTAAGTGGGGACCACCTGGAACCCCCTCAAGGACCACTGGTGGTCCCCGGACCACTGGTTGAGAACCACTGATGTACAGTATTATCTGTAGTACAAGTTGATCCCTGGACTGCGTGGGATCAAGTCATTTTGCAGTATTATTCTGATGTGGTCTAGAGAGACAGAATGGGCGTATATGATAATGATCTGTGCTGCCAAATATGATTTCCATATAGGAAACCTTTTTTCCCCCCATCAACCCAGCAAATCGTCACCTTCTTAAACTATTGGCCTATGTCATTTTTTTTAAGGTTTTCAGGAAGATTTTTAAAACTGATCCAAAACAAAACTATATATGATATTTCTTAATCGTTTCACCAAAAACATTTATAAAAATGATGACTATTTAACTTAAAGGAGCATTCAATGATTTGGGGGATTTGGAAAAACCCCCGGTCCGCCCCGGTAACAAGATGTACACATGCACACACTACTGTGGGGAGACACTACAGTGGGGAGCACACACACCAAGGCCTGCCCCCGCTCGATCATGATTGGCGGAAGGCCCATCTCTATCCTCATTGGATGAAGGCTGGGCCACCTAGCCAAAAACGAAACGTTTTTTTGACCCCAGGGTCAGGGAGGAACTCCTTATATGGTCAGCACACTCTATAGTAGGGAGGGTTATCACAACAAAACAAAAAAAGAAGTGATATTTGAATTAAGTGAAATCACCTTTAAAATAACACTGTCTGTTAGTTATGAAACAAAAGAGGATTAAATAGAATTAAATAAGATTAAACCTTAGGCTTTTTAATTAGAGAAAATGTACTTACTGACTTACTCCTGATGATGTCACAAAACCATTGAAAACTACGCCTTTTAAGAAGGTGACAAAAATATGACAAATGGGTGAAGAAAGAAAGAAAGAAAGAAAGAAAGAAAGAAAGAAAGAAAGAAAGAAAATTAACTAGAGGTGACAAGACCCGCTGGCCAGCCCAAAGCTCAGTTCACATACGCTTTAACCTTCTGACAGATATTTACAAATAATACTCTATATGGCATGGATTTGCATTTTTGTCAATATAGAACATCAATCAATCTGTCAGCTGAGGATGTGGGCTCATGGAGCGCTCCCTGGCTGGAAGAAAGCCATGGCGAGGATATTTGTTTTAAGATGTGAATGAAATGCCTTTGATGTGTGTAGGCCTACTCCATGTCCAAACACCGTTTGTCTGTTGTTGATGCCTGCATGCAGCGATGCCATGCAGTTTAACCACTTCACCTGCATATATGCTTCGACTAATTCAATTTACAGTAGGACACATTTTTACGCAACTGCAAAGACGAGACGGAAGACGGCAGGATGTGGGACAATCCGCCTTTCTCCTGTATCATTTTCACGCAGCGTTTCCTTTGCACAGACTGCATGACAGAAGCTTTTGAACATTGCATGAGTCAGCAGTCAGGCTCCAGGGACTAATAATCACCATTCTGTCGTTTTCTGATCCAAGGTCAACCCTGGTCAGCAGGAACCTTAAATCCTTACCTATAGACTTGACCATGAGTGGTCTCTACTTGGACCGAACCAAACCTCTGCAAAAATCCAAAGCAAAAAACATGATCTGCGTTTTTTTTGGCTAATGTTCCACCGCGGATATAATTATGGATGCTGCTGGAGTTCAAGTGGTAAGCAAACTAGATTAAAGCATGTCCTCATACAGCCAGTAATGAAAACAAATGCACACTGACTGCACACACACACACACACACACACACACACACACGCACACGCACACAAACACGCACGCACATGCACACGCACATGCACACGCACACGCACACACACGCCCGTGTGCAGAACAGAAATCCTGACGACTATGCAGACAAGACAATAGACCTGAGTGACCCCAATGACCTCTCTGAAACAGACGGACCCCCATAGAGAACATATACTGGTGTGTGCATGTGTGTGTGTATGTGTGTGTGTGTGTGTGTGTGTGGGGGGGGGGTCTACGCCTCAGGGTACTAACCCCCCCCCCCCCCCCCCACACACACACACACACACACACACACACACACACACACACACAGTCACACACGTGTACATCTTAGCCCTGTGTGTTCTGTGGTGTGTGTGTGTGTGTGGGACAGCATATGGCAGACCTTGAGCTCCAAGGACAGCGGCGTTTTGGATACCCTGCAGATTCATCACTGACACACACACATTTATCACGGCCTGTGCCCTGGAGACACAAACACACGCGCACACACACGCACACACACACACACACACACACACACACACACACACACACACACACACACACACACACACACACACACACACACACACACACACACACACACACACACACACACACACACACACACACACACACACAGCTCATTACCAAACAGCCAGAGGGGAGCAGAAGTGTCCACTGACTCCTCACGGGCCAACTTCCCCCAGATGGGCTGCTTCTGTTGGACACTGGCTCCCCAAAAATGGCCCCGGTGGGACATGCGCACACATGCACACGCACACGCACACACACACACACACACACACACACACACACACACACACACACACACACAGTACTTGCGGTGACCTTGCACAGGCCACAGACAGTATATCATGTCATATCATATCGCGTGCGTGCTCGCGTGCGTGCTCGCGTGCGTGCTCGCGTGCGTGCTCGCGTGCGTGCTCGCGTGCGTGCGTGCGTGCGTGTGTGCGTGCGTGCGTGCATGCATGTGTGCGTGCGTGCATGCCAGAGAGAGGGAAGTTATAAATTACAAGACAATGTCCTTCACCTCCCCGTTCATAATATGTACATTTCTCACACATGTGCACTGAATGCACGAGGTACCCCCCCCACACACACACACACAACATGTTAATTATACATTCTCTATAGGCTATTGTTTAGAAATGCACTATGCCCTGTATGTTATACTCTGATTACAATACTGTAGTCCTACTTAAGCTTTGTCTATACAGTGTACACGGGTATTTTTATAAACTGAGCTTCTTCGTTTTAGTTTTCGAAAATCTGTTCATTCACACGACAACATATAGCTATAAAGTGATGTAGCCATGCAGCCATAAACTGTCGGTCTTGTCCACACAGGGACAAATACGCATTCGCCACCAACATCTGGTGGCTGAATCTGTACTCGAAGACCACCACCGTTGACTTCAATGTTAACTGTCTTATCAGTGAAATACCTGGGTTGTATTTTGGAGGGTAACTTAGACGGCCGAAGTATGGCCAGCAAGGTGCTAAACAAGGTCTCCGGACTGACTACGTTTCTAGCTCGAACAGCAAGATACATGGATAGGGAGACAAAATTAGTGGTGGCCAACTCCCTTATCATGTGCCACTTTGATTTTGCGTGTACATCGTGGTTTGAGGGCTTGATTAAGTCTTTTAAAACAAAGCTACTGTACAGTCAGCTCAAAATAGACTGATCAGGGTTATACTAGGGATGGAACCCAGAACCCATATAGGAAGGAACCAGTTCAGAGAGCTGAACTGGCTCCCAGTAGAATCCAAGGTGACAATGGCTAGACTAAACATGGTCCATAAAATTAAATACGGAGTGGTCCCAACAGTTTTAAGAACATGTTTCAGGCAGGTAAACGAGGTACACAACCATTTCACCAGAGCCAGTATTGCAGATGTGGTGCTCCCTGCTTTTAAAAGTAAAGTGGGCAAAGGCTCATTCATTTATATAGGAGCCACACAGTGGAACAGCCTGGAAACCAGTGTTAAACTGACCTCCAATCTGAGGACATTTAAACAGAAGACAATGGCTACTGGAAAAGGTTCCCCTATAAAGGGTCATATTAGAGGGATGGATAGGGACGTACTTGTTGTGTTGTGTATGTAATGTATATGTACTGTTATGTATTTGTGATGTATTTTTAAGTATTGTTCCGTTCAGTGTGAGAGGACCTCAGTGGAAATAAGTCTTTGGACTTTACTGTGTAATCCTTGAATCGCTGATTATAATGTTGTATTATGATTGCTTTTCTAAATAAATTATACGTGCGTGTGTTTGTGTATGTGTTAGGTTGCGCACATGTGGTGAAAAACAACCATGCTGTTTTCGTGCTCATACCCAGCCACCAACCCAGCCACCCACCCACCCAGCCACCCACACACATAGCTCCGTAAGGGAGTGGTTGCACCACTCAAAAATGTACAGAGTGTGGCCAGAGTTTTTATGGGCCAAACCCCAGGCTGCATGAACAGCACTCGAGCGCTCAGTTTTCTGCCCCCTCAATGGAATAACTCTGTCTACTATATGGCTCTGCCCTACCCATACCACTACGCTACCAACCGCAGTGGCACACGCCTCACTGCCCTTCTCATGGAACACCAGCTACTGGCAGCGGACACCATGTACCGGAAAATAACAGGTAAGAGATGGACATTTCGAGATTAGACCAGTTAGACTACATACTTGTGATGCGAAAGTGGAGGAGCTCCATCTTGAATGTCGGACTGTACAGCACGTTCATCTCTGTGGGCTCTGATCACCGCGTGGTCTCCATGTGTGACTGAGCCTCAGAGTCCCCAAGCCAAGCCCCAAGATCAGGCACGACTGGAAGGCCTCGCAAGTCGCAACCGAGGAGCAGCTGGACAAGGGAGCGGAGCCCAACAGTGAATACAGGAGATTTGTTGTTGCGAATGAGGAGGCGTCGATCAAGAGAACGTCCCACACTAACATACGTGGATGTACTCAAGAAAGATGCATTAGCGCAAAGCACCAACGAGCTGGCCAGATGTATGGAGGACCGGGATGTCTGAGGACGACCTAGAGAGATAGAGACATATGTATTGTTGAACATCATAAATACAATGAATGTGTATTGTAGTATAGCCTCACACACGCACACACACACACACACACACACACACACACACACACACACACACACACACACACACACACACACACACACACACACACACAGACATGTACTGTAATCAAACGTGACAGTTACGATTCGGCCTTGAAGATGTGTTATTTGTCAACAACGTGGCGATGAGTGGAGTCTCTGTCTGTTTGAATAATGCACACACACACACACACACACACACACAGACACACGCACGCACGCACACACGCACGCACGCACACATGCACACACAGACAGACACAAACAGACACACATACGCCTGAATAAACACACCTCCTCTCTGTCACACACAGCCGTGCACGTGACCATACATCTGTGTCTCAGCAAAGTACATTAGAGTAAATGCAAACAATAGCTCTCAGAGACTGATGGAGACGCGTCCTACCGTGCCGTGCTTACATAGCTACCTACCGCTGACACTCTGGGGATGCACGCACACACATGTGCGCGCGTGTGTGTACTGTGTGTAGATGCATGAAAGTGTTTCTCTCAACAATTCTTTGTCTTTCCTTGCATCATTTATCCTTGCTGTTAGATACAGTACATCTCTGTCCTCTATATGTCCTTCCTCACTCCTTACCTCCATCTGTTCTTTGTCTCACTCGTCTAAGGCCATCTGCACTCTCACTGCATTACAATACCTGTTCATCTGCACTCTCACTGCATTACAATACCTGTTCATTAAGAGTGAACTTTAATATGTGCTGCGATGATAATGAGAGCCGATTGACACGGCAGTTATGATTGCGCACCAGATACCAAAAAAGTGCTAAAAAATGTTTAAAACCTTTTCCCTGGTCAGGCTATTACCATTTGAAATGTGGGTGCAGGTCCTTGACTTGAAACAGTGTGAGAGCCACTGTTTTCATGAGTCAATGCAACTGCACAGCAGGAAAACATAAAATGAGTTGAGAAAAGAGATGGAGAGAGAGAGAGAGAGAGAGCCAGAGAAAGAGAGAGAGAGAGAGAGAGAGAGAGAGAGAGAGGTGGAAGGAGGTGATGGCAGCACAGGAGAGCATTCGATGCTGTCCTGTGGAGGTGTTAATAGACTGAAGGCGTCTCTCCACTTGGGTACCGGAGGAGAAAATAGCCTGTGCGTCTCTGGGAGCAGGAGAGGTCACGCGACCTTCTCACGCAGACAGGAGCACAGACCTGCCTGTGAGGAAACAACACAGCAGCTCATCATCACTGACAAAGATTATTTGTTGAAGCAACTGCTTGTACGTGTACTCGAGTACCCAGGGCACCTTTATACTTCTACATCTCAGAGGCAAATGTTCTTTTTTTAAAAAGCATGCAGGAAAGAGGTCGCACACCCAGGCTCCATACTAGAGGTATGCATTGGCCCAATTTGACACTGCCCTCATGATTCGATTTGATTATGAGTTACCTGCAGATTCTACGATACATCGCGACCCATCTCGATGCATCACACTTTTCTATATTACTGCACAACAAGTCAATACAAGTAGTCAGATAATACTGAACAACATAATTAATTCAGAAACTGCTGTGTGATCCGAAGTGAAAGGAAACTTCTCAACTTTATTGTCCACCCGAGGCCAGAAAATAAACAGTAAATATAAACGGCTATAATGGATTATGTCACAATATTCAAGTGTCAGCAACTATACAGCCAATAATCAAATGACAAAGTAAGACGTTCATTTTAAATCATACTTTACAGTTGGAAGTCATCTGAATGGATATATAGAGAGTTACAACATCAGCTCTGAACACCTTATAGAAAACAGTATTAAGCCCTAACCACACCAAAGGGTCACCATGCAACTCCTTGGGTCGGTTGCAAGGAGTTAACGCTAAAACCGTCTTGACCCTTTGGTGTGGTTTGGGCCATTGAATTCCATGTGGTGAATCACTATAGGGTCAACGTGGGTCAACACCGCAGGGACAACGCTAAAACAGTCTTGACCCTTTAGTCTTAGTCAATTAGTGTTGATTTTGTATTTAGTTTCAGTCATAGTCTTTTGAATGTCTTTTTTTAGTCATAAAATAAAGTGCTTCTGTGTGCAGCAATGCAAGTTTTTAATTCCCTGGTCGTCTTTCCAACATAATGCCTTACCACAAGGGCAAGTGATTCACACGAATCACACATAACTACATTTCTACATGATGGTATTGCTACTATTAACCGTCCAGGTGTTCAACAGAGATAAAATATAAATATATATATAAACCGGTATATAAAGATAGACAACTTTATTGTCCATTAACTTTAACATTAAATGGACATTTGACCGTGGCACTCTGGCATACAGAATTTCCATTCGGCTCTCTTCCTTTCCACATCTCTTATGCGAGACACACATGGTGAGTTTGGGACCCAACAGTTGGACGCTGTCCCTGCAGTTACGTCTGGAAATGAAACATTTTGAGAATGACTGTTGTGGAATTACAGGACAAAATATTACACACGTATTAGGAGCCTTAATGCAGTGTATCTGATGAGACACAGTGTGAGGCGGCGTGATCGGCCCCTTGCGGTGTGTGTGTGTGTGTGTGTGTGTGTGTGTGTGTGTGTGTGCGTGTGCGTGTGCGTGCGTGCGTGCGTGCGTGCGTGCGTGCGTGTGTGCGTGCGTGCGTGCGTGCGTGCGTGTGCACGCGTGCATGTTCTAATTATCCTGTTTGTTCAACATGTTCTATGGGTCCTGGGGGGACGACAGGCGAGGGGTACACAGACACACCTCACTCCCCACAGAGGACCATCTGTTTATGTGCACGCACGCATGCGCACATGCACAGACGCACGCACACATGCACGCACGCATGCGCAGGCAATCGTGCATGATCAGGCATTTGCTCCCACACACAGTAATGCAGAAAATCAAAACTCTATCATTCAGCTATCTCTTTACTTATAAAAAATATGTATATTTCATATTTGTTGGTTTCATCTTATCTTATCCTACTATCCTTTGTCTACTGTACGTCCGTTCCGTCTGTCCATCTATCCGTCTAAAGGCATTCTGTTTCCATAATGTGATTACCCTAACTAGGCAATAGGACTGTAGGCTAGTCTACTGGTCATGTAAACACTGAATCACATTCATTAAGTCTGCATGGCTCTCCATCATGTCGTTAATAAACCAGTGAAAGCAAATAAATCCATCATTCATTAACCCTGCGCCCTGGCCTCTCAGTAGCCTGGTTGAACTGAGGTCAGTGGCGGAAAAAGTACTCAAATGTTTTACTCAAGTAAAAGTATCAATACTGCAACATAGAGATACTCTAATACAAGTACAAGTCTGGAATTCAAAATGTACTTGAGTAAAAGTATTGGTATCAAAATGCACTCATTATGCAGAGATTTCCCCGTTCGACTGGGGAAACTCATCAACGCATTTTTCTCACACCATGCCTCGTAATCAATGGCCCGGGGGTCGCGACCTTTCCCCACCAGGGAGATGTTGCATAATCAATAGGCCAAACTGTTTGACCCTGAACTTGAATGTGGATCACATTTTCTTTTTTAATCCTTTATGCAGGGTAGTAGCTGAGCACAAGTGCTCATTTTCAGCAACGCCTGCACATAGAGACACACATTAAAACCTGGGAGCTGACCAGTACAACCACAGTCTCATACTGTTGGCCACTAAGCAGTTGGGGGTTCAGTGCCTTGCTCAAGTAGCCTGGCTAATAAGCCAGACTCAAATCACACTGTCGTGTGGTATTTGAGTCTGGAGATGCTGTGTATGGATCTTGCTTCCCGGGGGGCGGGTTCAAACATTTTCTCTTTGACGCAATTGGTTAGAGCTACTGTCAGTCAAAGGTCTCAAGCATTGAACGTCACTGTACCAAAGCCCGCCCATATTGCATACCGTGTCCCGATTGGCCACACCAGTTCTCTGGTGTAGGAAATGGGCGTACAATTGAGCCTCTCCAGACCGTAATCCGCCGGCAGGCAATTTTTTTTTTGCCAACGGCTGATTCGGTCTGGCTTATTAGCCAGGCTATTGCTCAAGGGCACTTCAGCGGTGTTGGGTGAGGTGAAGAGGTGATGACGATCACTTCCCGACCCAGATTTTTCCTGCCCATCCAGGGAATCGAACCGGCAACCTTTTGGCAACAAGGGCGCTCCTCTAACCCTTAGGCCACCGCTGCCCCAAACATCATCATCATCATCATCATCATCATCATCATCATCATCATCCTCATCATCATAACGTTGTCTCTACATCTCTAGATCAACCGCACACATTTACATGCACATATATAATGTACACACACACACACACACACACACACACACACACACACACACACACACACACACACACACACACACTATAGCATAGCAGCATATGCAGCATGTCCACAGGCATGCACACACTCAATTCAGTCAGATACACTTGTGTCAAAGTGTTTCTGCTGTTTATGTAAACATTGCTAGTTTTACCTCTGAATGCTTCTTCCACCACCGATCACAATCACATTCGCATGACCACAAAAAACGTGGAAGTTCATAGAATGAAAAGGCTTTTGATTAGCTGAAGTAAAGTCATTTGATTTATAGGTGTTCCGGTTAGCAATCTTTGCTAACAACATTGACTATACTGGCCTCGCCTGCACATGCCTAATAGAAACAGACTCCTCATTAATTTAATTAGCCACAGCATGCAGCTGCACTGACACACGTGTGAGATCCCAACCGGACGTCGCTGCTAATTGCATTTCGATGTTGGCCCAGCGTTTGCCCACAGCGCAACGATACCTCACGTCAGTTATTAGCCCTTAACAAGATATATATTTTAACCACTTAAACCCCCAGCATCCCTATAACGCACCTCGTTGTGAGCTTGTCGATCTGCTATTTTCAGCGAAAGCTTTCCTCACAATTACAAAGAAAATACACAGAAAAGACAAATATATGGGGATTAAGTTGCGCTTCAAAGAAGTACCCACATACAGACCGACTCGACAGCAGAGCACCGCACTCCCTCGGGTCCTTGCCTTTCTTAAGTAAAAATCACACCTGTGTGAAGTGAGGGGCGCTCTTATCATCGTACATCTTCATGACGTAACATTTCGATTTGCACAGACACACAATTATGATGTAAATTCTCCATTCATTGTCAATGGGAATTTAACAAAAATACAGATTTTCTTAGACACATTTGACGTAAATTCTCCATTCCGTGTCAATGGGAATTTAATCTTTGGCTAAGACAAAAATAGCCGATTTGATCGTCTACATACAGTATGACGTAAATTCTCCATGCATTGTCAATGGCATTTAATGTTTGTGTTAGGACAAAAATCTATAGGAGGGGCTAGCACTCCTCAAAAATCACACTTGTGTGAAGTGAGGGGCGCCTCAGCCAAACATAAAACAGTCCATATAAAGCCCAAACCACACCAAAGGGTCGGGTCAGGACAAATCTTCTTTTAAGGTAAACCACACCAATGCAACTCCTTAAACTCAGTGAGTTGCATTGGTGTGGTTTACTTATAGAACGTTTAGTCCCGACCCGACCCTTTGGTGTGGTTTGGGCTTAAGACTTGTCTGCGAAATGACGTCATGGGGGCATGAATAAGACAAAAATCACACCCGTGTTTAGTGATGTAATGGAACTCCATAGACACATGGCTGCCACATACATCACAAACAAAAGCCAGACATTGCAGGGGCTAGAGCCCCTCAAAAATTGGATAGGCTATACTTCTTCCACCACACACTCACGCACGCACGCGCACACACACACACACACACACACACACACACACACACACACACACACACACACATCCATGCATGTGCACATGCAAATGTCTAGAAAGGCTAATTCTACCAAGTGTATCATTATTCTTTTGATACACACAAAGTGCCATTAAGTGTCTTGTATTCCTCAATAAAAGCATCAAGCAGAGTTTTTAATTATAAACCCGTATTATTGATATTAGTGTAAATCACATTTATTAGTCGCTGATTTTCCTCCGTGCGGGTGGCTACCTTCGAATGAGAGCACGTTTATTTCTGCTTATGAAAAGCCAATTTCTGAGGTGAATTGATCCCTTTCCGAAATTGCGTGAAATTGCCAAACCTCGAGGCAATGTTCACACCCCTCCTCCCCACCCGTGGAATTTATTCCATTTTCACACTGCATCACAAACAGCGCCAGCTCCCTCCGACCCAATTCATCCCAAACAAAAAGGGACCCCACCCCTCAAGTAAATACTCAAGTAGCCTATTCAAAAGTACAAATGAGCAAATTACAAAAATACATATTCCTTTTAATGCATTACGGTAGGTAATGACATTTAGAATATAAAACAATGTAAAAATAGTGAAAATAAGTGCTTAATGCATAATGTATATTACATTTTTTGTACGTGTGGGTTCTTAAGAGTCCCTTCCTAGAAATGCCAAGAGTCAAAAGTAGTATATTGAGTCATGTCCTTGCAAAAATGAAAAATAAATACTCAAGTAATAATCGAGTATACTTATGCTACTGTGTACCACTGACACCGTAGAAGTCAATATTCCACCTTTCTGGGGAAATGTATTCTAGGCGGTGCGACGGTGTCTCACGGCCGAAAACAGCCTACGTACAAGCTCACAACACTCTGCGTCCGCAGCGCGCTGTGAGCTTGTAGATCGGCTGTTTTTTTGCCGGGGTGTCGCGGGGGAGGGGGAGGGCCGTATCAATCAGCCTTTAACACATTGTGTGGTGAAGAACTGGTTCTCGCATGGCTGACCTGGAATGAATCCTCAGATGAGAAGGGAGGAGAAAAAATGCTATTTTCACCTCTCTGCCTGACCAGAAGGGACTGAGCCCTGTGTGTGTGTGTGTGTGTGTGTGTGTGTGTGTGTGTGTGTGTGTGTGTGTGTGTGTGTGTGTGTGTGTGTGTGCGCGCATGTGCGTGTGCGTGTGCGTGTGCGTTCCCCTATCTCTGCAGGCGATGGATGGCTTTCACACAATCGACCATATTAACAAGGTGCTGGTCTAACACCTGCCTGTAGGCGGTGTCATGTTACATTGCGTGAACGACCGTCATCGTGGAGTTATCATAGCTACAGCCATTTTGTCCATTTCGCGGCATTTAAGAATAGGCCTAAGACATTACCTAATTAATCTAATTTGTATTTGTCTCTGACCAGTGAGCTAGGCCTATTGCTTAAAGGTATTATAGTATTGTATGTCCTGTGTATTTATTCATAAAACAAAAGCCACTGCAATAGAGCGTCGCAGTCCCGCCCCCTCGAGAGACCCGGAAAAGAAATCCCCGTTCATTTTCCTCATAGACTTTTCAGAAAGTATTTATTTAAAGACGTTTACGCCGCGGACAAAGCCAACTCTTGTCGTGACAAATCATGACAACAAACACAATTTTTCGGGCCAAACAAAGAATTAGAAAGTAGAAAAAAAACGCAGGTTACAACACTTTTTTTGTTGTTTTTCTTCTTTGTAATTATTTGTTTGGTCCAAGATATTGTGTTTGTTGTCATGATTTGTCACGACTCGAGTTGGCTTCGTACGACGCTTAAAAGGTCTGTAAATAAATACGTTTTGAAATGTCTATGGGAAAAATGCATTGGGATTCATTTCCTGGGCCTGGCGTCGTCATGAAAGGGACTGCGACGCTCTATAGTGTTTACCTGCAGTTTTTGTTTTGGTTCACGGGGTCAGGGACGTTTTGGGGGGAAACCAACAAACTGTGAAAAAACCAAATTACAGTATGACAGCAGCACAGTAGTGGCTGATAACTGTGGGTGTATAGCGTGAAACCACTGGTAAAACAAAAAGCATTTCTTGGTTTTGTTATGTAAACAGAGCAAATGCCTTTAACGTTTGGAGCGCGTCCAAAAACCCACACGACATCCTTTACTTCGGATGTGTGTGTGTGTGTGTGTGTGTGTGTGTGTGTGTGTGTGTGTGTGTGTGTGTGTGTGTGTGTGTGTGTGTGTGTGTGTGTGTGTGTGTGTGTGTGCGAGTGTGCGCGTGCGTGTGCATGTGCATGTGCGTGTGCGCACGTGTGTGCGTGTCTGTGTTCGTGTGCCAGCATCCTTCTTACACACACTCACAGAGCCATCCATAATATGTGGTGGGAGCCTCCTGGCAGAACCTTGAACCCGTCCCCTCGTGACCTCTGAACCTTTGACCCCAAGGAGGGGGGGTAGTGTCTGTGGAGGTGATTTAAGCACAGCGACCCGATGTGGAGCTCCCAGCGGAGGTCATGGGGGCGGTGGTCTCGCCTCTCTCTCTCTCTCCCAGGAACGGGCCCCTCTGCACTGGACCGGCGACTTAATTTAGTGCCAGGGTTCCTTTCTGGATCGAGGGCCGTGAGACATGCCAAGCTAGGGGTCTCTGGAGCTGGAGATAAGAGATCTGGGGGGGGGGGGGGGGTCATTCCTTTGATGGCATCCCCCTTTGGTTAATGGCTGGGTGGGGGGAGGGGGATATAGATGGTTATTTAAGGAACCAAATCTGTCCTGCTCCACTTTGCACTTCATAAATCCAGGATTCCCATGCATCTCCTGCTACAATATTTAGCTAGTAGATTTTGATTATTATTACAAACAGAAAGGAGGAGAGGTCGCACAACTCGTAGTCACAATGCAAATACTTTATTTTAATGGGCTAATGTCCCTTGTGTCGACCAAATTCCTTGTCCCGACCACATGAACAAATAAAGTGTAGGTAGAGACTGGTAGAGATCAAGCATCTATTGACTTGTGTAAAAAACACGCCTACTTTGTTGTATACTCATTCCTGATGAAGACCCAGAGGGGTCGAAACGTTGATTCCTGAACTATGCACTAATAAACTACTGGGAGCTTAACATCGGTGTGCGGACATCCAACCTTCTTCCTGGATGTGTGCACGCGACCTCGCCCCTGAGGGTGTCTTATGTGGAAAAAGTGCTCGTTTTTTGTACTGTACAAATAAGTTAAAGTATCAATACTGCAATGTAGAAATACTGTTACAAAAGTAAAAGTAAAAGTTTGGAATTACAAATTAACTTGAGTAAAAGTACAAAAGTATTGCCATCAAAATGTACACTTGAAGTACCAAAAATAGAAAGTACTCATTATGCAGAATGTCCCATTTCACAAGTTTTCAAATGTAGATCTTTTGAAAAATAGCTGAGCTTGCTATATTCAACTGGCAAAACATTTAAGGCGGAAGTGTATAATGTAATACCCTGAAGAAAGGCAACTTCTGCCGAAATGTCGGCCATCTTAAGACCTGAGGCCGATTCTACAAAATGTGAAAAGTTGTTACGATGCGACACATTGTGACCTTGTAGATTTTTATACATTTTGAAAACTTGAAACGGGACATTTTGCATAATGAGTACTTTAGAAGTACATTATGATGGCAATACGTCTGTACTTTTACTCAAGTACATTTTGAATTCTGTACTTTTACTTTTAACAGGGTATTCCTATGTTATATTGCAGTATAGATACTTTTACTAAAGTAAAGACTTTCTTTCCACCACTGCTGATATCCCCATTTGGAAAACTTCACACATACATACATAGCGGTTATGAGAGAACACGGTATTAGAATACATCTGATGTCACGTGTTTGAACACAACACATAAACACATCTCTCACATGAGGACGTGACGTGTAACGTGTTTATCAGACGGCTGTCGTGATATGAGGCCATCTGACATGTTGTTTCTAAACAATGTCATGTGAACTTGTTATGCTTGTTATGGGACCGGCGATCAGACTGGAGCCATCAACAAGCACCGTATGAATCACCCCCCCCCCCCCCCCCCAAAAAAAAGGAAAATGACGGACCACCGAGATAGAGAGAGCTCCCACTAAAGCATTGGTTCCCAAACCTTTTAACTCCTGACCCAATAGAGAAATGTGATGTCTCCCTGCCAAATTAGTGAAAATATCAGATCTACATGTAGATAATGTTGTATACGTGTGTAATAAGCAGGACAATACTGCGGGAGACATTACAGTTGTGTTAATCCCACTGAGCAATGAGGTGACAGCATGTACACACGCACGCACGCACGCACGCACGCACGCACGCACGCACGCACGCACGCGCACACACACACACACACACACACACACACACACACACACACGTAAACAGTGTTTATCGTGCAGCGTGGTGATAAGGTGTTGCGGGACGGAACATTA